>NW_028291658.1:1440000-1803730 GCF_059453375.1 Lepisosteus platostomus | reverse complement strand
GATAAAGTCTCCCCGTCCAGAAGTCAAAATGCAACTTTGGCAGACAGAACAAACATCAACAAACCACAAATGTGGACAAGGATTTTACAAGCTGCACCACATTGCACTTTCAAAAGCATTCGTGTTAGACGCAGGAATTGCCTTTGATTTGCGCGCTTACGAACGCCACGGAAAACGAAACAAAACTAAAGCCCTCAGCTCTTGCACTTGATTATAATGCCGTTAGGTGTCGAAGCAGTAATTTACGTCATCCCACCACTGCAACACGGGGAATAGAGGGAAATGAGCACAAGGTGAGATATTTTTAATCTGTAAGGCTTCTGTAGTTTCTTTTTGAAATCATTGTTACAACATATTATGTAAAAGCATGTTGAAAAGAATCTACCTGCATTCCAGCGGCCCTGAGCAAGAGGCCGCTGTCCAGGAGGAAGAGATGCCAGAGGCTGCTCTAGAAACTGAAACAGAAGTGGATAAGGAAGGGGAAGATGTGAGCTCTGAAGAACTCTATCAGCAGTAAGACTTTTTATTTTTCAGATGTATCTATTTTTTACTAAAATTCTATTTGTCTTATAGGTATAAAATGTTTAAACCGGTGTTTTATATCCTTACAGGCCCTGAATAGTTAAAAAGTATCAGCAGGCCGGAAGAGAGTGGCCCAAGCTGGACTCTATAGAAAGCACTCCCTGGATGCTCCTCTCCTGATTGGATTCAAACAGTACCTTACCAAGGATCTGGGAGTGGCAAATTATTCTCAGGAGGTATTTATTTTTTAAAGGCATTAAAAATTAAGCAATGGTATCTTCATTGTAAATGTTTTTGTTTCTTAGCTTAAAATTCACCCAAAATGATGTCAGCCATAAACATCATGACTCTATATTTCCTACCTGAATCTATTCTACTTAAATTATTACATTATACACAATTTGAGTTAATTTTAAAAAGTAAAAGGTAATGAAAGGAATGCATTTTCATAAGAAAGATAATACCGATATGCATGTGATAATCTTCCTTATATCATGTAGTGCGTCATTTGGACACTTTGTGGGCTTGAAATACAAAGAAAATCATGTTCTATGGTACAAGATAAATACAAAACTTAAGCTTTTATTTTAATTAGATTTGTTTATAAAGCATAAGCAATCATTTATTACATCGCTTCTTGAATTAAATCTTTTGACAAGAGGTAAGACTTCTATTTTACATTTAAACCCATGTTAGCTGTGTTTTTTAGATTTAACTGAACCAATTTCTGTGTGTGATAATGTCCTTGAATTCTGACAACATCACACTAAATTACATGATATAAAACAGCTAATGTTTCTAGAGATAAAGTTTCTGGGATGCTTCTAATTACTTTTTATTACCAGGGACAGTTTAATTCACCTTGTACAGTACTGAAAGACCAAGATGCTTTTTTTAAAAGTTATTTAACATTTTATAGAACTTTGTCTACTATGGCAACATGATGAGCTTGGTGAAACTTGGAAAAATACTGCTTGGCCACTTATCTTAATATAAAGATAGGATAAAGGTTTATCTTTTGCACCTACCTGACCCCCAGGGAAGGCCAATGCTTTCTAAGTTGATGGTTCCCTACAGTAGACTGTACCTTATCTTCAAAGGTAATGTATATTGACCCAAATCAGTTTTGGAATCCAATCTACTGACAAGATGGAGCACATCCTTTTTTCAGGATTTTAGCATCATACGTTTGGTATATTTAGTCCCTAATGCTGAAAGAAATGATCATAGAACATTTGGACACTTTGTGGGCTTGAAATACAAAGAAAATCATGTTCTATGGTACAAGATAAATACAAAACTTAAGCTTTTATTTTAATTAGATTTGTTTATAAAGCATAAGCAATCATTTATTACATTAATATATGTGAAAATAACATTTTAGCATCATACGTTTAGTATATTTAGTCCCTAATGCTGAAAGAAATGATCATAGAACATGACATCTAACCTTACCTGTGGCGTCTTTTATCCCTATTGCTCAATGCACGGTGAAAGCATTGCATACATGTGTCTGACAATGAGGAATGGGCCCCTGAGACAGTCATTTGCATGTTTCACAAACGATCGTATATTACTAGAGATTCTGTTTGGGATTCAGATGTGAATTCGGACAGCAATCCCTTTCAAGAAATGATATGTTCTGGATGAGGTCAAAGGTGATGGAACACTGTATTTAGGATGTGTTTGCAGTGATTGTGTGTCTCCTGCTTCAACGCAGTGATATATAGATGTGCTCCTGTAATTTATTGGTACATGCCCAGGGCAGTAAGCAGTCTGAGGATTTATTTCCAGACGGCATAGAGCAGTGAAGCAGTGAAGTAGTGCAACACACTGGATCATTATATTATTAGAATCTATTCTACTTAAATTATTACATTATACACAATTTGAGTTCATTTTAAAAAGTAAAAGGTAATGAAAGGAATGCATTTTCATAAGAAAGATAATAAGTATATGCATGTGATAATCTTCCTTATATCATGTAGTGCGTCATTTGGACACTTTGTGGGCTTGAAATACAAAGAAAATCATGTTCTATGGTACAAGATAAATACAAAACTTAAGCTTTTATTTTAATTAGGTTTGTTTATAAAGCATAAGCAATCATTTATTACATTAATATATGTGAAAATAACATTTTAGCATCATATTATTACATACAGGTCTCTAGCTTCAACACAGTGAGATATATATATGCTCAGTGATTTATTGGTACATGCCCAGGGCAATAATCAGAATGAGGATTTATTTTCAGACGGGCTATAGGTAGTGTTGTGAAATACTTCAACACACTGGATCGCAGATTTAGACCCCCTGCACTCTTACTCCTTAAAAACCAAAGAAATGAAGATATGTAGCAATCACATTGTAACAGGGGTGACAGTGATTTAATGCTTATACTAGTGGACTTCTGGTACCTTTAGGGTACGGTGTTCCCTGAAGGGATCTCAAACCCTGCATTTCAGATGCCTAGCTGTATCGCTGATGTGTTGCACCTCAGAATCACTTTTAAACCTTACCTCTGGTATCTTTAATCCCTATTGCTCAACGCATGGTGAAAGTATTGCATAAATGTGTCTGAAAATGAGCAATGGGCACCTGAGAGTCATTTTCCTGTTCCACATGCAATTTCAACATTTTCCTTGGGAGACATCAAGCCAGCAAGCCACTGCTGTGGTTCAGTGGCCAGTGTGGAGTTCAGTGGCCCTGTTGTACACAGAAAGCACATTGAGTTCCTTGGACATGAAAAGTTCCAGATAAAAGCCATTTCTCATCCTTTCTCTTGGTGTCGATGTTGCTATTGTATGTAAAGGTGGCAACTTGCTCAGCGAGCAGGCGGAGCACACACCGAATGCAGATGTGTCTGAGTGGTGTGTCCAAGTGGCTGCAAAAGGACAGCGCTCCCGGGGCGCCGTGGCTTAGTTGGTTAAAGCGCCTGTCTAGTAAACAGGAGATCCTGGGTCCGAATACCAGCGGTGCCTTTTTTTGTTCTGTCTTCTTATTATTCCGATCAGTAAGTCAACACGTAGTCCACATGAAAGGTAGAAATATTCTCTTGTCTGTCTCTTGTTTGTATAGAACTGAATGTCCCTGACAATGTACTGTTAGTTTTAATTGAAGAACGGCATTTGTGTTCAAATATACCAGACAAGTTTATGTAACTGCTCATGCGACACTCAGTTGTAATTAGTCAAGAAATAAAGTCGAACAACAGCTGTGGGTTTGATTCTGAACGTATGAGATTGCAGCGCCTTTTACTTCCATTGACAAATGATAGAGATTCGAAGAGAGATCCTTCAGACCAGCAAGCAAACCCACGGCTATTTCGGTTTTCTATCTAGGCAACGTTGGTGTCTGCAATAGCATACATGAAAGCGTGATGCAATTTCTGTGGCTACATTTGTTGCACGTCATGCACAGTAAGAGTGTTTCTAACACCAAATAAAAAGTCAACAATTAGCGATCACGCCTTCTCCTCAGTTAACCCACTGAAACCCTTGCTGTTAACAGTTCTTTACTGCGTGCTTTACCAGCACCTACATATCGTGTCGGTTCTTTCAGCTTTATTCATTAGGTTTTCAAAGGCATAAGCAGAGCACCAGAGGTGCGAAGGCAAAGTGTGTGGTTATCTGAAGAATTGATGTCCATGGCAGCGGGGCCAAGCGATTTCGCGTTGTTATAGTACCAGGAAAGGAGAAGCGGCACTTCGCCTCTGCCGCGCAGGCACAAGGCGACAGGCGACATGCGGCAGACGCCAGAGTCGGCAGGTTTCGAACCTGCGTGGGGAGTCCCCAACGCATTTCGAGCCCATCGCCTTAACCACTCGACCACGACAAAAGCGAGCCTGCCGCCGCCGCATTCCTCCTATAATCAAACACGGACTGCGAGGTGGCTGCGGATACCTTTTTAAAGTTGCTCTCCGTTAAAAAAAAAATACCTTTCACAAGATACGTGCCGGCAGACAGACACACCTCAGAGGGTTTAAGGCTGGCTTCACGTTCAAATGATAAAGTCCCCCCGTCCGGATGTCAAAATGCAACTTTGGCAGACAGAACAAACATCAACAAACCACAAATGTGGACAAGGATTTTACAAGCTGCACCACACTGCACTTTCAAAAGCATTTACGTTCGTGTTAGACGCAGGACTTGCCTTTGATTTGCGCGCTTACGAACGCCATGGAAAACGAAACAAAACTAAAGCCCTCAGCTCCTGCACGTGATTATAATGCCGTTACGTGTCAAAGCAGTTATTTACGTCATCCTACCACTGCAACACGGGGAATAGAGAGAAATGAGCACACACTACGAATCGTCTCAATCACTCCCTAGAGTCGTAAGGCGCATTGAAGGGTGCACCCCCATCATTAATCGTTGCGCCTCTGTGAAAGGAAAGCTCTTGGGCAGTCTTTGAAACAGCTCGGATGAAACACTTGATTGCTTCCATGTGCATCTGGAGCCCACCCAGTGGGCAAAAGACGTATAATATACGTCTATTAAACGCATACCTTATACGTCTAAATGTGGTCTACAATTCGTCTAGAATGAAATTCTAATATACGTCTAAAGTTATACGTCAATTATACGTCTATGTTTAGACGTTCATTATACATAAATGGTTGGAGTTCTATTATACGGATAAATTTAGAGGACTATTATACATATATGGTTGGAGTTCCAGATAACTTTAGAGGTCTATTATACGGATAACTTTAGAGGACTATTATACATATATGGTTAGAGGTCTGTTATACGTATAACTTTAGAGGTCTATTATACGTATATGGTTAGAGGTCTGTTATACGTATATGGTTAGAGGTCTATTATACGGATAACTTTAGAGGTCTATTATACGTATATGGTTAGAGGTCTATTATACGCATAACTTTAGAGGTCTATTATACGTATATGGGTAGAGGTCTATTATACATCAAAGATAGATTTTATAGGTGTAGAAACAAGTAAACCAAGCCAATGATTAGATTTAGAAATGTATTCTGAAAATACACATTCACACCTGAAACATATGTATTTCAAATTATACATTGTATACAATCAATCAACAATCAACATATGGGCAATAATCATAAAAAACACATCTAGTCTTAAACTTTAGCTACAAATTCTGGTAATATGGCAATATACAGTATAGTAATGACAAACACAAAACTAATTACATTAACACACTAACTCAAAACCACATTTTGATTCAAATATACATTTTAAAATGTACAACTTCTATATTTCCAAGAAAAAAAAATATTACAATGGAAGTTAAGATGATTTTTTCCCACTATTTGCAAACCCTGTCTAATTGTCCTAACAGTTAGAACCAAAAACCTATTATTTTCAGTGTCCAGATCTCCTGGCCCCCTGCCTTTCATATGCATTCTTCAAGTAACACATTGCATGCTCCTTTATTTCTTTTTCTGTTGATGTAGGGTGGGACTTCAGCACCGCAGCTAGGAGAAAATTATATAATATTACTTCCCAAATAAATGATGATTAATATCTTCTTTAGTATAATCTAAAAAGTGAACGGTTTACTAAGCTCAAAACTGAAATAAATGTATAAAATTTGGCTTGCATCATAGCAGTTGAGCAATTAAGTCTGTCCTAATTAAAGAGTACCCAAAGTTTGAAAGTACAACATAGAATAAGAATAGAGAAACGGCAAAACGATTTTGTGTCATCTTCCCCATTCACACTATTTTATGTGCCATTTTTTGCTTATTCAAGTACTATTTTAATCAAAATAATATTAAGAAAGATCTGTATGTATTCAGATAGTATTATTATTGTTCATACTTACTCGTCAAAAGAGGATTGCTGAGATATTTGCGGATATACTTCTACGTTTGAAAAACGTGTCCAAAATTGTGACCAACGAATACTAGCAATGCATTGTGGTATATAACCGGAAAATATGCTGGGTTCGATATTTTCTCAACGTATGCGTTTATTAATGTTGTCGATATTATGGTTGAAATATAACATTGATAATACATCGCGGCTATGTGCCCCCTGCTATGAGCTGATGTGCAATTTTAACGCATGTAGTTAGTAAGGATCGGTCACTGTTGTATGGTATTATATATAATGACATTATGGAATAGGATGGGGACAGGCTTGGCATCACGGGGGGAGGGGGGAATGTTGCCCCTTCAGTTTTGGGCAAAAAGATTTACCTAACTTAATTTGCGCCCTAAAAAAATAGTTGTACTTTGTCAATGGTCAGACAACACTAAATGACAGGAACAGTCACTCAGTCTGTTTGATGGGCAGGAGGGCTATCCATCCAGGAACTGCACATATCAGTGTCGTTATTGAGTGTCAACATTACGATCCTGTTTGCTCAGGTGGACCGATTCCTTGCAGTAGTTTATCATTATACTTAAAATCGTTATATAACTAGGACTAGTTATAGCAGTCTGTGCTTTCTGTTGGTTTTACAACATTTTTTCTTAACGATTCAGAACGTCCATGTAGCTGCAAAAATGAACGCTTATGGTACTTTTCGCTCCAGGCAATACTCTCCAGTGAGAGTGACGAAAAATGTGAAACTGAACTTCATCGCAAATACCAGATTGTTAGTCGATATCTTCTATCATGAAGCACTAATCAATGGCATAGCTGCGAGATTTCATTTGGGTAGCTGCACCGTACAGCTCCGTTTCAACCGAAATATCACCCCCGCTCAGAATTTCAGACGCCCCCCTACAGATTTTTCCCCGGGCACCGCGCACTGATGGGGGACGGGGTTTCCAGGAAATGGTATCAACTTTTCTCAAGAAAATAAAAATAGAAACTCTATAGGCACTCAAACATTTTACTGTTTTTTTTCAGGCAGGTGGCAAGACCCCTCCGCAAAACCCTTGTATGCCAAGCTGTGGGCATTGATTCGTCGAATACAGTATATTCACGGCGAAAATACGGCTATACGTATATATACGTCGCCTCGACGTATAATCAACGTCGAATTGCAACCGTAAAATCGACGACATTAATAAATGCATATATAACGTCGAAAACACATCTAACACTAGGAGTATACGGCACTCTGCACAGTGTACGAAGTAAATTATTTTCGCAGTAATTAATTTACACGTGTATAATAAATATAATTAATTACTGCGAAAATAATTTACTTCGTACACTGTGCAGAGTGCCGTATACTCCTAGTGTTAGATGTGTTTTCGACGTTATATATGTGTTTATTAATGTTTATTTCACAGCGTCATGCACCTTTTCATTGCTCTCGCTTTCAGAGCCTCCGCACGGCACACGACTCAACATCATGAAGCACATTGAAGTGAAAGCAGGGAGCGCTGCGACATGCACTGTGCAGATCCCGCCACACTAAGAGGTATATAAGCGTCAAAGGCAAGTCATTCCGAGTTGGTCGTTTGTGTTTTCCGTTCAGACGCGAAATGCTGAAATGATCTCTCGGCTCCTCGGTTGTCATTTCTGCTCCGTAAAGGAATCACAGCACGAGTCGGCTTCCAGCACGGTGGGTCGGGACACGATGCCGGGGGTCGGAGAGAGCGATGTCTTCCTCGTTAGTATAGGACCTGTCACCTGTCCCCACCTGTCACGCGGGAGACCGGGGTACATCAGGACGCGCATTGAAGTGAAAGCAGGATGCGCTGCGACATGCACTGTGCAGATCCCGCCACACTAAGAGGTGAGTGGGTCTGTTCGATCACAGCGCTAGCCGAATCCCCAATCCCCTTTTGTGCGTGGCGACAGAAGAAGTCTGGTCTGTTTCCGCCCGGTTTCGATCCGGGGACCTTTCGCGTGTGAGGCGAACGTGATAACCACTACACTACGGAAACTGTGGTCAGATGTGCCCAGCGGCCCAGCGCTGAGCTTCGCCAATGCGATTCAGCTGCTTCCAGTGCCTTTATTGGGGTGCGCTGATGGACCGTGCTCTCTCTCCAGAGACCAGCACGCCTGTCATGGACGGAGCAGGAAAGACGGCGCCACATTCTACAGCCCTCTCCACGCAATCGACGAAATCGGGCTACTGAAGTGGAGAAAATCGCCTCTCCAGAAAGTGCAAATATAATCTTGGAGAGTATAAATCCTATTGCCGAAGGTCAGCCCTGTCTACCAGAGTGACCCTCCCACCTCCTGCAGCGATGGTCAGCTCGTCTCACACGCGAGAAGTTTTGGCTGGAAACAAGCGCCCCCTCTTCTCGCACGTTGAGTAGTTTTAATGCGGCTCCTTCGTACACAGTGCTGATGTTTTGGAAAGCAGGAGGCAAAATTGACACGTTCCCATACCGGGAGTCGAACCCGGGCCGCCTGGGTGAAAACCAGGAATCCTAACCGCTAGACCATATGGGAGTGCACAACCCTGCTGTTCCGGGCATCATGCAAGCTAACTACATAAATATGAGAAAACACGCAAGAGAGTTGTCACTCAGAGTGTCGAAGGGTCGATGTATACTGGGGCTCAGTTGAAATGCAACGTCAGGACTTTCCCGAATTATGTCACACGAAGAGAGCACAGCCTTTTCCGCCCTGCCACGTGTGTGTCGGTAACTCGCCGTGATCGTATAGTGGTCAGTACTTTGCGTTGTGGCCGCAACAACCCCGGTTCGAATCCGGGTCACGGCAGAATAGGGGCGTCTGCTTTTACTACTTGCACGAATGAAGGCAAAAAAAAGCCAATTGATGTGAACGAACGGCGCTTTACAGAGGAGTACTGCCTGACTGGATCGTTGATGAACGACAGAGACCACTCCGACCTCTTCTCGGGTTTCTTCAATGACTTACTAAGGATCTTCTTCACATTCGCCCATGCAGGGGAAGCCAGTTACACCAAAGCAAACGCAGGAAAGTGCAATTCAAGCAGAGACCAGGAGGGACTTGTTTACACCGAGAGTGGTCGGAGAATGGAACAATGCGCCCAGCCCTGTTGCTGGAGCCGATTCTTGATGAGATCTTGGGCTCACTAAGAAGCCCCCGCTGGATGCTAATCTTTCTGTTGTTCTTGCAGGTCCTGCGCTGCTTTTGAGCCGACAGAGCTCGTCCTGATCTGTCGGCACAGCCCAATTGCAAATGATCGGCTCCGCATACAGAAGGAACGTGCGTTTGGTACAAGAGTGCATGAAGGCACCGGAAATACATTGGGAACAAATGACCGGTCGCTCAATACCTCTGTGAAGTACAGGAGCGTGCGAAATGAGGCTGTTTCCGCCCGGTCTCGAACCGGGGACCTTTCGCGTGTTAGGCGAACGTGATAGCCGCTACACCACGGAAACCTGCAGGGACTGCTGCTGGTGTCTCGCTTGCGTTTCGGGCTGAGAAAGGGACGCGTCACTTTAGGCAGGGGGCGCTGGAGAGAGGAACAAAGGGCGCGATGAAACAAAACACCGAAACCCGGGATCTTTAGATCTTCAGTCTAACGCTCTCCCAGCTGAGCTATTTCGGCCGTGCACAGAGCCCACAGCCACCTGCTCCAGCCTTCCTGTGTTGCGGCATGAGCGCACCAAGAGTAGCGGGAGAGTGTTGCAGGAACGTCACTCAGAAGGAAAGCCACCCAGGTGCGCCCTCTGAGCTCTGTCCAGCGCATCTTCCTCGCATGGACTCCTGCCTGCGACGGGCAGGAAACAATTAGCAAGAACAGAACAACACCCCATGGGTGTCTCATGACCACACCTTAGGTTGTGACACGTGCAGGTGTGAGGGGTTGCTGGGCTACTTTGGAGCAGAGCTTGGGCGGAGGGAGGGCGGGAAAGCAGACAAAGAGGTGACACCTCAAGGTCTGCACGATCACAGCTCTCCGCCGCCCCAGGCTTCCGCTCGATAAGCTGCTGGACACACCCGCCCCTCCTCACACAGACCGTGGAAAAGCCCTCGAGTGGGAGGGCTCTCTCTTCCTCCCAGGAGCTCTTGGACACGATGCACAGACAGGGTGCGGGGAGCCGCCGCCTGCAAACACGGCTCCAGGCAGGACTCCACTCCGTAGGAGCCGCAGAGCAGAGGAGATGGGGGCAGCTTAGCTCCTGTGCAGAGACCTGAGCTGCTGTTGCTGCAGACGCTGTCTTTTCTGCACTCGGGGTAGGAGTGAATGTTGAGTTGCCCTTAGAAATGAAGCAGAGTACTTCAACGGCACGGGTGTGTGTGTGTGCGTGCGCCCTGGTGATTCTGGGAGACAGATCGAACCTGGGCTAAAAGAGAGGAGGCTTAGCCCTCTTCCATTTGCTACTTCAAAGTTGTACAACCCATTTGTATCTGCTAGGCGGCGCAGTCGTCGTGCACAAAGAACGCTTTGAAAAGCGTCCAAAGCAAGTCATTCCGAGTTGGTCGTTTGTGTTTTCCGTTCAGACGCGAAATGCTGAAATGATCTTTCGGCTCCTCGGTTGTCATTTCTGCACCGTAAAGGAATCACAGCACGCGTCGCCTTCCAGCACGCTGGGTCGGAGCGTGCGATGTCTTCCTCGTTAGTATAGTGGCAAGTATCCCCGCCTGTCACGCGGGAGACCGGGGTTCGATTCCCCGACGGGGAGTAGCTTTTCTTTTACCTCCTTAGAGAAAGGACTGCCTTTCACTTCTCTGTTTTCTAACACAGCGTCGTGCACCTTTTCATTGCTCTCGCTTTCAGAGCCTCCGCACGGCACACGGCTCGACATCAGGAAGCACATTGAAGTGAAAGCAGGGAGCGCTGCGACATGCACTGTGCAGATCACGCCACACTAAGAGGTGAGTGGGTCTGTTCGATCACAGCGCTAGGCGAATCCCCAATCCCCTTTTGTGCGTGGCGACAGAAGAAGTCTGGTCTGTTTCCGCCCGGTTTCGATCCGGGGACCTTTCGCGTGTGAGGCGAACGTGATAACCACTACACTACGGAAACTGTGGTCAGATGTGCCCAGCGGCCCAGCGCTGAGCTTCGCCAATGCGATTCAGCTGCTTCCAGTGCCTTTATTGGGGTGCGCTGATGGACCGTGCTCTCTCTCCAGAGACCAGCACGCCTGTCATGGACGGAGCAGGAAAGACGGCGCCACATTCTACAGCCCTCTCCACGCAATCGACGAAATCGGGCTACTGAAGTGGAGAAAATCGCCTCTCCAGAAAGTGCAAATATCATCTTGGAGAGTATAAATCCTATTGCCGAAGGTCAGCCCTGTCTACCAGAGTGACCCTCCCACCTCCTGCAGCGATGGTCAGCTCGTCTCACACGCGAGAAGTTTCGGCTGGAAACAAGCGCCCCCTCTTCTCGCACGTTTTGCACGTTGAGTAGTTTTAATGCGGCTTCTTCGTACACAGTGCTGATCTTTTGGAAAGCAGGAGACAAAATTGACACGTTCCCATACCGGGAGTCGAACCCGGGCCGCCTGGGTGAAAACCAGGAATCCTAACCGCTAGACCATATGGGAATGCACAACTCTGCTGTTCCGGGCATCATGCAAGCAAACGACATGAATATGAGAAAACACGCAAGAGAGTTGTCACTCAGAGTGTCGAAGGGTCGATGTATACTGGGGCTCAGTTGAAATGCAACGTCAGGACTTTTCCGAATTATGTCACACGAAGAGAGCACAGCCTTTTCTGCCCTGCCACGTGTGTATCGGTAACTCGCCGTGATCGTATAGTGGTCAGTACTTTGCATTGTGGCCGCAACAACCCTGGTTCAAATCCGGGTCACGGCAGAATAGGGGCGTCTGCTTTTACTACTTGCATGAATGAAGGCAAAAAAAAGCCAATCGATGTGAACGAACGGCGCTTTACAGAGGAGTACTGCCTGACTGGATCGTTGATGAACGACAGAGGCCACTCCGACCTCTTCTCGGGTTTCTTCAATGACTTACTAAGGATCTTCTTCACATTCGCCCATGCAGGGGAAGCCAGTTACACCAAAGCAAACGCAGGAAAGTGCATTTCATGCAGAGACCAGGGGGGACCTGTTTACACCAAGAGTGGTCGGAGTATGGAACAATGCGCCAAGCCCTGTTTCTGGAGTCGATTCTTGATTAGATCTTGGGCTCACTAAGAGGCCCCCGCTGGGTACTAATCTTTCTGTTGTTCTCGCAGGTGTTGCGCTGCTTTTGAGCCGACAGAGCTCGTCTTGGTCTGTCGGGACAGCCCAATTGCAAATGATCGGCTCCAGGTACAGAAAAAACATGCGTTTGGTACAAGAGTGCATGAAGGCACCCGAAATACATTGGGAACAAATGACTGGTGGTTCAAAACCTCTGTGAAGTGCAGGAGTGTACAAGAAGAGGCTGTTTGCACCCAGTCTCGAACCGGGGACCTTTCGCGTGTTAGGCGAACGTGATAGCCGCTACACTACGGAAACCTGTAGGGAGTGTTGCTGGTGTCTCGCTTGCGTTTCGGGCTGAGAAAGGGACGCGTCACTTTAGGCAGAGGGCGCTGGAGAGAGGAACAAAGGGCGCGATGAAACAAAATGCTGAAACCCGGGATCGAGCCAGGGACCTTTAGAACATTCTCTCACGAATCGTTAGAATACGTGCGTTTGATCATCAATTGCGTAACAACCACATTCGTTCGACTTGAGCCATCAAGCTCATAGTTTTCAAATCTTGAAAGCTGTCATCGAGCACATCATAGTGTGCAGTACGCCCCGTAACTTGCGTACTTCAACAGAAAGAAGAGCAGACAGCTCCATAAATATGCGAGGCGCAGAGAGTGCAAGGCGAGCCGCACACGCTTCGGTGGCTGAGAGAGGGCAGTTTTTGCTTCTGCATTTCCCAAGTAAGGACGCATGACAACAAGCGATCGCGGTGCTCATTTACGACATAGTGGTGATGAGTTTTCAGTACGTGTTCTTTTGAACGAGCAATGAGGTTGCTGCCTTGGACAGCTGACTGCACGCTCTCATTGTGCCACGTGATGAGTATTAACCAGGCTCGTTCAGTCATTAGTCACATTCCATCGTTTGCCATAAGCAGATGCTGCAAGGTGATGTGGATATCAGTTCCCAGTCTTGTGGACGAGGACAAAAAGAACACACAAGGGCTCATCCGCGAGTTGAACCCAGGACCTCCCACACCCTAAGCAAGAATCATACCCCTAAACCAATGAGCCACGGCAGCACTTTCCATTTTATTCTGTCAGCGAGCTTGAGGGGGAGAGGCGTCATTCGCTCGTCCAGTCAGACCTTCATCAATAAGTCAAGAAAGCCGCAATTACACGACTGCCTTGCAGACGAAGGGCAGTGAACTGCACCCGGTAAGAGGGGAACAAGTGGCTCTAGGCGACACCGAGGCATGAGCCCCAGCGAGGGGGGTTAGCTTGCATGGTACAGCGCTTGCTTTGCATGCGAGAGGTAGCGGGATCATTTCCCGTGTGCTTAGAGCTTGATGTGCCGAAAGGTGTCCTTTAGCCTGTGGTCACGCCTTGCATGGAGAGCGTCATGCAGCTGTCAATCATTTCGCAGCCACGCCCCCTCTTCATCTTCTTTCTGCCTTAAGCGTCTCCGCCACTCTCTCTTGACATTTCATGTCAGCATGTCAGAAGTCCGAGTGACGTTTTTAATGGCTGAGTGAGGGCACGATGCTGAAGCAGAGAGGCCACTTCAGCCAGAGAGACTTGTGCTAGGTGAGATCTGAAAAACAGACTCGCAACAGAAACAGACCAAAAAAGTATCGGTGAGATCAAAAGGCAAATGCAACATCCAGCAGAGGGCGTCTAAAGATTAGGGAACGGGCGACTGAAATCCATGAGGCAAACTTTCCAGCTGTGTACTGCAGCTGGCCTCGTTGGCGTAGTTGGTAGCACGTCAGTCTCATCATCTGAAGGTCCTGAGTTTGATCCTCACACGGGGCAGGGCTGCTTCCTCTCTTGCTCTTTTCAAACACTTGCGGCAACTGTTCGCTCATAACCATGTCTGGAATGCGTGACCTTTACACGGGGGAGAAGCAACGCCGCATCCCTTTTCTAAAGAACATTCACATTCAGAAATAAGTCAAGAAATTTGCCATTACTTTCGCTCGCGCTGCTGTCAGCCTGCCCATGTTGCCAAAGAAAGATTCACTCGGCGTCAACATGACAGAACAGCGATCACTTGAAAACACTGTTCCACACTCCGTAAGCAAGAACTTCAGTGTTTGCAGTCACCCGATATGCCGATAGTCAAAGGAGCACAAAACACGAAGCGTCAAAAGACAAGATGAGTTGATGGAAAGAGCGTTGAATTGATGAGCACAAAAGTTCAGCTCGTACAATAGGCAACGAAGGTCCCGGCGTCATCATCGCACTTGAAAGGACTGCCTTGCAGACTAAGGGCAGTGGGAGGTTGCTGTTTTGAGATGGAGGCATTGGGATGGTGGGCCGAGATCTATTCTTCTTAAGGAATTCTTCATCGTGAAAGATCGGTCCACAGGTCATCCAAAGAACTTACAAATTTTTGGGACTCTTCCGGAAGGGAGTGAAGTGCTCAAACACATGACATGCCCCCTTGATCTCACATGCACAATTCTGCTGCAACATGCACAGCTACCGTCCACACCAGGCAGTGGGGCTTCAGCAGAATTTGCTACGCCACCTGCAATTACATATCCAGCTGCACACATATACATGGCCCCTCTGTCCTTTTCAGGATCTCAAAAAAAAGCATAGCGTGGTTTTCCTGCAACCTGATTGACCGCATCTCCCTCAGAATGTGCCCCGTTGCATTCATTGCTGAAGCAGGACGGAGGCTAACGGGCATGCCAGAACAGTTAGGCTCAGCTATCTCTCCAAAATATTGTGGTTGTAGTGGAAGAAATATGTTTTAAATTGTACCTTGGTATTTCAAACTCTCTCTAGAATGTTATCCATTTCTATTTTATTTTGACAGGAACTGGCTAATGACACTAGATGAAAAGAGAAGAAAGAAAACACAACGTTTCGGCCGTGGAGCCTTCTTCAGGTGTGAGGGCTCCACGGCTGAAATGTTGTGTTTTCTTTCTTCTCTTTTAAGCATGGAATAGACCTATTACTTGTTCCTTTGCAGCCTACGCATGCTGACACAGCTCCCCACCTGAACTGCTAATGATGCCTGGTAGTTTGTGGTACTTGGGTATTGTCTTATGTTTGCTCAAACTGCATATGTGCGATTGCATATTTTTGGGTATTTTCATATGTCAATATTTAATTCACTGACATTCCTGTATGCTTGGAAGAAAGGTAGATTGGATTTGGCACAGGACGCCTGCCCATATTTGTTGATCATTGTTGGGCTGGAAAAACAATGATAAAAAGTGTATGAAAAAAGCTCTCTCCAATATTTCCCTTCCCTTCGCCATGGTTACACTGCCCGTTCTTTCCGTCTTTTGTCCTTCAACAAAGATTCCAGGGCTCTTTTTCCACCATAATATCAGAAGCCAAAAAATAACCATCTAATGTGTAAACAGCATTTGTAATGTTGGTAGCTGGAAGAGGTCAAGTATGTTTGCAAGACCTAGCTGATTACACCACAGACTTACTTTGTTGTTGTCAGTTTTTTTTTCTCTTTTAAAGGCTGTAGGTGGGGTGTGATGGACTGTACCACTATCATAGAAGATTTTTTCAGGACACATCGCAGTTCCATAGTAGAATTTATCAATAGTAGAATTCCATAGGACCTTATTTACCAACATATTACCCAGTGTGAGACTCTGCCAGTAAACCTCAGAGCATTGAGTTCTCCACTGATAAAGATGGCTGTCTGAAGTCATGAAATCCACTGCTGGGATGCCTGAGAGACAGTAATTGAATCTTGGCTGGAATTAGGCTTTCTATTAGTGTTGATCTTTGGGAATTATGTGGTAAAAAGGGAAAACTCCTTTACTTTAGTCACTTTGAATGTTCAAATGTACAGAACCTGCAAAACTAAGCAATGAAAAAAATCCATCACCACTCTCATGATAGCATAACTCATAGTCTCTGCTGTTGTGTAACAATACACACTTTCAATTTTCTTATCGCCTGTCTCCAGAGAGAATGTTGTTAGTGCTGATGACCTTGAATTAGACCTTGTTGACTCTGTAAAACAATCTTCCTCTGCTTAGATTTTCACTCAGATTGATTTTGTTCTCAGATTATTCCTGGCAGGACTGAGTTTCTAGGAAATGAAAAGTGAAAGAAAAAGTACAGAAGATCAGCCCTTGAATATACAACATTGTGCAGTGAGATTGTTAAATGTATTAGCTACTATCCTGTGCTAGAGCCTGTCGTGGTAAGCAGTGGATGACAGGATCTAGCACAGATACTAATGAAACACTGTTAATGAAAGATAAAACACTTGAGTCTTATTTTAGTTTTCCATTTCCCTTTCATTTGTGATGTACTGTACAACAGGCCACAGAACATGCACAAAAACAGATATGCACACATTCACACCAGGCAATGACAGTCTGCCCAGTCAGAATCTGAGCTGAGGTATCAGATTTCTGAATTCCCTGAATTCTGTCATGGATCATCCACAATAAGGGCAATATTTGAACACGAGGATCCCCAGGAGAGAGCCTAGTAACATAAATCTTGGAGCAAAAGCAGATGATTAACTTCATAGTTTGTGTGGTTGAGCCAAAGTTGAGCATGAGGATATGTGAGTCACCATTCTTAGAAATGGATCCAACTTCAGACAGGCGTCAAAAGTAAGAGTATACAGTGCTGGGGCAATGACACTTCAATGATCAGAAGGATAACAAGAGTTTTAATGCATTGAAATTGATTTTCTGGTGATGCACACTGTCATGGAACTATTAATTTTTTAAGGATCACTTACTGACGTCAGACAGCTGCCAATTCTCCAGACTGGAAGGATGAACAGTTTATCCCCCTAGGTACCATATTTCCATATTTCGAAGCATTGGAATAATACATGTCATACAGCAACATAAAAACAGGAAGACAAGTATCACAGCCCCTATAATCGGTGTTAGTAACTTAAAAGAAAAACATTCCCCCTGGCCCAAACAGTGATTCTAACCAGGAGAGAAAAGCCGGTGTATCTTTTATGCCTCTCTCTTTATTCACCTTGTCTTTTAGTTCTTTCAAATGCTGAATAGCGAGCGTAAGATTTCCGTAATCATAGTCATTAGCTGGAATATATGTACAACAGGAGTCTCCTACTAAAGCATAGACTCCTCCAGATGCTGCATTTTGAAGGTCCAGCACGAACCTGTTCTGAAGTGCCATTAATCTAACTCCCCTTAATTCTTGTTTGATAGCGTCTAAGCCTTCTAACGTGATATTAATAAAAGAGTACATTTCATAAAAAGTCGCATGGGTGAGGCTGTAGAATGAGGCATTAAAGCACATATATAACAAGATGCATTAAATTTCTTTAACTTTACAGTATGATTTATAAATTTATACCACAAATTACTCATATCCCCCTCATTATCAGTTTCATTCAGCCAGTTTGTATACAAAGAGGCTTCGTGTTTAGATTCTTCCTCTTTTGGGGTGGTGACAGGCTTCTACATAAAAAGGAAAAAGGCTGTGCACATCAGTCCCAAGCAGGTTATCCCCATCTGTCCTTGTGGAGACATCACTCCTGCGCTTTGCTCAGTTCGTTTGTGACCTTTTTACAGTGGGAAGCATGAATCCAGGGCACCATTTCTGTGACCTTCACAGCAGTGGCAGTGGTCAGCAGCACCTGGTACAGCCCCCTCCACCTGAGTGAACACCATTTCTTTTTCCTGAAGTCTTTCACCAGAATCCAGTCTCCTTATTCACTCATTAGTTCTTACAGCACAGGTAAATCCCTGTGGGCTGGAGCCCAGCATAATCCTAGGCTTTTTTGGTCAACATTGGTCAACAGATTGGTCAACAACTGGGTAATAACTCTTAGAAAAATCTACACATTGTTCCCCTGCCTCAGCTGTGACGTTTTGTAGAACAATTCTAGCTGAAGTTGTAAAATTTCTCTTTGTTCCGTTCCTGCAAAACATCTTATTATGAACAAACAAACCACAATAATCATTTGCATCTAGGGGAA
Organism: Lepisosteus platostomus; assembly: GCF_059453375.1. NCBI lineage: Eukaryota > Metazoa > Chordata > Actinopteri > Semionotiformes > Lepisosteidae > Lepisosteus > Lepisosteus platostomus. The sequence goes on along the minus strand of NW_028291658.1, from coordinate 1,785,271 downwards.
TCACTCCCAAGGGTAACCCCCCTTAAAGCTATATTGTTCTACCCATCAGGTTCTGCCACTAGATAAGAGAACCTTTCCCATGAAATCATTTTTTGACCTTCATGATCCCTTCAGGGCGTACAATTAGCACAGAAGCAGCAGCTTTAGTCCACATGTTTTTCAAACAGGATATTAACGATATGATCATAACGAATAATACCAGACCCACAAATATGTATTGAACCAGAGACCCTCTCCATGTTCCTAGCACAGACTGTAGCCATGCACCAATACCCCAATCATCTGGATTGCAGGATTTACGAAGAAAATTATTTTCGCAGTAATTAATTTATTATATTTACTATATTTATTATACACGTGTAAATTAATTACTGCGAAAATAATTTACTTCGTACACTGTGCAGAGTGCCGTATACTCCTAGTTGCGGCACACACGATACATACAGTTAAAAGCCTCAGGCACTGTGTTAGATGTGTTTTCGACGTTATATATGCGTTTATTAATGTCGTCGATTTTACGGTTGCAATTCGACGTCGAGGCGACGTATATATACGTATAGTCGTATTTTCGCCGTGAATATACGTATATTCGACGAATCAATGCCCACTGGGTAAACTCTTGAGCAAACTCTGAACCAGCTCTAAGGAAACTAATCCGATTAGACGTTACTTTGACTCATCTTTTTACGCTCAGTGCTGGATTGCTCAAACTCCAGCTAGGGTTAGGGTTAGCATTCCCACGCTACTTAGACACTTTGTTTACGCTCAGTGCTGGATTTTGGGAACTTCAGGACGAGTGGGAATTTTCTCCTATCTGTCAATTCTGTTTTGTTTTGGAGACTCTTGGCTGCCTATGTTGTACAGTGCAGCGTGAAGGAAACATTTTCCAAAACTGTGTCAGCTCAAAAGTTGTAAGAAAACCTCTCCAGCTGCTTTAACTCTCTTCATTTTTGTCATTTAATGTGACACTCGATGTATAACTGGAGCCTCACATATGCAAATGGTGAGGCTCCAGTTCGACACCACTTTACAGTATCTGACAAAAGCATGGCAGACTGTGCCATGACCGGCAGATAACTTCTGCTTATTTTTACCATATTAAACATTGGAAATCCAACCACTTGCATTTGTGACACTTGATTTTGACTCCACCTAAGACTCTTAAATCTTCAAACACTTTTCTCTTCTCCTTCAACACTCTTGTCTGTCGGCACTATGTGGCAGCGTTGCATGACAACCCATCTCACCACGGAAAGGAACCTAACAGCTTTGGTAAGAGAGGAGAAAAGAACCTGGCCCGTACGGGGATCGAACCTGTGACCTTGGCGTTATTAGCACCACGCTCTAACCAACTGAGCTAACCGGCCTCATGACGGTGGTCCTCTCTGTGCTGCAAAAAATCGAACTCAGGGAATTTCTTTTGCCCTCCTTTGAATAGAAAGCCGTGTAATTCAGTGTACGGGCTTTCTCGTGCAGTTTCATGGTTCTTGTAACCCAAATCCTACACTGGCCTGAAGTGTCCCCCCATTTCACAGCATTTTTCAGCTGATTTAAAATGTACCTAAAGGAGAAGCATTATTGAAGACCATCAATTACCAAGAGCTTTTGTCAAAGGTTTTGGTGGTCATTTTTAATGACCACAGAGCACTATGACCTCGGTTTTACATCTCATCCGAAAGACAGCGCCCTTTTACAACACAGCGTCTCCGTCACTATGCTGGGACACTGGGACCCGCACAGACCTCAGGGTGAGCGCCCCCCCGCCGGCACCATTAACACCGCTTCCAGCTGGAAGCTTTGTTTTCCCCTGTAGCTTACCCTCATCCGGGTACTGACCTGGCTCACACCTGCTTAGCTTCAGTGGGTTTTCAGTTGCGAGTTGCAAGGGGATGCAAGTGATGGAGCCGCTCGCTGCAAAAGCCACTGCATTGGCCGGGAATCAAACCCAAGCCTCCCGCGTGGCAGGCAAGAATTCTACCACTGAACAACCAATGCTCAGTGTCTGGGCCTTCAAAAAAGACGCTTTTTTGGTGCTCTGTGCAAAAAGCGTCGACATGCTTCCAGCTGCAAAATGCCATTCGCGGATGCTGAAGAATTTATTTTCAAGGCAGCGGGTACAAGCGATTGGGCGTTTTAAAACCACCAGGAACAGCAAAGAGGCGCGCTTCTTTGCTTGCGCCGGAACACACCGACCGGAGGCGGACAACGTAGTCGGCAGGATTCGAACCTGCGCGGGGAGACTCCAATGGATTTCTAGTCCATCGCCTTAACCACTCGGCCACGACTACAGCAAGCCCCGCTGCCGCTGCGTTCTTGCTACAATCTTACCTGGATCGCGAGGCGCCGGCGGAAGCCTATTTCAAAGTCGTTCTCCGTTTCAAAAAAACATTTCCAAAATACAAGCCTTGCAGACAGACACGCCTCAGAGGACTTAAGGGTGGCTTCATGTCGGAATGATAAAGTCTCCCCGTCCGGACATGAAAATGCCACTTTGTTACACACAAAAAAAGAATCAACAACAGAGAAATGCCCACAAGCATTTGAAAAGCCGCACCATGCGCACTTGAAATAGCTCTTACATTAGTGGTAGACGCAGGAATCGCCTTTTTATTTACGCTCTTACAAACGCGATGGAAAGCAAAACAAAGCAAAGCAGAGCAAAACAAAACGAACAAACGAAAACCCTCACGTCCCGCATTTGCATATAACGCCGTTACGTGCCCAAGCGGTATTGTACGTCATCCTAGCACTGCACGCCGGTGCGTATGGTATATGGGAACGAGCACACGCCACGAATCGTCTCGAATCACTCCCTACAGCTGTAAGGTGCCTTGAAGCGTGCACCCCCAACATTCTTCTTTGCTCATCTGTGAAAGGTAAACTCTTGAGCAAACTCTGAACCAGCTCTAAGGAAACTAATCCGATTAGATGTTACTTTGACTCATCATTTAAGGGATCCTTGTTAATTGGAGAAATCAAGGATTTCGAATGAGTTCTGTGTGCGTTAAAAGACAGCTATACACAGAAAACATGCAGGACACTGCTCATGATGTTTCCCGAGCCGAAACACAGTGCGTTTTTCCAAGCCATCTGACCAAGCCCGCCCACCGAAAACTGCAGCAGATCGTGTAAAGGCATTCAACTTTGTAACTACTGCACGCACAGGAAGCAGAATAAATTCCTCTTTTCAAACTGTCAAAGGTTTGCTGCAGGACATCGCACAATCTCTTTTGAACGGGGACAAACGATTTCTTATGGGGCGCAGTAAGTACAGACGTTTATAAAGCTCCACTCATGCCGACGATGCAGCATGAAGAAGCGCAACCTAACGTTTGCATTCCTAGCACTGTTGCAACCTAGCACTGTTGCATTCCCCGCATCAGTAGCTAAGAGAATATAATTTACGACTCTTGTTAATGCAGTTTCAGAAACCAGACTGAAATTTCTCAAGTATATTATTTGAATCCATTTGATGTTGGGCAACAACTATTCTTTCAAGACTCTTAGATTGAAATGGGACCTTTGAGACAGGCCTGTAGTTGTTAAGAACTTGTGGATCCAAATTTGACTTCTTAAGGAGCGGTCTAAGAACCACTACCTTAAATTGATCATGTACGACGCCTGACGCAAGCGATGCATTCATCATACTAATTATAGGTCCTGCCAGTCCTTCGAGGGAATCTTTGACTAGCTGAGTGGGGATGGGATCTAGCAAACAGGTGGTTTACTTTGTCTTACGTCTGTGTTCATGAGTCCACCATAAGAAGAAATCTGAACAGGAGTGGTGATCATGCGAGGTCACCACGGAGGAAACCACTGCTCTCCCCCCAAAAAAAACCACCACTGCCCCTCTCAAGTTTGCTAAAGACCACATGGATGTTCCACAACTCCTGGAACAATGTTCTGTGGACAGACGTGACAAAAGTTGAACTTGTTGGTAAATGTGCACAGCGTTATGTTTGGAGATAACAAAACACCGCATACCAACTCCAAAACCTCATCCCACCTGGGAAGCATGGCGGAGGCTGTACGGCTTGCAATCATCGAGGGACCGATGAATTCCGAGATGTATCAGGAAATTCTACAGCAGAATGTCAGGGTGTCTGCCTGTGATCTAAAACTCAAAAGACGCTGGGTCTTGCAACATGACAAAAACAAAGGAGTACATCAACAACAGAGTGGCTGAAACAGAAGAAATTCCGTATGTTGGGATGGCCAAGTAAGAGTCCTGACACACGCGCTTTCACTCATATGAGCTACACGGCTACCAAGATGATCTCAGGTGCGCCGAGCTGGTACGGAACATATTGAACTGATCGACGGCGAATTGTCTCTCAGACAGGCTTTTCACCTCTAAGCTCCCTGACTGACAGTGATCAGCTAGGTAGTAAAACAGTCAGCTGCTTCTAAGCCTTAAACAGCTGCATCTCGGCGCTTCCACGGAGAGATGATTTGAAAGCCGAACATCGCCCATTGGGAATACCTTACTATCACTAGTTTAAGAGACTCTTAAGGTCTTGCAGAGGTGCCTGTCTAATAGCATGCGCTTTGCAAGCTATAGGTGTTTAGGCTGAGGCAGAATGCCTGTTAACAAAATGTTTTTCTAAAGGGGCCTCGCACTCTTTTCCAAGCAATGGTCACCATCCCCACCGAGTGTCACAATGTAGTCATGTCCTAGGACATCACCTGTTAGTCTCCATTTGTCTGCCACCAACACTTTAGGTTACGGGGTCACAACCGCACCCCGGAGACCAGAGGAGCTGTTGGCGTTCTGGCGGCGCAGATTGGGCTGAAGGTGGGGCGCTTGAATCTCGCTGTTGGAGGCCGTCTGAAACTGACCCAAGCCTTTCCCTTGAATTAAATGTAAATAAGAAATGAACCCCAGATGCACATGGAATCAATCACGTGTTTCCTTTGAGCCGTTTCAGAGACTGCTCCAGAGTTTACCTTGCACAGATGCGCAAAGATTAATGATGGGGGTGCACGCTTCCAGGCGTCTTACAACTGTAGGGACTGATTAGAGACAATTCGTAGCTTGTGCTCATTTCCCTCTATTCCCCGTGTTGCAGTGGTAGGATGACTTAAATTCCTGCTTCGACACGTAACGGGATTATAATCAAGTGCAGGAGCTGAGGGCTTTAGTTTTGTTTCGTTTTCCATGGCGTTCGTAAGCGCGCAAATCAAAGGCAATTCCTGCGTCTAACACGAATGTAAATGCTTTTGAAAGTGCAGTGTGGTGCAGCTTGTAAAATCCTTGTCCACATTTTTGGTTTGTTGATGTTTTTTCTGTCTGCCAAAGTTGCATTTTGACATCCGGACTGGGGGACTTTATCATTTGAACGTGAAGCCAGCCTTAAACCCTCTGAGGCGTGTCTGTCTGCCGGCACGAATCTTGTGAAAGGTATTTTTTTTAACGGAGAGCAACTTGAAAAAGGTTTCCGCAGCCACCTCGCAGTCCGTGTTTGATTATAGGAGGAATGCGGCGGCGAGGAGCTCGCATTTGTCGTGCTCGAGTGGTTAAGGCGATGGGCTCGAAATGCATTGGGGCTTCCCCGCGCAGGTTCGAAACCTGCCGACTCCGGCGTCTGCCGCACGTCGCCTTGTGCCTGCGCGGCAGAGGCGAAGTGCCGCTTCTCCTTTCCTGGTACTATAAAAACGCTAAATCGCTTGGCCCCGCTGCCATGGAAAGCAATTCTTCAGATAACCACACATTTTGCGTTCGCACCTCTGGTGCTCTACTTATGCCTTTGAAAACCTAATGAATAAAGCTGTAAGAACCGACACGATGTGTAGGTGCTCTTAAAGCACGCAGTAAAGAACTGTTAACAGCAAGGGTTTCAGTGGGTTAACTGAGGAGAAGGCGTGATCGCTAATTGTTGACTTTTTATTTGGTGTTAGAAACACTCTTACTGTGCATGACGTGCAACAAATGTAGCCACAGAAATTGCATCACGCTTTCATGTATGCTATTGCAGACACCAACGTTGCCTAGATAGAAAACCGAAATAGCCGTGGGTTTGCTTGCTGGTCTGAAGGATCTCTCTTCGAATCTCTATCATTTGTCAATGGAAGTAAAAGGCGCTGCAATCTGATACGTTCAGAATCAAACCCGCAGCTGTTGTTCGACATTATTTCTTGACTAATTACAACTGAGTGTCGCATGAGCAGTTACATAAACTTGTCTGGTATATTTGAACACCAATGCCGTTCTTCAATTAAAACTAACAGTACATTGTCAGGGACATTCAGTTCTATACAAACAAGAGACAGACAAGAGAATATTTCTACCGTTCATATGGACTACGTGTTGACTTACTGATCGGAATAATTGAAAGGTTCCGGCTCATAGCCGATGCAGTGCGTGCTAATTAGAACAGCAACGCTGAGCTCTCAGCACCGTACTGAGCCCAGGTGTTTTTCTAAAGCTGTCAGGTGCAGTTCATTTACATGAAGGAAATCTCTTACTGGATACGGTTACAATGCAGGAAGTAGCACAGACTACATAGGGAGTAGCCCGATGCGTTTAAAAACGACCCGAGCCAGGCAGGAGTCGAACCTGCAATCTCCTGATCCGTAGTCAGACGCGTTAGCCATTGCGCCACTGGCCCTGGTGTGACACTGCAGGACTGTAACCCAGTGAGATCAGCACTGCAACTAGTAAAATATTACCCCCGGTCCATTCTTTTCCAAAAGTGAGAAACACCTGTTTTCTACATTTTGTCTGTTTTAAAACCATATCTCTTTAAACCAAACCAAGAGTTTGTCTTTTGCACTGATATTCTGATTCATTTCGATTTCAAAGAAAAAAAAAACATAATCTTCCAAAGCATCATAAAATTGTCCATTCTTCCAGACTCTACTTCTCTCTTGTAGTAGTACAGCAGACCTTTCCAGGTGAGCAGATCACAGAGTCCGAAATATGCTTCCTCCATCAAGCAAAGTACCTGAACATGACTCTGTCTTCATAAAAGCGCCCCTGTAATAAAGAAATTAAATCCGAAATCAAGAGGGCAGTTGCCTACTGAAGTTCAAGAAGTCATCAATTTTAACCTAGCAACACATTAAAGGCTGCATCTATACAAGTACGATTCTAGAAATGCTCACCAGATTACGTTTTAAGAAGGAACTGTGCCTCAGGTTCCGCCGAGATCTTAACTTGGATGGCAGGATTCAGAGTCCGGAGTGCGGACTGATGGCGCACGGAGGGTCCACATACTGTGGATCCCTCAGTTTTCTTCCGCGTGTTTAAACCGCCAGCGTGTGACTCCCCTGTCCCCGTGACCTCATTGCTCTGCTCTCGCCTCTGTGCAGCTGAGCCCGACTCATGTTAAAGTGGAAAACAATATGCCCTCAACGTGGGATTTACTCTGGATCGAGGATAGATGTCACCTTTTTATCGTTGAACAGGATGTATGTGATGTGGCGACTAGGTTCAATTTTGTATCCTCTTTAAAAGATTAAGGACTGGGGTGAGCGTGATTTACCACCCTTTCAGCTAAGAACCTGACATGAGCACCGTTTAAGCTGCATAGACTCGGTCGTTTAACTCTTCTCCATTAGCAGGGTTAAGGGTAAAGAAAAAAACATTGCTGACTTCTTTTTTTTTTTGCCAGCCGCGAGCGCTGATTAGCAAGGTTTGTATTTCATGTTTTGCAAGTTGCATCCATTTTAAGAAAAACAAGTCGTTCAAGACAGGAAATGAATGCTTGCATTTAATTAAGGCTAGACGTAGGCAGTTGTCCATAATGACCAGTTCTGTTCGAGAAGACAGAACAAAAAAGGCACCGCTGGGATTCGGATGCAGGGTCTCCTGTTTACTAGACAGGCGCCTTAAGCAACTAAGCCACAGCGCCCCAGGAGAGCTGTCCTTTTGCAGCCACTTGGACACACCACTCAGACACATCTGCATTCGGTGTGTGCTCCGCCTGCTCGCCGAGCAACTTGCCACCTTTACATACAATAGCAACATCAACACCAAGAGAAAGGGTGACAAATGGCTTTTATCTGGAACTTTTCATGTCCAAGGAGCGCAATGTGCTTTCTGTGTACAACAGGGCCACTGAACTCCACACTGGCCACTGAACCACAGCAGTGGCTTGCTGGCTTGACATCTCCCAAGGAAAATGTTGAAATCGCACATGGAACAGGAAAATGACCCTCGAGTACGAGGGAAAAAAAAGAAAAAGATCATCTGGAGCGCGCCAACCCATGTCCGGACAGCCAAGATCCCTCGACGAGGTGGCCGAGTGGTTAAGGCGATGGACTGCTAATCCGTTGTGCTCTGCACGCATGGGTTCGAATCCCATCCTCGTCGCGCTCCATGTCTGACACGTGTGCCCGTTTGGCGTTGGCCCTCCTGTCGTTTGCTCCGGTTCTAGAGCCGTGCATTTTCTAGCGGTGGCTGAACATGGTATAGTAGGCTAACGTCGGTATCGAGCAGTAACAGTAACGGTATTTACGTGCCGCTGCTGCCAATTGGCTCTGGCTTGAGACCGCATTTTCACTTACTTGCAACGCAAACGGAGAAAGCGATTTTTGACAGTCTCTCGAGAGACTGCGCTAGGTGTTTAGGGATAGACTGTGAGTTCCCCCTGGGATGGTGGCCTCTCAAATAGTTTGTGATTCCTCTAGACGTTTATACAGTAGAAGCCTGCTTCGTGGCTTAAATCCAAGCTAAGGAAACGAGTTAGATGTCTGATGCAGAACTGCGAATTCAATGAAGGGGAACACTACAGTACATTGCACTGTATGTGTGAGGAAAGCTGCCCCCTTCAGTCCCTTGTCGACCGAACAGAGGACTGTAAAGGATACCGCCAAGAAACTTAAGGATGCTGGTTGGAATCCAGCTCCAAAGAAGCCCCTTTGGGTGTTATGTCATCAAAAAGTAAGAACAGCGAATCTCCCTTTGATCAAAAGTGCAACAGAGCTGTTTTCCGTGGAGCAGGTTTCAGACCCGTAGACCTGTTTTATTTGTAGGGCAGGGCGCATTCCCAAACGCGAATCTCAAAGTGCTTTGGGCGGAGTAGCGGTGAGGCTTATTAATAAGAAAGAATTAAGTGTTTCTGAGCTTTCACAAATTAGGCCTCATCTCTCTGTTCATCTCTGTGGTGCAGCCACAGAGAAACTATTCATGCAGGCTGATTTAAGGTTTCCCTTGATAAGGGACAGCTCCCAAAGGGGGATGCACTTAGCTAAGCCTGGCTATCATGATCAATGGTCATCCATTGGCGCCTATCTGTCTAGGGAGTGCCAGATGGACATCTGGACTGCATTCCTAAGTGTCAGGAGTAAGTGACTCATATCTCACCTTGATCAACCAATCAGGGACTGGTAGGGCCGAGTAACCCACGTGGGACTCTGATGCCCATGGAACTTTCAGCCAATCAACGAGCTGAAGTTCCTCCAGGTAAAAACAGGCAACACAGAGAGCCTGAGAGATTCAGTGGGAATTCAGTAGAGATTTCTGTGGAGTTTTCTAAAGGGAATTCAAAGGAGAATTCCAGGGCAGGACAGCCCAGGAGCAGAAGGCTCCCAAGGGCAGGACATTCTCACAGCGCGCCTCCTGACCATCCTAAGACTCAGCCCGGACAACCACGGAACGGCCAGTGTGTCCGAGTGCCAGAACTTTCCTTTGTTCTAAGAGTCTAGAGCGGAGGTTGCCAGAGAGTAACCAGAGGATCCACCCGAGGTTAGCACCAGCAGCAGGCCTCGTGAACAGGTCGGAACTGTGGACAGTTGAATCACTATTCAGAACTAGCTCTTCATCAGGAACGAACCGGTCTTCTTCTTGACTTGCTGGGACCCACAGTCATCTTTTCTCCTGTGCACAAACTTTGCTAGTTAAAGCCAACACTAACTAGCCGGTCAGTGAGCATCAGCAGGGCACCGTCGCAACCCGCACAGCACAGCCTGGCACCTAGACAGAGAGCGCGGATTGGACAGCAACAAGCCTGCAACTGTTTCTTTGTGCCCGCAGGAGATCTGAATCCCCAGAGATTGGATGAGTATTCAACTTCACTGCATTACTGCTCGAGAATTCAATTGTTATCCCAACCAGTTGATATCAATTTAATTCCTAAGAGTTATGTACTTGTTTTCAGTATCTAATGTAGAAGTTATAACCAGGTTCATTTATGAAATGGTCTAAATGAATGATATACTGAACGTATGTCCTCTTGATATGTGTAACACTTTGTAACTGACTGAATATATACCTTTTGTATTCTGATAACCCTCTCGATAAGATCTGTTCGTTTTACATGCATATTCTATGTATTGTAACGCCCTCGCCTGGTGGTAAGGAGGAAGCGCCCCTAGGCGCTCGTAGTACCGCTGGGCATGCTGGGAGTGGTAGCCGGAGTGCGGCCTACGCGAGAGAAGCTCGCCCCAAACCCAAAGTCCGTCAAGGCTCTCTGCGCCCTGTGGGAGGCCTTGGAGGTAAAGGACGGGGTGCTGCGCCAGGGGTGGCGGGTACCCTCCAGTGGCGAGGTACGGTGGCGGCTGATGGTGCCTTGGTCGCTCCGCGGGGCGGTGCTCCGAGCAGTGCATGGCCAGCCGGGCGTGGGGCACTTTGGCGGTAAAAAAACCCTGCAGCGCCTCCGAGGCCATTTTTATTGGGGTCTTTGCCACCGGGACGTGGAGCGGTACTGCCGAACGTGTGCAGTGTGCGTGGCGCAGAAGGGTCCCCCCGAGCGCTCTCGGGCCCCCCTCCAACAACACCAGGTGGGGGCTCCTATGGAGCGGGTGGGGGTGGACGTTTTGGGCCCGTTTCCGCGCACCGAGGCCGGGAACCTCTACGTCTTGGTGGCCATGGATTATTTTATGAAGTGGCCGGAGGCCTACGCCCTCCCGGACCAGAGTGCCCCCACGGTGGCCGATGCACTGCTGGAGGGGATGTTTGCCAGGCTGGGGGTGCCGGAGGAGTTACATAGTGACCAGGGGCGTAACTTCAAGTCCCAGGTCTTCGCCAGAGTGTGCCAGCGCCTGGGGATCACTAAGACGCGGACCACACCGCTGCATCCCCAGAGCAACGGGTTGGTGGAGCGGTTTAATCGTACGCTCACCACCCAGCTGGCCACCCTGGTGTCCCGGCACCAACGGGACTGGGACCGCCACCTCCCCCTTGCGCTCTGGGCGTATAGGACCGCGGTCCAGGAATCCACCAGGTGCACCCCGGCCTCACTCATGCTGGGCCGGGAAATGTGAACCCCGGTGGACCTGGTCTTCGGCCCGCCGCCCGGAGACTGGTCGGCACTGCTGGCTGGTCCGGCAGAAGCGGCACTACGACCTGCGCTGCAGGGGGCCTGCCTTCCAGCCCGGGGACTCGGTTTGGGTGTACAACCCGCGCCGCCGCAAATGCCTCAGCCCTAAGCTGGCGCCGTCGTGGGAGGGGCCCGCTGAGGTACTCTGGGTGGTGGGCGAGGTCTGCTACCGTGTCAGGTTGCGAACACGGGGGAGAGTGGTGGTCCTGCACCGAGACCGCCTGGCCCCCTACCGGGCTCGGGAGGAGGAGCCGTGTGGGGAGGCTCTAGAGGACCAGCCGGGGCTGGAGCCGGCCGATAGTGGGGCGTCCGTGGGTCGCCAGCCGTCACCGTGGCGCAGCGGCTGCTCACGCAGGGTTCCACAGCAGTTAGCCGAGTACGAGTACAGCCTGAGGGGGGTGTTCGACGTCGGCGAGACGCCAGACGCTTCAGGTTTTTAAGGAGTAAGAGTGCAGGGGGTCTAAACCTGCGATCCAGTGTGTTGAAGTATTTCACAACACTACCCCTAGCACATCTGGAAATAAATCCTCATAATGATTATTGCCCTGGGCATGTACCAAAAAATCACTGAGCATATATATATATATCACTGTGTTGAAGCTAGAGACACAGAATAAGTGCAAACACATCCTAAATACAGTGTTCCTGCACCTTTGACCTCATCCAGAATGTATCGTTTTTTGAAAGGGATTGCTGTCAGAATGCACAACTGAATCCCAAACAGAATCTCTAGTCAAATATGATCATTTGTGAAACAGGCAAATGAGTCTCTCAGGTGCCCATTACTCATTTTCAGACACAATTATGCAATACTTTCACCATGCGTTGAGCAAAAGTGATTAAAGATACCAGAGGTAAGGTTTAAAAGTGATTCTGAGGTGCAACACATCAGCGATACAGCTAGGCATCTGAAATGCGGGGTTTGAGAGTCCTTCAGGGAACACCGTACCCTAAAGGTACCAAAAGTCCACTAGTATAAGCATTAAGTCACTGTCACCCCTGTTACAATGTGATTGCTACATATCTTCATTTCTTTGGTTTTTAAGGAGTAAGAGTGCAGGGGGTCTAAATCTGCGATCCAGTGTGTTGAAGTATTTCACAACACTACCTGTAGCCCGACTGGAAATAAATCCTCATTCTGATTATTGACTTGGGCATGTACCAATAAATCACTGAGCATATATATATATATATATCACTGTGTTGAAGCTAGAGACCTTTATGTAATATTATGATGCTAAAATGTCATTTTCACATATATTAATGTAATAAATGATTGCTTATGCTTTATAAACAAATCTAATTAAAATAAAAGCTTACGTTTTGTATTTATCTTGTACCATAGAACATGATTTGCTTTGTATTTCAAGCCCACAAAGTGTCCAACTGACGCACTACATGATATAAGGAAGATTATCACATGCATATCGGTATTATCTTTCTTATGAAAATGCATTCCTTTCATTACCTTTTACTTTTTAAAATGAACTCAAATTGTGTATAATGTAATAATTTAAGTAGAATAGATTCTAATAATATAATGATCCAGTGTGTTGCACTACTTCACTGCTTCACTGCTCTATGCCGTCTGGAAATAAATCCTCAGACTGCTTACTGCCCTGGGCATGTACCAATAAATTACAGGAGCACATCTATATATCACTGCGATGAAGCAGGAGACACACAATCACTGCAAACACATCCTAAATACAGTGTTCCAGCACCTTTGACCTCATCCAGTACGTATCATTTCTTGAAAGGGATTGCTGTCCGAATGCACATCTGAATCCCAAACAGAATCTCTAGTAAAATACGATCATTTGTGAAACAGGTAAATGACGGTCTCAGGGGCCCATTCCTCATTCTCAAGACATATCTATGCAGTACGTACACCATGCATTGAGCAATAGGGATTAAAGACACCACAGGTAAGGTTAGATGTCATTCTGACTATATTCTAAAATATTGGACTCATATTCTTATGATGGCAGTCACTTATGATAGTGACAGAGACGCTGTGTTGTAAAAGGGCGCTGTCTTTTGGATGAGATGTAAAACAGAGGTCACAGCGAGCTGAAAAACACGTTTTGAAAAGTGTGCTTTTCCTGCCCCAGAATTTAAATGGGGGTGACCAAAGTTGCCCAAACGTGTTTATTTCTGCTGAAAAACCTGTTTTGACAACTTCTGCACAGTGGGGTTAAGGGCTGACTCAGTGGGCTCTAATGAGCCAGGCAGTTACATTGGGATTCCAAGGTTTGAAAAAACACGTTTATTTCGAGCTGAAAAACAAGTTTTGAAAAGTGTGCTTTTCCTACCCCAGAAGTTAAATGGGGGTGACCAAAGTTGCCCAAACATGTTTATTTCTCTGTCACTATGCTGGGGAATTGGGACCCGCACAGACCTCAGGGTGAATGCCCCCCCGCCGGCACCATTAACACCGCTTCCAGCTGGAAGCTTTGTTTTTCCCTGTAGCTCACCCTCATCCGGGTACTGACCTGGCTCACACCTGCTTAGCTTCAGTGGGTTTTCAGTTGCGAGTTGCAAGGGGATGCAAGTGATGGAGCCGCTCGCTGCAAAAGCTACTGCATTGGCCAGGAATCGAACCCGAGCATCCCACGTGGCAGGCAAGAATTCTACCACTGAGCCACCAATGCTCGGTGCCTGGGCTTTCAAAAAAGACGCTTTTTTGGTGCTCTGTGCAAAACGCGTCGACATCTGCTTCCAGCTGCAAAATGCCATTCGCGGACACTGAAGAACTTATTTCCAAGGCAACGGGTACAAGCGATTGGGTGTTTTAAAACCACCAGGAACAGCAAAGAGGCGTGCTTCTTTGCTTGCGCCAGAACACACCGACTGGAGGCGGACAACGTAGTTGGCAGGATTCGAACCTGCGTGGGGAGACCCCAATGGATTTCTAGTCCATCGCCTTAACCACTCGGCCACGACTACAGCAAGCCCTGCTGCCGCTGCGTTCTTGCTACAATCTTACCTGGATCGCGAGGCGCCGGCGGAAGCCTATTTCAAAGTCGTTCTCCGTTTCAAAAAAACATTTCCAAAATACAAGCCTTGCAGACAGACACACCTCAGAGGACTTAAGGGTGGCTTCATGTCGGAATGATAAAGTCTCCCCGTCCGGACAAGAAAATGCCACTTTGTTACACACAAAAAAAGACTTTCAGAGGCTTCCCGGATGTTTCCACCAGATTAAAATATTCACCGATGCAATGTCCATTCTGGAAGTCTGGTTGAAGCGGTTGAAGCGGTTTAGTCGGGATTTGTTCACCATCTCTGTTGCGCGTGAGTTTTATTTTCAGGTCTACGCCATTCAGTAGTCCCAGTGGGCAAAAGACGTATAATATACGTCTATTAAACGCATACCTTAGACGTCTAAAAGTGGTCTACAATTCGTCTAGAATGAAATTCTAATATACGTCTAAAGTTATACGTCAATTATACGTCTATGTTTAGACGTTCATTATACATAAATGGTTGGAGTTCTATTATACGGATAAATTTAGAGGACTATTATACATATATGGTTGGAGTTCCGGATAACTTTAGAGGTCTATTATACGGATAACTTTAGAGGACTATTATACGTATATGGTTAGAGGTCTATTATACGTATATGGTTAGAGGTCTATTATACGGATAACATTAGAGGTCTATTATACGTATATGGGTAGAGGTCTATTATACATCAAAGATAGATTTTATAGGCGTAGAAACAAGTAAACCAAGCCAATGATTAGGTTTAGAAATGTATTCTGAAAATACACATTCACACCTGAAACATATGTATTTCAAATTATACATGGTATACAATCAATCAACAATCAACATATGGGCAATAATCATAAAAAACACAACTAGTCTTAAACTTCAGCTACAAATTCTGGTAACATGGCAATATACAGTATAGTAATGACAAACACAAAACTAATTACTTTAACACACTAACTCAAAACCACATTTTGATTCAAATATACATTTTAAAATGTACAACTTCTATATTTCCAAGAAAAAAAAATATTACAATGGAAGTTAAGACAATTTTTGTCCACTATTTGCAAACCCTGTCTAATTGTCCTAATAGTTAGAACCAAAAACCTATTATTTTCAGTGTCCAGATCTCCTGGCCCCCTGCCTTGCATATGCATTCTTCAAGTAACACATTGCGTGCTCCTTTATTTCTTTTTCTGTTGATGTAGGGTGGGACTTCAGCACCGCAGCTAGGAGAAAATTGTATAATATTACTTCCCAAATAAATGATGATTAATATCTTCTTTAGTATAATCTAAAAAATGAACGGTTTACTAAGCTCAAAGCTGAAATAAATGTATAAAATTTGGCTTGCATCATAGCAGTTGAGCAATAAAGTCTGTCCTAATTAAAGAGTACCCAAAGTTTGAAAGTACAACATAGAATAAGAATAAGAGAAACGGCAAAACGATTTTGTGTCATCTTCCCCATTCACACTATTTTATGTGCCATTTTTTGCTTATTCACATACTATTTTAATCAAAATAATATTAAGAAAGATCTGTATGTATTCAGATAGTATTATTATTGTTCATACTTACTCGTCAAAAGAGGATTGCTGAGATATTTGCAGATATACTTCTACGTTTGAAAAACGTGTCCAAAATGGTGACCAACGAATACTAGCAATGCATTGTGGTATATAACCGGAAAATATGCTGGGTTCGATATTTTCTCAACGTATGCGTTTATTAATGTTGTCGATATTATGGTTGAAATTTAACATTGATAATACATCGCGGCTATGTGCCCCCTGCTATGAGCTGATGTGCAATTTTAACGCATGCAGTTAGTAAGGATCGGTCACTGTTGTATAGTATTATATATAATGACATTATGGAATAGGATGGGGACAGGCCTGGCATCACGGGGGGAGGGGGGAATGTCGCCCCTTCAGTTTTGGGCAAAAAGATTTACCTAACTTAATTTGCGCCCTAAAAAAATAGTTGTACTTTGTCAATGGTCAGACAACACTAAATGACACGAACAGTCACTCAGTCTGTTTGATGGGCAGGAGGGCTATCCGTCCAGGAACTGCACATATCAGTGTCGTTATTGAGTGTCAACATTACGATCCTGTTTGCTCAGGTGGACCGATTCCTTGCAGTAGTTTATCATTATACTTAAAATCGTTATATAACTAGGACTAGTTATAGCAGTCTGTGCTTTCTGTTGGTTTTACAACATTTTTTTCTTAACGATTCAGAACGTCCATGTAGCTGCAAAAATGAACGCTTATGGTACTTTTCGCTCCAGGCAATACAAACTGTGAGAGTGACGAAAAATGTGAAACTGAACTTCATCGCAAATACCAGATTGCTAGTCGTTATCTTCTATCATGAAGCACTAGTCAATGGCATAGCTGCGAGATTTCATTTGGGTAGCTGCACCGTACAGCTCCGTTTCAACCGAAATATCATCCCCCCCTCAGAATTTCAGACGCCCCCCTACAGATTTTTCCCCGGGCACCGCGCACTGATGGGGGATGGGGTGTCCAGGAAATGGTATCAACTTTTGTCAAGAAAATAAAAATAGAAACTCTATAGGCACTCAAACATTTTACTGTTTTTTTTCAGGCAGGTGGCAAGACCCCCTCAGCAAAACCCTTGTATGCCAAGCTGTGGGCATTGATTCGTCGAATATACGTATATTTACTGCGAAAATATGGCTATACGTATATATACGTCGCCTCGACGTATAATCAACGTCGAATTGCAACCGTAAAATCGACGACATGAATAAACGCATATATAACGTCGAAAACACGTCTAACACAGTGCCTGAGGCTTTTTACTGTATGTATCGTGTGTGCCGCAACTAGGAGTATACGGCACTCTGCACAGTGTACGAAGTAAATTATTTTCGCAGCAATTAATTTACACGTGTATAATAAATATAGTAAATATAATAAATTAATTACTGCGAAAATAATTTACCGTATTTTCGCCGTAAATATACGTATATTCGACGAATCAATGCCCACTTGGGTAGTTTGTCCTGAAAAAACAGGTCTGCATGAATGTGACCCAGGAGCTCCAGTTTTCGACTTTGCGTTGTGTATGGTGCTCTTTTTTGGAACCCCTGATTGGGACCATCCAAAATTGTGGACTCGTGTTGACTGGCTGTGTCTTTGTAAAAGAGCCCTGTTGAATACTGCGTCTTCAGCGTCTTGTCACTGTAGTTCAGGACAGACTCTATAAAGGCTCTGTAAGGATAGCAGTTGTTGCTCTGGCTGATCAATCGGTCTCCTACGGTGATGTCAACCTGGCTGAAGATGGCTGTGATGGGGTAATTCACCAGACTCACACGGGCTGCCGCATCAATGTCCTGACCGTCTGCTTCTGTTATTTTACAGGTCAAATAGAGCAGGGTGTTGTTTAAATCTAAATAATCTTCTCCGTTGCCGGCGACGTAGAACTCCAGAGGTGCGTTTTCTGTTAGGGCTGTGAGGGGTGGAACATCTATGTAAAAGCTTTTCTCGATGCTTGTTTGGGTAGGCGCTAATTGAAATATGTCCAGCTCCGACTTGGCGCATTCTGCAGACCCGCCGTGAACAAAAGCCATATTTAAAATATGTCTCGTTTCATGTCTTGTTGATTGTGGTGTGTCACGCCCTTCTTGGTCGACCTGAAGCTTTTATGAGTTGACTGTCTGCGCTTAGCCGTTCTTTTATCAGGTTTCGGAGGCCCCCGACGGTGAGATGATGACGTCTGTCTTTTTCTCTTGACAACCCTGCGGATGTATGCTAGACCCGAACCTTCCTGCTGATGTGCATCCACCTTAAACATGGCAGCGATTGTAACGTTGCTGACCACGTCTTTGGCGATGTTTTTAGCCGCCGATGCCATGTACAGCTTAGCTTTTTCAAACCCGCGTTTCAGAAAAGGCAGGCTTTTCTAAATAGCACTCTGAAAATACCCCCGATACCCGCGCCGTACTGAACCGGTAGCCCTGAAAATCCTGGTAATCCATAACAGCCTGTTGTTTGTAGTAGTGCGTATACAGAGAAGGATCCCCGTAGCTCTTGATGACCGTCATCCTTTTAGATGTTTGTCGCTTTCACAGGTCTGAAATGCAGCTTGACGATGACCTTTCCAAATGCAAATGACACGTGTTCGTTTTGATCCGTCTTTATTTCAATAGTGATGTTGTTAAAATGGTCGATGCTCACCGGCACGTAATGGGGTTTGTCGTACAATACTGTGACGAATTCACCATCCACGCCTCTAAAGGGCACACAACACAAAATTGGTGCGTAGACGTCGCCTATTAACTGGTGTTCTATGATATCGGTGTATATATACATGGTGTTAAATCTGCCAGTCATATCGACGGGGTGCGGTGATTTTACACCCACGACACCCGACTTGAAACCCAACATCCTCGCCAGGCGGTTATGCACCTGTATAACAATCCGTTTATCACTAACAATCCTTACCGACCGGCTAATGGGGTTGTACTTAAGACTTACAGCCGTTAACTTGGATTTTTCCACAGCCGTTTCATTGCAGTTTCATTTCATGCCAAGAGCTGCTCGATGTTGCTGTAGTACCCTCTCGGTAAGATACAGGTCCATATAGTCTTGAGCTCATCACTGACGAACAGAAAAACTTTGTCTTCATCAAAAGTGTGTAGTGTATGTGGATAGTGCAGCTCGACCAGGCCCACTTCCCAGCTCCCGTCCAGGGCAATCGCCTTTGCCAGATGCTCTGTGAAGCACGCATTGGTGTTCTTTGGAAACATCTTTGAGGATGAATTACTGGTGGCATTTTTCACCACCTCTATATGTCTCGGAGCTCGGAAGCCTTTACCCAACTATTGAATTTATCGCTCCAGCCGCGCCACTTTACCAAAAGCTGTTTGTTTTTGCCACGACCCCTGGCTGCTAAAATCGTTTGGATGCGGTAGACGTTCTCAACATCAGGGTTTATCTTCTGTAGCTCTTCTGCATAGAAGGAGCCCTTAATATCGTCGCCTGCGTAGTCCTGCAGTTTGTAATAGGGTCTCAGAGCCGAGGTCCGCTCTTTGACAATGAAAATGCGCCGGCTTGTGCAGAGTATAAGCAGCCTGGCCGGACAACCACTCGGCCACCCGGCCGCGGCTGGCGCTGCTCACACCCCGGGATCTCGCGGCCCTCACCAGACTCCCCGCGCCGACGTAACTACCCGATTCCCTAGGTTTATAATAGAGCGCACTCAACCCCGCTGCAGACATGGTCCCCTTCCAAACCAATACACACTTTCACACACCTAAAGCGAGGGATGTGCCACCATGGGGCTTTGGGACCTTGAGGCTCCGGACCGACCGGCCGGGGGGGAAGACGGGAGTTCCGACCCTTAACGACACACCATTGGCTCCTGAGTCAATAGAGTCATGATGTTTATGGCTGACATCATTTCACATTGGTGAATTTTAAGCTAAGAAATAAAAACATTTACAATGAAGATACCATTGCTTAATTTTAAATGCCTTTAAAAAATAAATACCTCCTGAGAATAATTTGCCACTCCCAGATCCTTGGTAAGGTACTGTTTGAATCCAATCAGGAGAGGAGCATCCAGGGAGTGCTTTCTATAGAGTCCAGCTTGAGCCACTCTCTTCCGGAGAGCCTGCTGATACTTTTTAACTACTCAGGGCCTGTAAGGATATAAAACACCGGTTTAAACATTTTATACCTATAAGACAAATAAGAATTTTAGTAAAAAATAGATACATCTGAAAAATAAAAAGTCTTACTGCTGATAGAATTCTTCAGAGCTCACATCTTCCCCTTCCTTATCCGCTTCTGTTTCAGTTTCTAGAGCAGCCTCTGGCATCTCTTCCTCCTGGACAGCGGCCTCTTGTTCAGGGCCGCTGGAATGCAGGTAGATTCTTTTCAACATGCTTTTACATAATATGTTGTAACAATGATTTCAAAAAGAAACTACAGAAGCCTTACAGATTAAAAATATCTCACCTTGCCAATGTGTCTTCAGGCTTCCCATGTACAAAAAGGCCCAAGGACTCTAGCAGTCTTAAAACCACTATCCTGTTTGCCTCACCAGACACGATCTCTATTCTGTGGTAATCCACGATGACCCCGTTCTTCAGGTGATTCATCATGTCCTCCCTCGCCTGTTGAGAGGCCATCCTGATCTCTTCTGCCGTGGCGTGCTTCATACACGCCCTCTTCAAGTGAGCAGGAAGCTGATCAAAAGTATTCAGGCACATCTTGCACACCAGAGGATTCCTCGCGGGTTTCCTTTGAAAATAAATAATACCATCTGTGTATAGAAACAAGCTAAGACTGATTTCTTAAATTATCCTTAATTTTCTCTCTCATAGTTTGAGCATAATGATTTTATTGCATTTATATAAGAATTGCTCATTGCTCCAAAATAAATAATGGTTTCATAAAAAAGTCAACACTTACTTGGTCTCAGTCACAGACTTTCCAATAGAAGCCATTGTGGAGTTCAGCAACTGCAGGTCCTAGAAGTGGGAAAGGAATTTTAAAAGAGAAATTGAATTACAATACAGAAGGAATGGCTGAGGGATCACTGAAATATATATATACACAATTTCCAAAGACTGAGTCCATATAGAAACAACTACCTTTCATTTTCAGTATAAGAAAAAAAAACATTATCTTCCAAAGCATCATAAAATTGTCCCTTCTTCCAGACCCTACTTCTCTCTTGTAGTAGTACAGCAGACCTTTCCAGGTGAGCAGATCACAGAGTCCGAAATGAGCTTCCTCCATCAAGCAAAGTACCTGAACATGACTCTGTCTTCATAAAAGCGTCCCTGTAATAAAGAAATTAAATCCGAAATCAAGAGGGCAGTTGCCTACTGAAATACAAGAAGTCATCAATTTTAACCTAGCAACACATTAAAGGCTGCATCTATACAAGTACGATTCTAGAAATGCTCACCAGATTACGTTTTAAGAAGGAACTGCGCCTCAGGTTCCGCCGAGATCTTAACTCGGATGGCAGGATTCAGAGTCCGGAGTGCGGACTGATGGCGCACGGAGGGTCCACATACTGTGGATCCCTCAGTGATCTTCCGCGTATTCAAACCGCCAGCGTGTGACTCCCCCGTCCCCGTGACCTCATTGCTCTGCTCTCTCCTCTGTGCAGCCGAGCCCGACGCACGGTAAAGTGAAAAAAAAGATGCCCTCAACGTGAGATTTACTCTGGAGCGAGGATAGATGTTACCTTTTTATCATTGAACAGGATGTATGTGATGTGGCGACTAGGTTCAATTTTGTATCCTCTTTAAAAGATTAAGGACTGGGGTGAGCGTGATTTACCACCCTTTCAGCTAAGAACCCGACTTGCGCACCGTTTAAGCTGCATAGACTCGGTCGATTAACTCGTCTCCGTTAGCAGGGTTAAGGTTAAAGAAAAAAAACATTGCTGACTTCTTTTTTTTTGCTAGCCGCTAGCGCTGATTAGCAAGGTTTGTATTTCATGTTTTGCAAGTTGCATCCATTTTAAGAAAAACAAGTCGCGTTAAAGATTGGAAATGAATACTTGCAAGTCTAGCCGTAGGCGGTTGTCCATAAGGACCAGTTCTGTTTGAGAAGACAGAACAAAGAAAGCACCGCTGAGATTTGAACCCAGGATCTCCTGTTTACTAGGCAGGCACTTCAACCAACTAAGCCACGGAGCCCCAGGAGCACTGTCCTTTTGCAGCCACTTGGACACACCACTCAGACACATCTGCATTCGGTGTGTGCTCCGCCTGCTCGCTGAGCAAGTTGCCACATTTACATACAATAGCAACATCGACACCAAGAGAAAGGATGACAAATGGCTTTTATCTGGAACTTTTCATGTCCAAGGAGCTCAATGTGCTTTCTGTGTACAACAGGGCCACTGAACTCCACACTGGCCACTGAACCACAGCAGTGGCTTGCTGGCTTGACATCTCCCAAGGAAAATGTTGAAATCGCATGTGGAACAGGAAAATGACCCTCGAGTACGAGGGAAAAAAAAGAAAAAGATCATCTGGAGCGCGCCAACCCATGTCCGGACAGCCCAGTTTCGTCGACAAGGTGGCTGAGTGGTTAAGGCGATGGACTGCTAATCCATTGTGCTCTGCAGGCATGGGTTCCCATTCTCATCGCTCTCCATGTCTGACACGTGTGCCTGTTCGATGTTGGCCCTCCTGTCGTTTGCTCCGGTGCTAGAGCTGTAAATTTTCTAGCGGTGGCTGAACATGGTATAGTAGGCCAACGTCGGTATCGAGCAGTGACAGTAACAGTACTTACTGCGCCCCATAAGAAATCGTTTGTCCCTGTTCAAAAGAGATTGTGCGATGTCCTGTGGGGTTTGCAAAGCAAACCTTTGACAGTTTGAAAAGAGGAATTTATTCTGCTTCCTGTGCGTGCAGTAGTTACAAAGTTGAACGTCTTTACACGATCTGCTGAAGTTTTCAGTGGGCGGGCTTTGTCAGATGGCTTGGAAAAATGCAGTGTTTCGGCTCGGGAAACATCATGAGCAGTGTCCTGCATGTTTTCTGTGTATAGCTGTCTTTTAACGCATACAGAATTCATTCGAAATCATTGATTTCTCCAATTAACAAGGGTCCCTTTTTGAACCTGCCAGAAGCATTCTTTCAATGTAACAGATTTACTCCGGGGAAAGGCAGCATGACATTGAGAGTAGCTCAAGCTTTCAGCACCTGTATCGGACTGCGTGCATGCAGACACCGCTCAGAATCCCCTGTAAGATTCTCCTTCAATTCCGTTTTGCAGTGCTTTAGCTCTTTCAAAAGGCTTCGCTTTGCTAGTCACAATCCAAGGCTCATGACAGCATTTAAAACCAATCGCCACTGCGTCGGCCGGGAATCGAACCCGGGTCAACTGCTTGGAAGGCAGCTATGCTCACCACTATACCACCAACGCCATCCACAGGAGCCCTGCAGGACACCACCAGAGAATGCTCACGATTTCGGAAGCTGTCTCCGGGACGTGCTGATTCCACACATCCTGAATAAATCATGATATTGTTAGTTGCTGTAGCTAGACGTTCAAATGAGTTTCATGGCCAGATGGACTGTTTCTTCCAGCGGTATAGTATTGCAGTGAGACAGCACGATGCCTGCAAGACTATGTCACGCTAAACGCCACAGATTGTGTTTGTCCGTTCGTGTCAGTCGTCCTGCAGCCACGGGAAGTGGGACACAAACATGCTGCAATGCTTTCAAGACGTTAGGATTTGTTTGTGTAACATCCGAGAAGAGTACTTGTGGCTTGAATGTGAACTGTACGTGCCCGCCCACTTTCCTCAGTAGTGCATGAGTTCCTCCCGGCATGCCCTTCGTCATTGTTCTGTCATCTTGTATTTAAAGGGTTGTATTTCTGCTGCTGAAAATAAGCAACGGTTTTCTCACAACTCCCTTTGTTCCCAACGGAGCCCTTGTCTGTCATGAAATTCTTCAAAACCTCAAGCTAGAAGAAGAAGAAGACGACAAATATGAAGCGTTACCGCAAGGACATGCCATGAGACGATCGATAACGATTTCCATAGGATCCCCGCGGTTGCCTGGCAACCGTCAGCTTTGCGCAGTGGCAGTATCGTAGCCTGTGAGGTTTAGCCAAGGTGCGATTATTGCTAGTTGAAAACTTTTCCCAATACCCCGCTTCCGCCGGTTTGAAATACAATCGGCGAAAGCGATTTTTGACAGTCTCGTCAGAGACTGAGCAAGGTGTTTAAAGACAGATTTGGTCATGGTGACATCATGGTAGAAAGAAACGAGCTTGTTACGTCTCAACAGAAACGCTCTTTAGCTCTTTCAGCGTTATGCAGAGAACAGCGTCTGTCGAGATCACTTTTGAGTCAGCGCGAAACGCTGTGTGCTGTCAGTTTGATTTCATATTGCTCGTAGCGGCGCCCGGCTTTTGTCTGTCAAACGTTAGGTTGCACTTCTTCATGCTACATCGTCGGCATGAATGGAGCTTTTTAAACGTCTGTACTTACTGCGCCCCATAAGAAATCGTTTCCCTGTAGCTCACCCTCATCCGGGTACTGACCTGGCTCACACCTGCTTAGCTTCAGTGGGTTTTCAGTTGCGAGTTGCAAGGGGATGCAAGTGATGGAGCCGCTCGCTGCAAAAGCCACTGTATTGGCCGGGAATCGAACCCGAGCCTCCCGCGTGGCAGGCGAGAATTCTACCACTGAACCACCAATGCTCAATACCCGGGCCTTCAAAAAAGACGCTTTTTTGGTGCTCTGTGCAAAACGCGTTGACATCTGCTTCCAGCTGCAAAATGCCATTCGCGGACGCTGAAGAACTTATTTCCAAGGCAGCGGGTACAAGCGATTGGGTGTTTTAAAACCACCAGGAACAGCAAAGAGGCGCGCTTCTTTGCTTGCGCCGAAACACACCGACTGGAGGCGGACAACGTAGTCGGCAGGATTCGAACCTGCGCGGGGAGACCCCAATGGATTTCTAGTCCATCGCCTTAACCAACCGGCCATGACTACAGAAAGCCCCACCGCCGCTGCATTCTTGCTACAATCTTACCTGGATCGCGAGGCGCTGGCAGAAGCCTATTTCAAAGTCGTTCTCCGTTTCAAAAAAACATTTCCAAAATACAAGCCTTGCAGACAGACAAGCCTCAGAGGACTTAAGGGTGGCTTCATGTCGGAATGATAAAGTCTCCCCGTCCGGACATGAAAATGCCACTTTGTTACACACAAAAAAAGAATCAACAACAGAGAAATGCCCACAAGCATTTGAAAAGCCGCACCACGTCGCACTTGAAATAGCTCTTACGTTAGTGATAGACGCAGGAATCGCCTTTCTATTTACGCTCTTACCAACGCGATGGAAAGCAAAACAAAGCAAAGCAGAGCAAAACAAAACGAACAAACAAAAACCCTCACGTCCCGCACTTGCATATAACGTCGTTACGTGCCCAAGCGGTATTGTACGTCATCCTAGCACTGCACCCCGGGGCGTACGGTATATGGGAACGAGCACACGCCAGGAATCGTCTCGAATCACTCCCTACAGCTGTAAGGCGCCTTGAAGCATGCACCCCCAACATTCTTTTTTGCGCATCTGTGAAAGGTAAACTCTTGAGCAAACTCTGAACCAGCTCAAAGGAAACTAATCTGATTAGATGTTACTTTGAGTCATCATTTAAGGGACCCTTGTTAATTGGAGAAATCAAGGATTTCGAATGAGTTCTGTGTGCGTTAAAAGACAGCTATACACAGAAAACATGCAGGACACTGCTCATGATGTTTCCCGAGCCGAAACACAGTGCGTTTTCCCAAGCCATCTGACAAAGCCCACCCACTGAAAACTGTAGCAGATCGTGTGAAGACGTTCAACTTTGTAACTACTGCACGTTCAGGAAGAAGAATAAATTCCTCTTTTCAAACTGTCAAAGGTTTGCTTTGCGAATGGTGCAGGACATCGCACAATCTCTTTTGAACGGGGACAAACGATTTCTTATGGGGCGCAGTAAGTACAGACGTTTAAAAAGCTCCACTCATGCCAATGATGCAGCATGAAGAAGCGCAACCTAAAGTTTGCATTCCTAGCACTGTTGCAACCTAGCACTATTGCATTCCCTGCATCAGTAGCTAAAAGAATATCATTTACGACTCATGTTAATGCAGTTTCAGAAACCAGACTGAAATTTCTCAAGTATATTATTTGAATCCAGATATGATTGACATTGGGCAACAACTATTCTCTCAAGACTTTTAGATTGAAATGGGACCTTTGAGACAGGCCTGTAGTTGTTAAGAACTTGTGGATCCAAATTTGACTTCTTAAGGAGCGGTCTAACAACCGCTACCTTAAATTGATCAGGTACAACGCCTGACGCAAGCGATGCATTCATCATACTAATTATAGATCCTGCCAGTCCTTCAAGGGAATCTTTGACTAGCTGAGTGGGGATGGGATCTAGCGAACAGGTGGTTGACTTTGTCTTACGTCTGTGTTCATGAGTCCACCATAAGAAGAAATCTGAACAGGAGTGGTGATCATGCGAGGTCACCACGGAGGAAACCACTGCTCTCCCCCCCAAAAAAACCACCCTGCCCCTCTCAAGTTTGCTAAAGACCACATGGATGTTCCACAGCAACTCCTGGAACAATGTTCTGTGGACAGACGTGACAAAGGTTGAACTTGTTGGTAAATGTGCACAGCGTTATGTTTGGAGATAACAAAACACTGCATACCAACTCCAAAACCTCATCCCACCTGGGAAGCATGGCGGAGGCTGTATGGCTTGCAATCATCGAGAATCACCCAGGCTCACCCAGCATCTCCTGTTTACTAGGCAGGCGCTTTAACCAACTAAGCCACGGTGCCCCAGGAGTGCCGTCCTTTTGCAGCCACTTGGACACACCACTCAGACACATCTGCATTCGGTGTGTGCTCCGCCTGCTCGCTGAGCAAGTTGCCACCTTTACATACAATAGCAACATCGACACCAAGAGAAAGGATGACAAATGGCTTTTATCTGGAACTTTTCATGTCCAAGGAGCTCAATGTGCTTTCTGTGTACAACAGGGCCACTGAACTCCACACTGGCCACTGAACCACAGCAGTGGCTTGCTGGCTTGACATCTCCCAAGGAATATGTTGAAATCGCATGTGGAACAGGAAAATGACCCTCGAGTACGAGGGAAAAAAAAGAAAAAGATCATCTGGAGCGCGCCAACTCATGTCCGGACAGCCCAGTTTCCTTGACGAGGCGATGGCAATGGACTGTTAATCCACTGTGCTCTGCACGCATGAGTTCGAATCCCATCCTAGTCGCTCTCCATGTCTGACACGTGTGCCCGTTCGACATTGGCCCTCCTGTCGTTTGCTCCGGTACTAGAGCCGAACATTTTCTAGCGGTGGCTGAACATGGTATCGAGCGTAGGCTAACGTCGGTATCGAGCAGTAACAGTATTTACGTTCCGCTGCTGCCAAGTGGCTCTGGGTTGAGATTGCGTTTTCACTTACTTGCAACGCAAACGGAGAAATCGATTTTTGACAGTCTTTCGAGAGACTGCGCTAGGTGTTTAGGCATAGACTTTGTCAGTTCCCCCTGGGATGATGGCCTCTCAAATAGTTTGTGATTCCTCTAGACTTTTATACAGTAGAAGCCTGCTTCGTGGCTTAAATCCAAGCTAAGGAAACGAGTTAGCGGTCTGTTACGACCCCAAGTGTCTAGGGGTAAAGGGGTGTATCATTTAGGATAATTCTTTTGGAAGCAGGGGGATTCTGGTGAGGGACTAGGAAGCGTGATAAGGGTAAGGAACTAGAGTGGTGCCAAAGAAAAGAAAATAAACAAAATGGAGCTGGCTAGGACAGTGAGGGAAAGCTAATCTGACTACAAAAGAAACCCCGAAACACACGGTCTTCGGCGTCTTCAACACCCTAGCTAACCTGCACTGACTACCCAAAACCATACAAGACAAATGGCACTCACCCGTACTAAACTAGCGTACTAATACAAAGTCAACTAAGTGTGTAAAGTGTACCCAACAACCTAAACTAACCTTATATACAAAAGTTCACACAAAAACACAAGTGAACCAGGAATACAAATAAGGGAAAACAAGAGTAATAAACAGGAGCAGGGTACAAAAGATCACAAAAGTTGAACATGTAACACTGGGGCAAGGGAATGACAAAACAAGGAAGAACACACAAACAAATGAAAGTACAAAGAAACTAATGTAAACCAACAAAACAACAAAGCCGAAGCTGTACGAAAATACACAAACACAAAGCAAAACAAACCAACAAACGAAGCCGAAGCAATAACAAGAAGCAAAGCGAAGCAAAGCGAAAACCAAAACCGAACGGGACCGAATTCAAACGAAAGGCCTCTTCTTTCTGAAAGCCTCCATGTTATATAGTGAATAAGATGTGTTCTGATTGGCTGAGGGCTGTTTGATGATGACATCATATTGAAACAGTGGTGTGATGGTTGGCCAATGGGGAAGGGAGAACAATCAAGGGTCAACAGTGTGGACATAACAGAAAAAACACACACAGAACACTCTCTGGGACGTAACACCCCCACCCATAAAAACAAACATCTAATGTTTGGACAATGAAGACAAAACCAATCAAACAATATGCTATACTCTACCCCCAGCCAGGTCATTTCCAAGAATAAGAGTTACCCCTTTAACAGGTAGCGAAGGACGTACCCCAACTCTAACAAATCCAGTTACTAAACCACATTGTAGATGTACACAGTGTAAAGGCACTTTCATAAAACCCATTTCGATGCCTTGAACTAATACACTCGAACCACAGAAAGATTTATCAGATAAAGGCAGTGCATCCACAACAATAAATGACTGGGCTGCTCCAGTATCTCTTAATATTTTAATTGTTTTCTGGTCTTCTGGTTTACCTGTTAGCGAAACGAATCCTTCCATAATAAATGGTTCATAACTAGGGTCAGGGAGACTGTTTTCACTAGACAAAGGAATAGCAGAACGGGAAACAGTCTTAACAAACCCAGCACTCTTAGGTTGTTGCTGTTGCTGCTGCTTACGTTTTAGGGCCAAACAATCTGCAATTATATGACCTCTCTTGTGACAATAAAAACATTCACGCTCCTCTTTAGAACGTGAGGAACTAGTTTTTACTGGGGGAGACTGAGACTGGGAACTTAGAGTAGACAAAGTCTTCTCCGCACGCACAGACATGAAAACATTCTTATGAGTGAGCACGAACTCATCTGCCAAAACAGCGGCTTGCGATAAAGTAGTTACTTTTTGCTCATTCAAATACACAACAATGCGTTCAGGCAAACAGTTCTTAAATTCCTCTAAGAGCATTAACTCACACAATGAGTTAAAGTCACTCACTTTACTGGCTACAACCCATTTATCAAAGAGAGTGCCCTTCTCTCTAGCAAATTCAACAAATGTCTGGTCTGACACTTTACGATGATTTCTGAAGCGTTGTCTATAAGCCTCAGGAACTAATTCATAAGCCCGTAAGATAGCAGCTTTCACAGTATTGTAATTCAAACTTTCTTCTAAAGAAAGTGTAGAACAAACTTCCTGAGCTTTGCCCACTAATCTACACTGCAAAAGCAGTGACCAAACCTCCTTAGGCCAACGAAGTGATGTGGCAATTCGCTCGAATGCACCAAAGTACGAATCAACTTCCGTCTCCCTAAACAGAGGAACTAAAGCAATGTGCTTACTTACATCAAAGGTGGTAGAGAGTGGATCTTGCAAAGGAGACACGCTAGAGGCCTCGGAGTGGGTCGGCTGCACAGCAGGAGCATTCTTTCGTGCTTCTAGCTCAAGCTGTCGGAGCTTAACCTCTTTCTCCGCCTCGATCTCCATCTTACGAATTGCAAGGCGCAATTCAAATTCTGCCTGGCGTACTTGGGCTTTTTCCTGCGCCTCCATGTGCAAGCGGGCCAAATGAACTTTCAGGCGAGTATTGCTTTTTGACCCGGTGGAGACCGGAGAGAACGGTTCAAAGGGAGGCAAGGTGGCCTTGACCTCAGCCTCCACTAAGTCTTCAGCCACCCCCTGCACCTCGTCCTGTTCTTCCACCACCATAGCAGGTTTAGCACCAGCCCCAGGAGAACCGGCGTACCTGCTCGTTAATGCAATGACCTCTAACTCTACCAACCTATCCATCACAGCTCTCTTGACGTCCCTTTTAAGAGCTTGCGTCGAAACCTGAATCTGGAAGTAATCAGCAATTTGGAGCAATTCGTCCTTCCTACACTTATCCAGCTGCTCAAAGGAAGGTTCCTCCACAAACTTTCGCAAATCAAAAGTAGCCATAACTACAGTACCTTGCCAAAACACAATCCACAAATCAAAATCCTGTACCAACACCAAAATTCTGCAACACAAAAAAAAATCCTTAGGACGGGAATTTGATATCCCGGACGACCCCCAATAATGTTACGACCCCAAGTGTCCAGGGGAAAAGGGGTGTAACATTTAGGATAATTCTTTTGGAAGCAGATGGGTTTTGGTGAGGGACTAGGAAGCGTGATAAGGGTAAGGAACTAGAGTGGTGCCAAAGAAAAGAAAATAACAAACAAAATGGAGCTGGCTGGGACAGTGAGGGAAAGCTAATCCGACAACAAAAGAAAACCAGAAACACACGGTCTTCTGCGTCTTCAACACCCTAGTTAACCTGCACTGACTACCCAAAACCATACAAGACAAATGGCACTCACCCGTACTAAACTAGTGTACTAATACAAAATTAACTAAGTGTGTAAGTGTACCCAACAACCTAAACTAACCTTATATACAAAAGTTCACACAAAAACACAAGTGAACCAGGAATACAAATAAGGAAAAACAAGAGTAATCAACAGGACAGGGTACAAAAGAACACATAAGTTGAACATGTAACACTTGGGCAAGGTAAAGACAAATCAAGGATGAACACACAAACAAACGAAAGTACAAAGAAACTAACGTAAAACCAACAAAACAACAAAGCCGAAGCTATACGAAAATACACAAAAACAAAGCAAAACAAACCAACAAACGAAGCCGAAGCAATAACAAGAAGCGAAGCGAAGCGAAGCGAAGCGAAAACCAAAACCGAACGGGACCGAAGTCAAACGAAAGGCCTTTTCTTTCTGAAAGCCTCCATGTTATATAGTGAATAAAATGTGTTCTGATTGGCTGAAGGCTGATTGATGATGACATCATATTGAAACAGTGGTGTGATGGTTGGCCAATGGGGAAGGGCGAACAATCAAGGGTCAGCAGTGTGGACATAACAGAAAAACACACATAACACACACTGGGACGTAACAGTGCCGGCGGGGGGGAGCTCACCCTGAGGTCTGTGCGGGTTCCAATGCCCCAGCATAGTGACGGAGACGCTGTGTTGTAAAAGGGTGCTGTCCTTTGGATGAGATGTAAAACCGAGGTCACAGCGCTCTGTGGTCATTAAAAATGACCACCAAAACCTTTGACAAAAGCTCTTGGTAATTGATGGTCTTCAATAATGCTCCTCCTTTAGGTACATTTTAAATCAGCTGAAAAATGCTGTGAAATGGGGGGGCACTTCAGGCCAGTGTAGGATTTGGGTTACAAGAACCATGAAACTGCATGAGAAAGCCCGTACACTGAATTACACAGCTTTCTATTCAAAGGAGGACAAAAGAAATTCCCTGAGTTCGATTTTTTGCAGCACAGAGAGGACCACTGTCGTGAGGCCGGTTAGCTCAGTGGGTTAGAGCGTGGTGCTAGTGACGCCAAGGTTGTGGGTTCGAGCCCTGTACGGTCCAGGTGAGATGGGTTGTCATGCAACGCTGCTACATAGTGCCAACAGACAATTAAATGACAAAAATGAAGAGAGTTAAAGCAGCTGGAGAGGTTCTCTTACAACTTTTGAGCTGACACAGTTTTGGAAAATGTTTCCTTCACGCTGCACTGTACCACATAATCAGCCAAGAGTCTCCAAAACAAAACAGAATTGACAGTCATATAATGTCCATTAACCCCGGCTTAAAACGCAGCATCATGTCTGCCATCATAAGAATATGAGTCCAATATTTTAGAATATAGTCAGAATGACTTCTAACCTTACCTGTGGTGTCTTTAATCCCTATTGTTCAATGCATGGTGTACGTACTGCATACATGTGTCTTGAGAATGAGGAATGGGCCCCTGAGACAGTCATTTACCTGTTTCACAAATGATCATATTTTACTAGAGATTCTGTATGGGATTCAGATGTGCATTCGGACAGCAATCCCTTTCAAGAAATGATACGT
Source organism: Lepisosteus platostomus (assembly GCF_059453375.1). NCBI lineage: Eukaryota > Metazoa > Chordata > Actinopteri > Semionotiformes > Lepisosteidae > Lepisosteus > Lepisosteus platostomus. The sequence goes on along the minus strand of NW_028291658.1, from coordinate 1,753,228 downwards.
TCTGGATGAGATCAGTGGTGCTGGAACACTGTATTTAGGATGTGTTTGCAGTGATTGTGTGTCCCCTGCTTCAACGCAGTGATATATAGATGTGCTCCTGTAATTTATTGGTACATGCCCAGGGCAGTAAGCAGTCTGAGGATTTATTTCCAGACGGCATAGAGCAGTGAAGCAGTGAAGTAGTGCAACACACTGGATCATTATATTATTAGAATCTATTCTATTTAAATTATTACATTATACACAATTTGAGTTCATTTTAAAAAGTAAAAGGTAATGAAAGGAATGCATTTTCGTAAGAAAGATAATACCGATATGCATGTGATAATCTTCCTTATATCATGTAGTGCGTCATTTGGACACTTTGTGGGCTTGAAATACAAAGAAAATCATGTTCTATGGTACAAGATAAATACAAAACTTAAGCTTTTATTTTAATTAGATTTGTTTATAAAGCATAAGCAATCATTTATTACATTAATATATCTGAAAATAACATTTTAGACTCATATTATTACATACAGGTCTCTAGCTTCAACACAGTGCTATATATATATGCTCAGTGATTTATTGGTACATGCCCAGGGCAACAATCAGAATGAGGATTTATTTCCAGACGGGCTACAGGTAGTGTTGTGAAATACTTCAACACACTGGATCGCAGATTTAGACCCCCTGCACTCTTACTCCTTAAAAACCAAAGAAATGAAGATATGTAGCAATCACATTGTAACAGGGGTGACAGTGACTTAATGCTTATACTAGTGGACTTCTGGTACCTTTAGGGTACGGTGTTCCCTGAAGGGCTCTCAAACCCCACATTTCAGATGCCTAGCTGTATCGCTGATGTGTTGCACCTCAGAATCACTTTTAAACCTTACCTCTGGTATCTTTAATCCCTATTGCTCAACGCATGGTGAAAGTATTGCATAATTGTGTCTGAAAATGAGCAATGGGCACCTGAGAGACTCATTTGCCTGTTTCACAAATGATCATATTTGACTAGAGATTCTGTTTGGGATTCAGATGTGCATTCGGACAGCAATCCCTTTCAAGAAATGATACATTCTGGATGAGGTCAAAGGTGCATCATTTGGACACTTTGTGGGCTTGAAATACAAAGAAAATCATGTTCTATGGTACAAGATAAATACAAAACTTAAGCTTTTATTATAATTAGATTTGTTTATAAAGCATAAGCAATCATTTATTACATTAATATATGTAAAAATAACATTTTAGCATCATACGTTTAGTATATTAAGTCCCTAATGCTGAAAGAAATGATCATAGAACATGACTTCTAACCTTACCTGCTGTGTTTTTGATCCCTATTGCTCAATGCACAGTGAAAGCATTGCATACATGTGTCTGACAATGAGAAATGGGCCCCTGAGACAGTCATTTGCCTGTTTCACAAATGATCGTATTTTACTAGAGATTCTGTTTGGGATTCAGATGTGCATTCGGACAGCAATCCCTTTCAAGAAATGATACGTTCTGGATGAGTTCAAAGGTGCTGGAACACTGTATTTAGGATGTGTTTGCAGTTATTCTGTGTCTCTAGCTTCAACACAGTGATATATATATATATATGCTCACTGATTTTTTGGTACATCCCCAGGGCAATAATCATTTTGAGGATTTATTTCCAGATGTGCTAGGGGTAGTGTTGTGAAATACTTCAACACACTGGATCGCAGGTATAAACCCCTTGCACTCTTACTCCTTAAAAACCAACAAATGCAGATATGTAGCAATCATATTGTAGCAGACACTCATTTGCCAGTTTCACAAATTATCATATTTTACTAGAGATTCTGTTTGGGATACGGATGTGCATTCTGACAGCAATCTCTTTTAATGATTTTACCTTATCGCAGCTTTGCCCTTCTTGCCTCTTTGGACAATATCTCTATCTTGTGGTCGTTGTTGGTAATTTCTAGACAATATCTCCATCTTGTGGTCGTTGTTGGTAATGTCTTCTCATGCCCTTTTTTATTTCAATTCTCTATTAGTTGATTCTAGAATCTCTACAATAGAGTTGAAAACATCAGTTTTATAGCAGACAATAAGACATTATTTATAGTCCAATTAGAAATTTATTACCCTGTTTTTAACATAATAACAAATTAAAATTGATTAAAACTAAGTTTGGAACACCAGGGAACATAACAAATGATTTTTAGGAAAACCATGAGGTTCTCTGTGTCCGATGCCTGCAAGGGGAGAAAGCTAGAATCCTTTGATTTTTTCAAAATTTGAAAATAAACATCATATAACAACAGCTTTCATTCCTAGGAGTGAAAAACAACCATTTTTGAAGACATAGTAGTTTCTAAAACACTACAATAAGTTAAAAACAACCATTTTATATTACATTATTTTTTGTGAAATTAGTCATTTTTTGCACTATTTTTAATAAAATCTCTAATTAAAAGTGATTAAAATTAAGTTTGGAACAACAAGGAACACAAAAAAAAAATATTTTAAGGAAAAAAATGATGTCTTCTGTGCCAGGTGCCTGCAAGGGGAGAAAGCTAGAATCCTACCCAGGCTCCTGGAGCTCTGTCCTGGCTAAAGGAGGGTGAATCCATCCCCTTCAAAGCTCCATGAAAAAATGATATTTTTAAATTTGAAAAAAAAAACATTATAGAACAACATCTCTTGGTCCACAGAGAGCAACAATCCAACTCTGAACAAAATCCATTGACTGATCCCCGAATCCTGAAGTTTCTTCGCATGATATCAAGCTTGCAACCACTTTCTGGAAAACGAAGAAAAAGGCCAAAAATGAAAAAAAAGTTATCAATTCTAGAGCCTAAGAGGAAAACAAGACAAATGTATATCTCCAAATAATTTTATGTGCTTCAGAAGAGCCCAGGAAAGTTTTTTGCATACATGAAACCACGCCCGTTTGCACGTAAGCAGACATGGTTGCACAAACGACTGCATGAAAGCACGCGTGCATGCAAAGTCATCCTGTTGAGCATTTGAAAAGCCGCACCACGCCACACTTGAAATAGCTCTTACATTAGTGGTAGACACAGGAATCGCCGCAGGAATCAAAATTGAACCTAGTTGCCACATCACATACATCCTGTTCAACGATAAAAAGGTAACATCTATCCTCGCTCCAGAGTAAATCTCACGTTGAGGGCATATTTTTTTCCACTTTACCATGAGTCGGGCTCGGCTGCACAGAGGCGAGAGCAGAGTAATGAGGTCACGGGGACAGGGGAGTCACACGCTGGCGGTTTGAACACACGGAAGATCACTGCGGGATCCACAGTATGTGGACCCTCCGTGCGCCATCAGTCCACAGTCCGGGCTCTGAATCCTGCCATCCGAGTTAAGATCTCGGCGGAACCTGAGGCACAGTTCCTTCTTAAAACGTAATCTGGTGAGCATTTCTAGAATCGTACTTGTATAGATGCAGCCTTTAATGTGTTGCTAGTTTAAAATTGATGACTTCTTGAACTTCAGTAGGCAACTGCCCTCTTGATTTCGGATTTAATTTCTTTATTACAGGGGCGCTTTTATGAAGACAGAGTCATGTTCAGGTACTTTGCTTGATGGAGGAAGCTCATTACGGACTCTGTGATCTGCTCACCTGGAAAGGTCTGCTGTACTACTACAAGAGAGAAGTAGAGTCTGGAAGAAGGGACAATTTTATGATGCTTTGGAAGATAATGTTTTTTTTTCTTTGAAATCGAAATGAATCAGAATATCAGTGCAAAAGACAAACTCTTGGTTTGGTTTAAAAAGATATGGTTTTAAAACAGACAAAATGTAGTAAACAGGTGTTTCTCACTTTTGGAAAAGAATGGACCGGGGGTATTTTACTAGTTGCAGTGCTGATCTCACTGGGTTACAGTCCTGCAGTGTCACACGAGGGCCAGTGGCGCAATGGATAAAGCGTTTGACTACGGTTCAGGAGATTGCAGGTTCGACTGCTGTCTGGCTCAGGTCGTTTTTAAACGCATCGGGCTACTCCCCTAAGTAGTCTGTGCTACTTACTGCATTGTAATCGTACTCAGTAAGAGATTTCCTTCATGTAAATGAACTGCACCTGACAGCTTTAGAAAAACACCTGGGCTCAGTACGGTGCTGAGAGCTCAGCTTTGCTGTTCTAATTAGCACGCACTGCATCGGCTATGACCCGAACTTTTCAATTATTCAGATCAGTAAGTCAACACGTAGTCCACATGAAAGGTAGAAATATTCTCTTGTCTGTCTCTTGTTTGTATAGAACTGAATGTCCCTGACAATGTACTGTTAGTTTTAATTGAAGAACGGCATTTGTGTTCAAATATACCAGACAAGTTTACGTAACTGCTCATGCGACACTCAGTTGTAATTAGTCAAGAAATAAACAACAGCTGCAGGTCGAACAACAGCTGCAGGTTTGATTCAGAACGTATCATATTGCAGCGCCTTTTACTTCCATTGACAAATGATTGAGATTCGAAGAGAGATCCTTCAGACCAGCAAGCAAACCCACGGCTATTTCGGTTTTCTATCTAGGCAACGTTGGTGTCTGCAATAGCATACATGATAGCGTGATGCAATTTCTGTGGCTACATTTGTTGCACGTCATGCACAGTAAGAGTGTTTCTAACACCAAATACAAAGTCAACAATTAGCGATCACGCCTTCTCCTCAGTTAACCCACTGAAACCCTTGCTGTTAACAGTTCTTTACGAGCACCCACATATCGTGTCGGTTCTTTCAGCTTTATTCATTAGGTTTTCAAAGGCATACGTAGAGCACCAGAGGTCCTAACCCAAGATGTGTGGTTATCTGAAGGATTGCTTTCCATGGCAGCGGGTCCAAGCGATTTAGCGTTTTTATAGTACAGGCACAGGGACAAGGTGACGTGCGGCAGACGCCAGAGTAGGCAGGTTTCGAACCTGCGCGGGGAGTCCCCAGCAGATTTCAAGTCCATCGCCTTAACCACTCGGCCACGACAAAAGCGAGCTCACTCCCGCCGCATTCCTCCTATAATCTAACACGGAGTGCGAGGTGGCTGCGGATACGTTTTCAAAGTTGCTCTCCGTTAAAAAAAAAATACCTTTCACAAGATACGTGCCGGCAGACAGACACGCCTCAGAGGGTTTAAGGCTGGCTTCACGTTGAAATGATAAAGTCTCCCCGTCCGGATGTCAAAATGCAACTTTGGCAGACAGAAAAAACATCAACAAACCACAAATGTGGTCAAGGATTTTACAAGCTGCACCATACTGCACTTTCAAATGCATTTACATTCCTGTTAGACGCAGGAATTGCCTTTGTTTTGCGCGCTTACGAACGCCATGGAAAACGAAACAAAACAAAAGCCCTCAGCTCCTGCACTTGATTATAATGCCATTTCGTGTCGAAGCAGTAATTTACATCATCCTACCACTGCAACACGGGGAATAGAGGGAAATGAGCACAAGCTACGAATCGTCTCAATCGCTCCCTAGAGTCGTAAGGCGCATTGAAGGGTGCACCCCCATCATTAATTGTTGCGCCTCTGTGAAAGGAAAGCTCTTGAGCAGTCTTTGAAACAGCTCAGATCAAACACTTGATTGCTTCCATGCGCATCTGGAGCCCATTTCTTATTTTCACTTCACGCCGCCCAAAGCATTTCTAAAACAGGAGATTCGCGTTTAGGAATGCGCCCTGCCCTACAAATAAAACAGGTCTACGGGTCTGAAACCTGCTCCACGGAAAACAGTTCTGTTGCGCTTTTGATCAAAGGGAGATTCGCTGTTCTTACTTTTTGATGACATAACACCCAAAGGGGCTTCTTTGGAGCTGGATTCCAACCAGCATCCTTAAGTTTCTTGGCGGTATCCTTTACAGTCCTCTGTTCGGTCGACAAGGGACTGAAGGGGGCAGCTTTCCTCACACATACAGTGCAATGTACTGTAGTGTTCCCCTTCATTGAATTCGCAGTTCTGCATCAGACCTCTAACTCGTTTCCTTAGCTTGGATTTAAGCCACGAAGCAGGCTTCTTCTGTATAAAGGTCTAGAGGAATCACAAACTATTTGAGAGGCCATCATCCCAGGGGGAACTGACAAAGTCTATCCCTAAACACCTAGCGCAGTCTCTCGAGAGACTGTCAAAAATCTCTTTCTCCATTCGTGCTGCAAGTAAGTGAAAACGTGGTCTCAACCCAGGGCCACTTGGCAGCAGCAGCACGTAAATACTGTTACTGCTCGATACCGACGTTAGCCTACCATACCATGTTTAGTCACCGCTAGGAAATGTAAGGCTCTAGTACCGGAGCAAACGACAGGAGGGCCAACGTTGAACAGGCACACGAGTTAGATATGGAGAGCGACGAGGATGGGATTCAAACCCACACGTGCAGAGCACAATGGATTAGCAGTTCATCGCCTTAACCACTAGGCCACCTCGTCGGCGAAACTGGGCTGTCCGGACATGGGTTGGCTCGCTCCAGATGATCTTTTTCTTTTTTCTCCCTCGTACTCGAGGGTCATTTTCCTGTTCCACATGCGATTTCAACATTTTCCTTGGGAGATGTCAAGCCAGCAAGCCACTGCTGTGGTTCAGTGGCCAGTGTGGAGTTCAGTGGCCCTGTTGTACACAGAAAGCACATTGAGCTCCTTGGACATGAAAAGTTCCAGATAAAAGCCATTTGTCATCCTTTCTCTTGGTGTCGATGTTGCTATTGTATGTAAAGGTGGCAACTTGCTCAGCGAGCAGGCGGAGCACACACCGAATGCAGATGTGTCTGAGTGGTGTGTCCAAGTGGCTGCAAAAGGACAACACTCCCGGGGCGCCGTGGCTTAGTTGGTTAAAGCGCCTGTCTAGTAAACAGGAGATCCTTGGTCCAAATCCCAGCGGTGCCTTTTTTTGTTCTGTCTTCTCGAACAGAACTGGTCATTATGGACAACCGCCTACGGCTAGACTTAATTAAATGCAAGTATTCATTTCCTGTCTTTAACGCGACTTGTTTTTCTTAAAATGGATGCAACTTGCAAAACATGAAATACAAACCTTGCTAATCAGCGCTAGCGGCTGGCAAAAAAAAAGAAGTCAGCAATGTTTTTTTTCTTTAACCTTAACCCTGCTAATGGAGAAGAGTTAAACGACCAAGTCTATGCAGCTTCAACGGTGCGCACGTCGGGTTCTTAGCTGAAAGGGTGGTAAATCACGCTCACCCCAGTCCTTAATCTTTTAAAGAGGATACAAAATTGAACCTAGTCGCCACATCACATACATCCTGATCAATGATAAAAAGGTAACATCTATCCTCGCTCCAGAGTAAATCTCACGTTGATGGCATATTTGTTTTCACTTTACCGTGAATCGGGTTCGGCTGCACAGAGGAGAGAGCAGAGCAATGAGGTCACGGGGACAGGGGAGTCACACGCTGGCGGTTTAAACACGCGGAAGATCACTGAGGGATCCACAGTATATGGACCCTCCGTGCGCCATCAGTCCGCACTCCGGACTCTGAATCCTGCCATCCGAGTTAAGATCTCGGCGGAACCTGAGGCGCAGTTCCTTCTTAAAACGTAATCTGGTGAGCATTTCTAGAATCGTACTTGTATAGATTGTAGCGTGCTCTCTGAAGGCACCAGTTCTGTAGGGTTTGGGCATTAACTGGGACAATTATTAATTGTAGCAGTAAATCATAAAATGATTCTTTGGATGGCCTTAGAATCCAACCATGCGATATAACTCAAACAACGCACACACATAGGTACTAATACACGAGGATACATTTATTAATAAATAGAATATGCATGTAAACCTAACAGATCTTATCAAGAGGGTTATCAGAATACAAAAGGTATATATTCAGTCAGTTACAAAGAGTTACATATATCAAGAGGACATATGTTCAGTATATCATTCATTTAGACCGTTTCGTAAATGAACTTGGTTATAACTTCTACATTGGATACTCAAAACAAGTACATAACTCTTAGGAATTAAATTGGTATCAACTGGTTGGGATGACAATTGAATTCTCGAGCTGTAATGCATTGAAGTTGAATACTCATCCAGTCTCTGGGGATTCAGATCTCCTGCAGACTCAAAGAAGCAGTTGCAGGCTTGTTGCTGTCCAATCCGCGCTGTCTGGCTTGGTGCCAGGTTGTGCTGTGCGGTTTGCGACAGTGCGCTGCTGATGCTCACTGACCGGCTAGTTAGTGTTGGCTTTAACTAGCAAAGTTTATGCACAGGAGAAAAGATGACTGTGGGTCCCAGCAGGTCAGGAAGAGGACCGGTTCGTTCCTGATGAAGCGCTTGTTCTGATTAGTGATTCAGCTGTCCACAGATCCGACCTGTTCACGAGGCTTGCTGCTGATGCTAACCTCGGGTGGATCCTCTGGTTACTCATGGCAACCTCCACTCTCGACTCTTAGAACAGAGGAAAGTACTGGCACTCGGACACACTGGCCGTTCCGTGGTTGTCCGGGCTGAGTCTCAGGATGGTCAGGAGGCGTGCTGTGAGAATGTCCTGCCCTTGGGAGCCTTCTGCTCCTGGGCCGTCCTGCCATGGAATTGTCTTGCACCCCTGGAATTCTCCTTAGAATTCTCCTACTGGAATAGTCCTACTAGTTCTCCTTCTCCAGGCTCTCTGTTGCCTGTTTTTACCTGGAGGAACTTCGGCTTGTCATTGGCTGAAAGTTTAATGGGCATCAGAGTCCCACATGGGTTACATTGCCCTACCAGTCCCTGACTGGTTGATCAAGGTGAGATATGAGTCACTTACTCCTGACACCTAGGAATGCAATCCAGATGTCCATCTGGCACTCCCTAGACAGATAGGCGCCAATGGATGTCCATTGATCATGATAGCCAGGCTTAGCTAAGTGCATCCCCATTTGGGAGCTGTCCCTTATCAAAAGAAAACATCTTTAAATCAGCCTGCATGAATAGTTTCTCTGTGGCTGCACCACAGAGATGAAGAGAGAGATGGGGCCTCATTTGGGAAAGCACAGCAACACTTATTTCTGTCTTATTAACAAGCATTGCCTCTACAAATCCCCCCTTTTTGAAGGCCACGAGGTCCTGAGGCGTTGTTGCCTTCAAAACAAAACAGAGTTAAGTGATGTCCCCTGTCATTAGAACATTAACCTTAAATGTCCACATTTCTCCTCGAGAATTCATACCGGAACCAGCATTGGGAACAAACAGGATTAATAACATCTGGAGTATGTATAAACACGGTAGGAGACATCATCTCAGTCTAGGCATTACAAATCAGGAAGTTCACTGTCAGTATCTGATACCTCTGTAGGCAGATATTTGGGGAAGAAGTAACTTCCTTTCTTTTGACATGCTACCTTTGACTCATTTGTGCTACCCGGAGTACTTCTTGATGTAAGAGTACAGCATTCAGAGTACATTGTCAGTCATGATCCAGCTTCCCATCAGCAGTGTTACAATAACACCGGTTCCTGTTCCCAGCCCCCCTGATGAACCATGAGACCTGTGTTGGGCACCTGCCAGGGTGGTTTGGAGGTTTGTTCCATTAAAGCAAACTAACTACCTGTACCTCCTGAGGGCTTACTGTTTCTTGGATTTCTCTCCAATTCAATAGTGTGGCACCTGAAGGCATCCACGACCTCAAGTTTGGTCTTATGTTGTCTGGTTCCAGACCGTACAGTGTCAAGTTACCATGCTGTACTATGGCCTCCTTGGGGCCAGTAGCATGCAAACCTATCAGAAATAGCAAACACACAACAGTGGCGGCAGCAATCAGTCCTCCCAAAAGTCTTTTCAGGTGGCTGATCCCAGTCATCTCCTTCTGAGTGACTGTTGCCTTTCTAAGTTGGCGCAGCATGTACATGGTCTCTTTCTCAGTATGCCATGTGGCATCTTGGGCACCAACATCCTGGAAATCTGAGGAGATCTGACGCAGCTGCTGATGCTGCTCCTCCATTTCCAGGACATCTGCTTTTTCGATTTGTTCATGCCTGTGCTCTAGGAACCCTGCAGGGGGTGGTGCAGCGGTGGAGCATGCCTGACCCTTGGCTTAGTGGTCATCTGGAGCACCTGAGTGATCTGGGATTGTTACTCCATTCTCACTGTTCAGGTCCACCCTGCACACTTCCTGATTGAGGAATCCCTCTATCGGCATGTTTACAATCGTTCGCTGGGCGTGGGTGTAAGACACCTGCTCGCTCCCCCCTTCCCTCTCTAGGGGTTCAGGGAGCTGCCCCAGCACTGGGATAGCTAGTTCACTGTCTTTGAACTCACCATCACCCACCAGGCCCATGTCAGTGCAGGCGGGGATTCTGACACCCCCCTTTTCCATGTTCTGCACTCACAGTCGGGTGGCTTGCCCATCCAGCTCCAGTGGTTGGTGCTGAACCACTGTTGGTCAGACTCAGACTGACAAACTGAGCTGGTGGCTGTAATAAAACCGGCTCGGCTTTCATTCCCTGTCCCTTCTGGGGGACTGGGTGTATTGGCAACCCTGCCGTTGAGGCAGGAACAATCAGGTCAATCTCACTCACTCAATCTCAATCTCACCTGGTAGTTGTGAGAAATAATGTTACCTGACTGCAGGTTCCCTGGGTCACAGCAGAGGGAATCGGCATCTGGGATCAGGTGTGTCCACAGCGCAGTAGTCTCAGCGTCCAGCTGAACCTCCTGTCTAACCTGTGAATGTTGCACCAGGGGATTTCTTTATTTATGTCTTTATTTAGTGGTTTCATTAGTGACAATGGCTAAACTTTCTTGGAAAAATGTCTTTTATGTAAACCATGTTTGCTATTAATTCATTTAGGACTAGAATATGTTCATTGTCTTCCAATAAAAGAAGGGTTCCTTTCGCCATAGTCGGGTTGACATTAGAAGCTTGCCACGCCCGGACTGTTACACCAACGCATTAGCATGTTAAAGCGATTTTGTTGAGGAGCCTAGCTTTCTTAACTAGTAAGTACTGTACTTCCTTGGTTTTGTAGGGGGGAAGGTGTCTTTCGCTGGAAATCTGGTCCCCTTCTACTGTGAAAATACCTGTGAAACCGGTTTAATCCGTCACAGCCAGCACTCCCGCTGGCCACCCACGTGTTATGCTCTTCATTAATGTCTAAGCCGGAACACATCATTATATCTCATTTTGTATTTCTTTTAAAAAAATCGTTTGCCCAGCCTAACAGTATTGTTGTTATTGTTTTTATCCTGTAAAGCGCTTTGAGGAGCCAGCTTTTAAGGCGCCATATACAATAAAGTTCATTATTATTACTATTGTTAAATTGCTGGACAGAGAGGTGAACATTATTACACGGAAGACAAAGATAGCGATTTATGTGTGGATGCTGCACATTGGTGGGGAGTCCCCATTGCCTGTAAAGCACTTTGAGTGGAGTGTCCAGAAAAGTGCTATATAAATGTAAGCAATTATTATTATGATTATTATTATTATTATTACGTTGCATTGTGCATTGTGTTGCTGTAATACAGTTTTAAATAATTAAAAGTCTAAACAGTATCAGCTTTATTTATGGGTTTTAAATCAATATAAATGTTTATATTGTAATGCCTAGGTGACTATTCATTGTTATTAAAATGACTTAAATTTGATCATGTTGTGATAATTAGAAATATAAATTTGTTTGGTGCGAGTGAAGTTTTATTTAATCTCTGAGCCAGGGAAACATTGTATTTTTTTAAAAAAAATGTTTATTAAAAAAAAAGTAACGGCTCCAGCAGGATTCAAACACACAACATGTGATTTGGGAGTCAGGAAGCTAACCCACAGCACCACCAGCAAGGTCACACAAAGAGTGTCGAAAAAGCCCTACAAAACATTATGTAACAATTCTTGTGTTGCGGTACATGAGTATAATTATATCGTTATTAATTTCTTTAAATACGCGATTCCATATTATAGTCCCTTTTAATCAAATTCTTGTACCGGAGCTTGTTGACTCCAGTATCACGTTAGTTAAAGACTTCGATGCTTAAAATGTTTAGGGAGAAATGGAATACTGGTGTGTATGTTTTCTTTAAAGTACCGAGACCAGCCATATACTGTATGTTTAAGTTCCAAAATTAATATTGTTTATGGCCTTCACACGTGTTACAGTATGCTCCTATTCTTTTTATGCTCAGGTACTAAGATTTCCCTTCAGTGGTAAAATTCCATATAAATATTCAATGCTTAAACGGGCACAGTAAAGACATTAAATATACATGTACATATACATACTGTATACAGTACAGTTTGCATACAGTAATATGTTTATGTTCCTAAATCAATCTCTTTAATGAGCATGTGAAAGGCATGGTGAATCGGAGATTCTCAAAAATTACTGTACTTTGCATGATTGGAAACAAATGCGTGATTGCGAAATGCTGTGGTGTTACTTTTACAAAGACGGTCAATGAAAAAAAGAATGTGGACCAGGGCACTACTTTGAGTTTACAGCTTGTCCAAGGTCATTCATTATTAATACTATTAGTAATATCTTCGTTAAAGACTTTGATGGCGACAGCTCAAACATGAGAGGTTGAGCTTTATTAGCTCCACCTTGCAGTAATTCCGGATACTATTATTTTTTTTGCGGTTTTATAGGAGAATTTACGGTAACTCGTGGTAGACTGCGTAAAGCGCACCGCAAAATAATGTGGTATCGCCCGCTTGTTTTGAATAGCTGCATCTGTACGCCCCGTGTCTCAACGGTAGGACGGAGTCAAATACTGCCTCGATACGTAACAGCGTTATATTAAACCGCAGGACTTGAGGGCTGTTTTGTTTGAATGTTCAAGGCATTGGTAAGAGCGTAGGTCAAGGGCCATTGGTGCATCTCCTGTAACTGGAGTAAAAATGCTATTCAAAGTGCAGTGACTGAAATCGTCGTCCACATGTCTCTGTTGTTGATTGCTTTCTGTCTAAGAACGTTCTGTTTTCATGTCCGAACGGGGAGACTTTATCATTCCAACTTGAAGCCACCCTTAAGTCCTCTGAGGTGTGTGTGTGTGCTTGCACGTATAGCGTAAAAGGTTTCTTAAACGGAGAGCGAACTTGAAAAAAGTTGCCTCCGCCGCCGCCGCCGCCTCGCACTCCCTGTTCGATTGTAGCAAGAAGGCAGCGGCCGCGGCGCTCGCTGTAGTCGTGGCCGAGTGGTTAAGGTGACGGACTTGAAATCCGTTGGGGTCTCCCCGCGCAGGTTCAAATCCTGCCGACTACGGCGTCCTTTGCATTTGGTTGCGTGCGTGTAAAAGGACCAGCGCCGTTTCGTTTTCGCTGGGACCTTTAACACTCTAAATCGCCTGGACCTGCAGCCTGTGAAATCGAATCTTCAGCACCCACGAAGGACGCTCTGCAGATAGACACAGATAACGATGCTTTTCTGCAACGAGCTTTCCAGCTGAATTTTCTCGGCAGCTCCGTACTGAACCTTTCTCCATTGCAACATAGCGGAGGCTCGTCACGTCTAAGGCAAGGCTGTGTAGGACCGCATACGCCACAGTGACTTGTACACAGACCACATGAAAGGCAAGCAAAATACACTTTTAAAATTCCAAAGACTCACAAGGTCAGAGGAACAGCGATGACCTGAACAGATCTGTTACAGAAGTCTAGGTTGACCTTTTTAGAGCTGTAATTGCATTTTTGTTTAATAGAAGATCAAATCTACTCGCATGTACCAGCACCTTACAGTTTATTGATGTTAATTCTGTTTAAGTAATAAGATTGCTAACGATGTTGTACTTTAGCCGGTGTTTTTTAGAACAAATTGCTTACACTTTTGTAAGGAATACGCAGTACGTGCCTTTGTCAGTCATTGCTCACCATACCTGTAACTTTCTTATCTAACTCACTTCCTCAAATGGTGAAGGTCCACAAACATAAATGAAAAAAAAAACCCTTGCTGTAGATGAGGTGCACAAAAAAGCAGCCCCTGATAGTGTATAACACATTTATACTATTGCAGAGACACATGTAACATATATATATATACATACTGTATATATATATATGAAACAGAAATAGAAACAGAAACAGGAATCGCTTACTCACCTGGAGAATCTCTGTAGGAATATCTAGCATTTATCAATGGAAATAAAAGCTGCTTTAATAAAGTGCATGTTCAAACTCAAACCCTCAGCTGCTGTTCTTGTTTGTTTTGGGAAAAATTGCTACTGAGCATCGCATGAGCCGTTACGTACCCTTATCTGTTAGGGAATTTCAAGGGAGGAGTTAGGTCAGAATGGGTAGGCTGCAAAACAACAAGTAAAGATTTATTCCAAGATGAAACGTTGTGGCGGTTTTCTTATCTTTTCAGCATGGACTAAACTTTTACGTGTTCCTTATATGCTATATATGTATATATTAGCACCAATGTCGTTCTTAAAAACTAACATGAAATTGTCAGGGACATTCAGCTATATACAAAGACGAGACAGACAAAGTAATAATTCTATATTAACGTGGCCTACATATTGACGCAATGATCGAACTAACTGACATGTTCTGATTCAGATCCCCTGCAGTTCATGCCAATTAGAACAATAGCAGCGCTGAGTCCTCCCCACCCTACTGAGCACAAATTCAGCTGCTCTCCAGTTCTGTTCTGCATGTTTTTTCATTGCAATTGAGCTCGGAGCTGGAGATGATCTCCATACAGTTCTGTGTTAACTAGCCCGCACTTGCGTGCTAATTTACGGGTTGTGGCAAATGCTTTTCTATAGTTCACATACATGACGGCAACCTGTTACCGAGGAACCTGAGAGGTTTAAAAGCCTCACGAGCCAGGCAGGACTCGAACCTACAATCTTCTGATCCAAAGTCAGACGCGTTATCCATTACGCCACTGGCCCATAGAACATGTGCTTGTACTCCACCACAGAGAGCTCTACACTGCTACCAGTAGTACACTTCCCCATCTAAATTTTCACAGCAAGAAACTTGTGTTTCCTACTATTTTTATCAGGTTTAAAATATCATCTCCTTAAAACAGAAAAAGTGTTGATGTGTCGTGCTGAAATTCCGATTGATTTTGAATTCAAAGAAAAAAGGTTTTCTTCCAAAACACCGTGAAATTGTCACATCTTGCAGACAATAGGTGTATTCCATGTTGAAAAGAGAAGAAAGAAAAACCATGGAACCTTTTACAGGTGTGAGGCTTCTTCAGGTGTGAGAAGACCTCACGGCCGAAACGTTGTGTTTCCTTTCTTCTCTTTTCAGCATGCAATAAACCTATTACTTGTTCCTTTGCAGCCGAGGCATGCTGACATAGCTACCCAGCTGAACATCTTGCAGGCTCTACTTCTCTCCTGTAGAAGTAAAGCAGGGCTTGCTGGGTGAGCTTTTGCTCCGGTATGTTAGGTCACGTGTCATGTTAAATCACTTCTTCTAAACACAACATTTGCTGGTGCTAGCTTTCCCCATGAAAAGAGACATTTCCCTTACAGTACATGACATATCGTTTTTTTTTTCTATCAATAAGTATAGAAATAAAACAAAAGAAAAAATGTTGTCGCCAAAGAATGCACAGCTCTGTCGCCTTGGGGAGGTGTCAAGGGCATTGAGCTCCATGAGAAGTGCCAGATAAATGCCATTTCTCATCATTTCTCTTGGCGTCAGTTCTGCTATTAAATGGGAAAGTGGCAACGGGCTCAGAGATTGTTAAGTGCACACCGAGCGCAGATGTGTCCAAGTGTCTGTAAAAGTGCGGTGCTCCCTAGTGGCTTAAAGTGCCTGCCTAGTAAGCAGGCGATCCTGGGTCTGAATACCAGCTGTGCCTCTCTCCGTGTCTTGTTGTGCCAAATGTATCATTTCAGACAAACATGTACAGCTTTGTTCAGTTTAATGCAAGAATTCATTTCCTTTCTGGAATAACTTGTTTTTGAAGAAATCCATACATTTTGTGAAAGATGAAATCAATTTCTTGGTTGTCAGTGAAAAAATATTGCTGGCTACAAGAAGCGCAAACGATTGTTTTCTTTGACCATAAACCTGCAAATGTAGGGAGCACAAAAGGCTGTCAGTCTCTGTGGAGCAATCGGTTAGTGCATTTGGCTGTTAACTGAAAGGTTGGTGGTTCAAGCTCCTCTGGTATGCGTGTCTCAGTTTTTCCAATGTAAACATCATCACCATCGCTAAAGAAGATGGCGCAGAAGGCTCCACAGCCGAAACGTTGTGCTTCTTTTCTTCTCTTTTCAGCATGGAGTAAATCTTTGCTTTATCCTTTGCAGCCTAAGCATGCTGACGCAGCTACCTTTCTCTTAACGCGCCTCAATCATTATTCACCAAAACGATCAGCAGAATAAGTCGCCTTTGTGGTGATGTCACTCCTCTGCTTCACAAATGTCCTTAGTGACGGGCCATTTCTTTCTGCCATTTTTCCGGAGCGGTTATTGATTGCTCCATCATTTCCCTCTTACTTTCCATCACTAGATTGAAAAAAAAAAACAGAAACAGGCTGACAGGACGACAATCAAATTGCAAAAACTCATCAAAGCACTCGATAGAGTATTTGAATCCACAAGTAGCTACGAGCAACTTTGTCTTGGCTTGCATGAATGTCGGAATATGTCAAAAAGAAAAAGATGGTGGCTTTTTCATATTCGTTCTTTTATTTTTAGCTCGTTGGCTCTTCTGTCCATTGTCCTCCTGCCTGGCTCTTGACCTGTGACTGTCTGAACGCACACAGTAGACTTTCATGCGGGGGATTTGTCCTGAGCCTCTGTGAAAGACCCACCCACCCCCATAAATAACTGCTCTAGAAACACATGAATGCAAAACTAAACCACAGCTTGAAGAGGAGCTTGTCATGACCGCCAGGCAGTTAAGACCAACTCTTAAGCGATCTAATCAGCACCAGCAGGGGGTGATTATTAACAAACGCTGCCGCACGAGTTAACCCACCTGCACACACTCCACCGTGCGGTACACAGTGCTATTTTTACCATCTTTACCTGCTTCCCGCTGCTCTGTATTGAGTCTATTCCTTGAGAGCTCTACCTGGCGTTTTTTCCATTACCTCGTTTATTCTGGATATTGGACTCCCCTTCTGCCTTTTTGACTTTGGACCTCGCCTCTCACCTCGGACTGTTTGCCACCAGTGTTCTCCCTGGATTACGACTTACCTTACGCCTCTTGACCACGAAACAAAGCAAAGCAGAGCAAAACAAAACGAACAAACGAAAACCCTCACGTCCCGCACTTGCATATAACGCAGTTACGTGCCCAAGCGGTATTGTACGTCATCCTAGCACTGCACCCCGGGGCGTACGGTATATGGGAACGAGCACACGCCACCAATCGTCTCGAATCACTCCCTACAGCTGTAAGGCGCCTTGAAGCGTGCACCCCCAACTTTCTTCTTTGCCCATCTGTGAAAGGTAAACTCTTGAGCAAACTCTGAACCAGCTCTAAGGAAACTAACCCGATTAGACGTTACTTTGACTCATCTTTTTACGCTCAGTGCTGGATTGCTCAAACTCCAGCTAGGGTTAGGGTTAGCATTCCCACGCTACTTAGACACTTTGTTTACGCTCAGTGCTGGATTATGGGAACTTCAGGACGAGTGGGTATTTTCTCCTATCCGTCAATTCTGTTTTGTTTTGGAGACTCTTGGCTGCCTATGTTGTACAGTGCAGCGTGAAGGAAACATTTTCCAAAACTGTGTCAGCTCAAAAGTTGTAAGAAAACCTCTCCAGCTGCTTTAACTCTCTTCATTTTTGTCATTTAATGTGACACTCGATGTATAACTGGAGCCTCACATATGCAAATGGTGAGGCTCCAGTTCGACACCACTTTACAGTATATGACAAAAGCATGACAGACTGTGCCGGACCGGCAGATAACTTCCACTTATTTTTACCATATTAAACATTGGAAATCCTCCCACTTGTATTTGTGACACTTGATTTTGGCTCCACCTAAGACACTCTTAAATCTTCAAACACATTTCTCTTCTCCCGCAACACTCTTGTCTGTCGGCACTATGTGGCAGCGTTGCATGACAACCCCTCTCACCACGGAAAGGAACCTAACAGCTTTGGTAAGAGAGGAGAAAAGGACCTGGCCAGTACGGGGCTCGAACCCGTGACCTTGGCGTTATTAGCACCACGCTCGAACCAACTGAGCTAACCGGCCTCACAACAGTGCTCCTCTCTGTGCTGCAAAAAATCGAACTCAGGGAATTTCTTTTGTCCTCCTTTGAATAGAAAGCCGTGTAATTCAGTGTACGGGCTTTCTCGTGCAGTTTCATGGTTCTTGTAACCCAAATCCTACACTGGCCTGAAGTGCCCCCCCATTTCACAGCATTTTTCAGCTGATTTAAAATGTACCTAAAGGAGAAGCATTATTGAAGACCATCAATTACCAAGAGCTTTTGTCAAAGGTTTTGGTGGTCATTTTGAATGACCACAGAGCGCTGTGACCTCGGTTTTACATCTCATCCAAAAGACAGCGCCCTTTTACAACACAGCATCTCCGTCACTATACTGGGGCATTGGGACCCGCACAGACCTCAGGGTGAGTGCCCCACCGCCGGCACCATTAACACCGCTTCCAGCTGGAAGCTTTGTTTTTCCCTGTAGCTCACCCTCATCTGGGTACTGACCTGGCTCACCTGCTTAGCTTCAGTGGGTTTTTTGAGTTGCGAGTTGCAAGGGGATGCAAGTGATGGAGCCGCTCGCTGCAAAAGCCACTGTATTGGCCGGGAATCGAACCCGAGCCTCCCGCGTGGCAGGCGAGAATTCTACCACTGAACCACCAATGCTCAGTCCCTGGGCCTTCAAAAAAGACGCTTTTTTGGTGCTCTGTGCAAAACGCGTCGACATCTGCTTCCAGCTGCAAAATGCCATTCGCGGACGCTGAAGAACTTATTTCCAAGGCAGCGGGTACAAGCGATTGGGCGTTTTAAAACCACCAGGAACAGCAAAGAGGCGCGCTTCTTTGCTTGCGCCGAAACACACCGACTGGAGGCGGATAACGTAGTCGGCAGGATTCGAACCTGCGCGGGGAGACCCCAATGGATTTCTAGTCCATCGCCTTAACCACTCGGCCACGACTACAGCAAGCCCCACTGCCGCTGCGTTCTTGCTACAATCTTACCTGGATCGCGAGGCGCCGGCGGAAGCCTATTTCAAAGTCGTTCTCCGTTTCAAAAAAACATTTCCAAAATACAAGCCTTGCAGACAGACACGCCTCAGAGGACTTAAGGGTGGCTTCATGTCGGAATGATAAAGTCTCCCCGTCCGGACATGAAAATGCCACTTTGTTACACACAAAAAAAGAATCAACAACAGAGAAATGCCCACAAGCATTTGAAAAGCCGCACCACGACGCACTTGAAATAGCTCTTACATTAGTGGTAGACGCAGGAATCGCCTTTTTATTTACGCTCTTACCAACGCGATGGAAAGCAAAACAAAGCAAAGCAGAGCAAAACAAAACGAACAAACGAAAACCTTGCGTATAACGCCGTTACGTGCCCAAGCGGTATTGTACATCATCCTAGCACTGCACCCCGGGGCGTACGGTATATGGGAACGAGCACACGCCACGAATCGTCTCGAATCACTCCCTACAGCTGTAAGGCGCCTTGAAGCGTGCACCCCCAACATTCTTCTTTGCGCATGTGTGAAAGGTAAACTCTTGAGCAGACTCTGAACCAGCTCTAAGGAAACTAATCCGATTAGACGTTACTTTGACTCATCTTTTTACGCTCAGTGCTGGATTGCTCAAACTCCAGCTAGGGTTAGGGTTAGCATTCCCACGCTACTTAGACACTTTGTTTACGCTCAGTGCTGGATTTTGGGAACTTCAGGATGAGTGGGAATTTTCTCCTATCTGTCAATTCTGTTTTGTTTTGGAGACTCTTGGCTGCCTATGTTGTACAGTGCAGCGTGAAGGAAACATTTTCCAAAACTGTCAGCTCAAAAGTTGTAAGAAAACCTCTCCAGCTGCTTTAACTCTCTTCATTTTTGTCATTTAATGTGACACTCGATGTATAACTGGAGCCTCACATATGCAAATGGTGAGGCTCCAGTTCGACACCCAGTTCGACACCACTTTACAGTATATGACAAAAGCATGGCAGACTGTGCCGGACCGGCAGATAACTTCCGCTTATTTTTACCATATTAAACATTGGAAATCCTCCCACTTGTATTTGTGACACTTGATTTTGGCTCCACCTAAGACACTCTTAAATCTTCAAACACTTTTCTCTTCTCCCGCAACACTCTTGTCTGTCGGCACTATGTGGCAGCGTTGCATGACAACCCCTCTCACCACGGAAAGGAACCTAACAGCTTTGGTAAGAGAGGAGAAAAGGACCTGGCCAGTACGGGGCTCAAACCCGTGACCTTGGCGTTATTAGCACCACGCTCGTACCAACTGAGCTAACCGGCCTCACAACAGTGCTCCTCTCTGTGCTGCAAAAAATCGAACTCAGGGAATTTCTTTTGTCCTCCTTTGAATAGAAAGCCGTGTAATTCAGTGTACGGGCTTTCTCGTGCAGTTTCATGGTTCTTGTAACCCAAATCCTACACTGGCCTGAAGTGCCCCCCCATTTCACAGCATTTTTCAGCTGATTTAAAATGTACCTAAAGGAGAAGCATTATTGAAGACCATCAATTACCAAGAGCTTTTGTCAAAGGTTTTGGTGGTCATTTTGAATGACCACAGAGCGCTGTGACCTCGGTTTTACATCTCATCCAAAAGACAGCGCCCTTTTACAACACAGCAACTCCGTCACTATACTGGGGCATTGGGACCCGCACAGACCTCAGGGTGAGCGCCCCACTGCCGGCACCATTAACACCGCTTCCAGCTGGAAGCTTTGTTTTTCCCTGTAGCTCACCCTCATCCAGGTACTGACCTGGCTCACACCTGCTTAGCTTCAGTGGGTTTTTTGAGTTGCGAGTTGCAAGGGGATGCAAGTGATGGAGCCGCTCGCTGCAAAAGCCACTGCATTGGCCGGGAATCGAACCCGAGCCTCCCGCGTGGCAGGCGAGAATTCTACCACTGAACCACCAATGCTCAGTGCCTGGGCCTTCAAAAAAGACGCTTTTTTGGTGCTCTGTGCAAAACGCGTCGACATCTGCTTCCAGCTGCAAAATGCCATTCGCGGACGCTGAAGAACTTATTTCCAAGGCAGCGGGTACAAGCGATTGGGCGTTTTAAAACCACCAGGAACAGCAAAGAGGCGCGCTTCTTTGCTTGCGCCGAAACACACCGACTGGAGGCGGATAACGTAGTCGGCAGGATTCGAACCTGCGCGGGGAGACCCCAATGGTTTTCTAGTCCATCGCCTTAACCACTCGGCCACGACTACAGCAAGCCCCACTGCCGCTGCGTTCTTGCTACAATCTTACCTGGATCGCAAGGCGCCGGCGGAAGCCTATTTCAAAGTCGTTCTCCGTTTCAAAAAAACATTTCCAAAATACAAGCCTTGCAGACAGACACGCCTCAGAGGACTTAAGGGTGGCTTCATGTCGGAATGATAAAGTCTCCCCGTCCGGACATGAAAATGCCACTTTGTTACACACAAAAAAAGAATCAACAACAGAGAAATGCCCACAAGCATTTGAAAAGCCGCACCACGTCGCACTTGAAATAGCTCTTACATTAGTGGTAGACGCAGGAATCGCCTTTTTATTTACGCTCTTACCAACGCGATGGAAAGCAAAACAAAGCAAAGCAGAGCAAAACAAAACGAACAAACGAAAACCCTCACGTCCCGCACTTGCGTATAACGCCGTTACTTGCCCAAGCGGTATTATACGTCATCCTAGCACTGCACCCCGGGGTGTACGGTATATGGGAACGAGCACACGCCACGAATCGTCTCGAATCACTCCCTACAGCTGTAAGGCGCTTTGAAGCGTACACCGCCAACATTCTTTTTTGCGCATCTGTGAAAGGTAAACTCTTGAGCAAACTCTAAACCAGCTCTAAGGAAACTAATCCGATTAGACGTTACTTTGACTCATCCTTTAAGGGACCTTTGTTAATTGGAGAAATCAATGATTTCGAATGAATTCTGTATGCGTTAAAAGACAGCTATACACAGAAAACATGCAGGACACTGCTCATGATGTTTCCCGAGCCGAAACACAGTGCGTTTTTCCAAGCCATCTGACAAAGCCCGCCCACTGAAAACTGCAGCAGATCGTGTAAAGACGTTCAACTTTGTAACTACTGCACGCACAGGAAGCAGAATAAATTCCTCTTTTCAAACTGTCAAAGGTTTGCTTTGCGAACGCTGCAGGACATCGCACAATCTCTTTTGAACGGGGACAAACGATTTCTTATGAGGCGCACTAAGTACAGACGTTTAAAAAGCTCCACTCATGCCGACCATGCAGCATGAAGAAGCGCAACCTAACGTTTGCATTCCTAGCACTGTTGCAACCTAGCACTGTTGCATTCCGCGCATCAGTAGCTAAGAGAATATCATTTAAGGCTCTTGTTAATGCTGTTTCAGAAACCAGACTGAAATTTCTCAAGTATATTATTTGAATCCAGATACGATTGACGTTGGGCAACAACTATTCTCTCAAAACTTTTAGATTGAAATGGGACCTTTGAGACAGGCCTGTAGTTGTTAAGAACTTGTGGATCCAAATTTGACTTCTTAAGGAGCGGTCTAACAACCGCTACCTTAAATTGATCAGGTACAACGCCTGACGCAAGCGATGCATTCATCATACTAATTATAGGTCCTGCCAGTCCTTCGAGGGAATCTTTGACTAGCTGAGTGGGTATGGGATCTAGCGAACAGGTGGTTGACTTTGTCTTACGTCTGTGTCCATGAGTCCACCATAAGAAGAAATCTGAACAGAAATCTGAGTGGTGATCATGCGAGGTCACCACGGAGGAAACCACTGCTCTCCCCCCCAAAAAAACCACCACTGCCCCTCTCAAGTTTGCTAAAGACCACATGGATGTTCCACAGCAACTCCTGGAACAATGTTCTGTGGACAGACGTGACAAAAGTTGAACTTGTTGGTAAATGTGCACAGCGTTATGTTTGGAGATAACAAAACACTGCATACCAACTCCAAAACCTCATCCCACCTGGGAAGCATGGCGGAGGCTGTACGGCTTGCAATCATCGAGGGACCGATGAATTCCAAGATGTATCAGGAAATTCTACAGCAGAATGTCAGGGTGTCTGCCTGTGATCTAAAACTCGAAAGACGCTGGGTCATGCAGCATGACAAAAACAAAGGAGTACATCAACAACAGAGTGGCTGAAACAGAAGAAATTCCATATTTTGGGATGGCCAAGTAAGAGTCCTGACCCCAATCCCATTGAAGTGCTGTGGCGTGATCTGAAGCAGGCCGTTCAGCGCAAGACATCCCAAAAATATACATGAACTGAAACAGTTTTGCATAGAGGAATAGGCCAAAATACTTCCTAACCGCTGCTCAGGTCTGACCAGCCGCTACAGAAAGTGGGGATTGAGGTTTTTGTCATAAAGGAGGTTCCACTAGCTCCTTCATATAAGGGTTCACATACTTTTTCCATCAATGACCTTGATTGTTTAAACCATTTGGTCAATAAAGAAACAGCAATGTCAAATGTTGGGCGTGTGTTGTTTGTGAAATCAGACTCTCTTTATTAATTATTATGACTTAGATAAAGATAAGATCACATGTTAGGAGCCATTCATGCAGAAATCCACATCATTCCAAAGGGCTGTTTACAAAAGTTTTTCTCCCAACTGTATGTGAGAGAAAAGCAGAGACGCTCACTGAGTAAGGTGGGGTTGTAGCTTTGCAAATCACAAGGACATTTGTACGCTCAAAATGGGACAGGAGCACCCCAGATGGGACTCAAACCCACAATCGCTGTTTTAGGAGGCCAGTGTCTTAGCCATTAGGCCACTGGGGCACACTGGGGAGGGTCAATCACGCTGATGAGAGCCAGTTTTTTTTTCCTTTGCTTTTTCAAAGGGATCCCCAAAATTAGGGAAGTTAGGCAGCAGAAGGTTTACTGTGACCTGAGAAGGACCGGCATCCAATCACGGTGGTACACACACACACGCTCTCACTCATCTGAGCTACACGGCTACCAAGATGATCTCAGGTGCGCCGAGCTGGTACGGAACATATTGAACTGATCGACGACGAATTGTCTCTCAGACAGGCTTTTCACCTCTGAGCTCCCTGACTGACAGTGATCAGCTAGGTAGTGAAACAGTCAGCTGCTTCTAAGCCTTAAACAGCTGCATCTCGGCGCTTCCACGGAGAGATGATTTGAAAGCCGAACATCGCCTATTGGGAACACCTTTCTATCACTAGTTTAAGAGACTCTTAAGGTCTTGCAGAGGTGCCTGTCTAATAGCATGTGCTTTGCAAGCTATAGGTGTTTAGGCTGAGGCAGAATGCCTGTTAACAAAATGTTTTTCTAAAGGGGCCTCGCACTCTTTTCCAAGCAATGGTCACCATCCCCACCGAGTGTCACAATGTAGTCATGTCCTAGGACATCACCTGTTAGTCTCCATTTGTCTGCCACCAACACTTTAGGTTACAGAGTCACAACCGCACCCCGGAGACCAGAGGAGCCATTGGCGTTCTGGCGGCGCAGATTGGGCTGAAGGTGGGACGCTTGAATCTCGCTGTTGGAGGCCGTCTGAAACTGACCCAAGCCTTTCCCTTGAATTAAATGTAAATAAGAAATGAACCCCAGATGCACATGGAATCAATCACGTGTTTCCTTTGAGCCGTTTCAGAGACTGCTCCAGAGTTTACCTTGCACAGATGCGCAAAGATTAATGATGGGGGTGCACGCTTCCAGGCGTCTTACAACTGTAGGGACTGTTTAGAGACAATTCGTAGATTGTTCTCATTTCCCTCTATTCCCCGTGTTGCAGTGGTAGGATGACGTAAATTCCTGCTTCGACACGTAACGGCATTATAATCAAGTGCAGGAGCTGAGGGCTTTAGTTTTGTTTCGTTTTCCATGGCGTTCGTAAGCGCGCAAATCAAAGGCAATTCCTGCGTCTAACACGAATGTAAATGCTTTGGAAAGTGCAGTGTGGTGCAGCTTGTAAAATCCTTTTCCACATTTGTGGTTTGTTGATGTTTTTTCTGTCTGCCAAAGTTGCATTTTGACATCCGGACTGGGGGACTTCATCATTTGAACGTGAAGCCAGCCTTAAACCCTCTGAGGCATGTCTGTCTGCCGGCACGAATCTTGTGAAAGGTATTTTTTTTTTAACGGAGAGCGACTTTAAAAAGGTTTCCGCAGCGACTTCGCACTCCGTGTTAGATTATAGGAGGAATGCGGCGGCAGCGAGCTCGCTTTTGTCATGGCCGAGTGGTTAAGGCGATGGACTCGAAATGCGTTGGGGCTTCCCCGCGCAGGTTCGGAACTTGCCGACTCCGGCGTCTGCCGCACGTCGCCTTGTGCCTGCGCGGCAAAGGCAACGTGCCGCTTCTCCTTTCCCGGTACTATGAAAATGCTAAATCGCTTGGACCCGCTGCCATGGAAAGCAGTTCTTCAGATTACCACACATTCTGCGTTCGCACCTCTGGTGCTCTACTTATGCCTTTGAAAACCTAATGAATAAAGCTGAAAGAACCGACACGATATGTAGGTGCTCGTAAAGCACGCATTAAAGAACTGTTAACAGCAAGGGTTTCAGTGGGTTAACTGAGGAGAAGGCGTGATCGCTAATTGTTGACTTTTTATTTGGTGTTAGAAACACTCTTACTGTGCATGATGTGCAACAAATGTAGCCACAGAAATTGCATCACGCTTTCATGTATGCTATTGCAGACACCAACGTTGCCTAGATAGAAAACCGAAATAGCCGTGGGTTTGCTTGTTGGTCTGAAGGATCTCTCTTCGAATCTCTATCATTTGTCAATGGAAGTAAAAGGCGCTGCAATCTCATACGTTCAGAATCAAACCCGCAGCTGTTGTTCGACTTTATTTCTTGACTAATTACAACTGAGTGTCGCATGAGCAGTTACGTAAACGTGTCTGGTATATTTGAACACAAATGCCGTTCTTCAATTAAAACTAACAGTACATTGTCAGGGACATTCAGTTCTATACAAACAAGAGACAGACAAGAGAATATTTCTACCTTTCATGTGGACTACGTGTTGACTTACTGATCGGAATAATTGAAAAGTTCGGGTTCATAGCCGATGCAGTGCGTGCTAATTAGAACAACAGCAACGCTGAGCTCTCAGCACCGTACTGAGCCCAGGTGTTTTTCTAAAGCTGTCAGGTGCAGTTCATTTACATGAAGGAAATCTCTTACTGGGTACGATTACAATACAGTAAGTAGCACAGGCTACTTAGGGAGTAGCCTGATGCGTTTAAAAACGACCCGAGCCAGGCAGAAGTCGAATCTACAATCTCCTGATCCGTAGTCAAATGTGTTATCCATTGCACCACTGACCCTGGTGCAACACTGCAGGACTGCAACCCGGTGAGCTCAGCACTGCAACTAGTAAAATACCCCCGGTCCATTCTTTTCCAAAAGTGAGAAACACCTGTTTTCTACATTTTGTCTGTTTTAAAACCATATCTCTTTAAACCAAACCAAGAGTTTGTCTTTTGCTCTGATATTCTGATTCATTTCGATTTCAAAGAAAAAAAAAACTACCTTCCAAAGCATCATAAAATTGTCCCTTCTTCCAGACTCTACTTCTCTCTTGTAGTAGTACAGCAGACCTTTCCAGGTGAGCAGATCACAGAGTCCGAAATGAGCTTCCTCCATCAAGCAAAGTACCTGAACATGACTCTGTCATCATAAAAGCGCCCCTGTAATAAAGAAATTCAATCTGAAATCAAGAGGGCAGTTGCCTACTGAAATACAAGAAGTCATCAATTTTAACCTAGCAACACATTAAAGGCTGCATCTATACAAGTACGATTCTAGAAATGCTCACCAGATTACGTTTTAAGAAGGAACTGCGCTTCAGGTTCTGCCGAGATCTTAACTCGGATGGCAGGATTCAGAGTCCGGAGTGCGGACTGATTGCGCACGGAGGGTCCATATACTGTGGATCCCTCAGTGATCTTCCGCGTATTCAAACCGCCAGCGTGTGACTCCCCTGTCCCCGTGACCTCATTGCTCTGCTCTCTCCTCTGTGCAGCCGAGCCCGATTCACGGTAAAGTGAAAAAAAAATATGCCCTCAACGTGAGATTTACTCTGGAGCGAGGATAGATGTTACCTTTTTATCATTGAACAGGATGTATGTGATGTGGCGACTAGGTTCAATTTTGTATCCTCTTTAAAAGATTAAGGACTGGGGTGAGCGTGATTTACCACCCTTTCAGCTAAGAACCCGACGTGCGCACCGTTTAAGCTGCATTGACTCGGTCGTTTAACTCTTCTCCATTAGCAGGGTTAAGGTTAAAGAAAAAAAACATTGCTGACTTCTTTTTTTTTTGCCAGCTGCTAGCGCTGATTAGCAAGGTTTGTATTTCATGTTTTGCAAGTTGCATCCATTTTAAGAAAAACAAGTCGTGTTAAAGACAGGAAATGAATACTTGCATTTAATTAAGTCTAGCCATAGGCGGTTATCCACTGGGATTCAGACCCAGGGTCTTCTGTTTACTAGACAGGTGCTTTAACCAACTAAGCCACAGCGCCCCGGGAGTGCTGTCCTTTTGCAGCCACTTGGACACACCACTCAGACACATCTGCATTCGGTGTGTGCTCCGCCTGCTCGCTGAGCAAGTTGCCACCTTTACATACAATAGCAACATCGACACCAAGAGAAAGGATGACAAATGGCTTTTATCTGGAACTTTTCATGTCCAAGGAGCTCAATGTGCTTTCTGTGTACAACAGGGCCACTGAACTCCACGCTGGCCACTGAACCACAGCAGTGGCTTGCTGGCTTGACATCTCCCAAGGAAAATGTTGAAATCGCATGTGGAACAGGAAAATGACCCTCGAGTACGAGGGAAAAAAAGAAAAAGATCATCTGGAGCGCGCCAACCCAGTTGGGACAGCCCAGTTTTGTTGACGAGGTGGCCGAGTGGTTAAGGCGATGGATTGCTAGTCCATTGTGCTTTGCACGCATGGGTTCAAATCCCATCCTCGTTGGTTTCCACGTCTGTTTCCATTCTGTTTTTGATCCCTATTGCTCAATGCACAGTGAAAGCATTGCATACATGTGTCTGACAATGAGAAATGGGCCCCTGAGACAGTCATTTGCCTGTTTCACAAATGATCGTATTTTACTAGAGATTCTGTTTGGGATTCAGATGTGCATTCGGACAGCAATCCCTTTCAAGAAATGATACATTCTGGATGAGGTCAAAGGTGCATCATTTGGACACTTTGTGGGCTTGAAATACAAAGAAAATCATGTTCTATGGTACAAGATAAATACAAAACTTAAGCTTTTATTATAATTAGATTTGTTTATAAAGCATAAGCAATCATTTATTACATTAATATATGTAAAAATAACATTTTAGCATCATACGTTTAGTATATTAAGTCCCTAATGCTGAAAGAAATGATCATAGAACATGACTTCTAACCTTACCTGCTGTGTTTTTGATCCCTATTGCTCAATGCACAGTGAAAGCATTGCATACATGTGTCTGACAATGAGAAATGGGCCCCTGAGACAGTCATTTGCCTGTTTCACAAATGATCGTATTTTACTAGAGATTCTGTTTGGGATTCAGATGTGCATTCGGACAGCAATCCCTTTCAAGAAATGATACGTTCTGGATGAGTTCAAAGGTGCTGGAACACTGTATTTAGGATGTGTTTGCAGTTATTCTGTGTTTCTAGCTTCAACCCAGTGATATATATATATATATGCTCACTGATTTTTTGGTACATGCCCAGGGCAATAATCATTATGAGGATTTATTTCCATATGTGCTAGAGGTAGTGTTGTGAAATTCTTCAACACACTGGATCGCAGGTTTAAACCTGCACTCTTACTCCTTAAATACCAACAAATGCAGATATGTAGCAATCATATTGTAGCGGACACTCATTTGCCTGTTTCACAAATGATCATATTTTACTAGAGATTCTGTTTGGGATACGGATGTGCATTCTGACAACAATCTCTTTCAAAAAATGATTTTACCTTATCGCAGCCTTGCCCCTCTTGCCTCTTTGGAAAATATCTCCATCTTGTGGTCGTTGTTGGTAATGTTTAGACAATATCTCCATCTTGTGGTCGTTGTTGGTAATGTCTAGACAATATCTCCATCATGTGGTCGTTGTTGGTAATGTCTTCTTATGCCCTTTTTTATTTCAATTCTTTATTAGTTGATTCTAGAATCTCTACAATAGAGCTGAAAATATCAGTTTTGTAGCAGACAATATGACATTAGTTATAGTCCAATTAAGACTTTATTACCCTGTTTGTAACATAACAAATTAAAATTGATTAAAACTAAATTTGGAACACCAGGGAACATAAAAAATGATTTTTAGGAAAACCATGAGGTTCTCTGTGTCCGATGCCTGCAAGGGGAGAAAGCTAGAATCCTTTGCTTTTTCAAAATTTGAAAATAAACATCATATAACAACAGCTTTCATTCCTAGGAGTGAAAAATAACCATTTTTGAAGACATATTAGTTTCTAAAACACTACAATAAAGTTAAAAACATCCGTTTTATATTACTTTTAGTATTTTTAGTGAAATTAGTCATGTATTGCACTATTTTTAATATAATCTCTAATTAAAAGTGAATAGAATTAAGTTTGGAGCAACAAGGAACACAAAAAAAAAAGATTTTAAGGAAAAAAATGATGTCTTCTGTGCCAGGTGCCTGCAAGGGGAGAAAGCTAGAATCCTACCCAGGCTCCTGGAGTTCTGTCCTGGCTAAAGGAGGTGAATCCATCCCCTTCAAAGCTCCATGAAAAAATGATCATTTAAAATTTGAAAAAAAAACATCATATAACAACAGTTTTCATTCATAGGAGTGAAAAACAACCATTTTTGAAGACATATTAGTTTCTAAAACACTACAATTAAGTTGAAAACATCCGTTTTATATTACATTAATTTTTGTGAAATTAGTCATTTATTGCACTATTTTTAATAAAATCTCTAATTAAAAGTGATTAAAATTAAGTTTGGAACAACAAGGAACACACAAAAAAAAGATTTTAAGGAAAAAAATATTGTCTTCTGTGCCAGGTGCCTGCAAGGGGAGAAAGCTAGAATCCTACCCAGGCTCCTGGAGCTCTGTCCTGGCTAAAGGAGGGTGAATCCATCCCATTCAAAGCTCCATGAAAAAATGATATTTTTAAATTTGAAAAAAAAAAAACATTATAGAACAACATCTCTTGGTCCACAGAGTGCAAAAATCCAACTTTGAAGAAAATCCATTGACTGATCCCCGAATCCTGAAGTTTCTTCGCATGATATCGGGCTTGCAACCACTTTCTGGAAAATTTTCAGCTCCATTGTAGAGATACTAGAATCAACTAATAGAGAATTAAAATAAAAAAGGGCATAAGAAGACATTACCAACAACGACCACAAGATGGAGATGTTGTCTAGACATTACCAACAACGACCACAAGATGGAGATATTTTCCAAAGAGGCAAGAAGGGCAAAGCTGCGATAAGGTAAAATCATTTTTTGAAAGAGATTGTTGTCAGAATGCACATCCGTATCCCAAACAGAATCTCTAGTAAAATATGATCATTTGTGAAACAGGCAAATGAGTGTCCGCTACAATATGATTGCTACATATCTGCATTTGTTGGTATTTAAGGAGTAAGAGTGCAGGGGGTCTAAATCTGCGATCCAGTGTGTTGAAGTATTTCACAACACTACCTGTAGCCCGTCTGGAAATAAATCCTCATTCTGATTATTGACCTGGGCATGTACCAATAAATCACTGAGTATATATATATATCACTGTGTTGAAGCTAGAGACCTGTATGTAATAATATGATGCTAAAATGTTATTTTCACATGTAAGAAAACCGGCTCAGGGACGCCAAATATGTAATGTTGCCATAGCAAAATTAAATGTAGGGGGTCTCTGAAGGCACCAGTTCTGTAGGGTTTGGGCATTTACTGAGACAATTATTAATTGTAGCAGTAAATCACAAAGTTGATTCTTTTGATAGCTTTAGAATCCAACCATGTGACATAACTCAAACAACGTGCACACACAGGTACTAATACACGAGGATACATTTATTAATACATAAAATATGCATGTAAACCTAACAGATCTTATCAAGAGGGTTATCAGAATACAAAAGATATATATTCAGTCAGTTACGAAGTGTTACACATATCAAGAGGACATACGTTCAGTATATCATTCATTAAGACCGTTTCGTTAATGAACTTGGTTATAACTTCTACATTAGATACTGAAACAAGTACATAACTCTTAGGAATTAAATTGATATCAACTGGTTGGGATAACAATTGAATTCTCGAGCTGTAATGCATTGAAGTTGAATACTCATCCAATCTTTGGGGATTCAGATCTTCCTGCGGGCACAAAGAAACAGTTGCAGGCTGTTGCTGTCCAATCCGCGCTCTCTGGCTCCGTGCCAGGCTGTGCTGTGCGGCTTGCGACACTGCACTGCTGATGCTCACTGTTGGCTTTAACTAGCAAAGTTTGTGCACAGGAGAAAAGATGACTGTGGGTCCCAGCAAGTCAGGAAGAGGACCGGTTCGTTTCTGATGAAGAGCTAGTTCTGAATAGTGATTCAGCTGTCCACAGTTCCGACCTGTTCACAAGGCCTGCTGCTGGTGCTAACCTCGGGTGGATCCTCTGGTTATTCTCTGGCAACCTCCGCTCTAGACTCTTAGAACAAAGGAAAGTTCTGGCACTCGGACACACTGGCCGTTCCGTGGTTGTCCGGGCTGAGTCTCAGGATGGTCAGGAGGCGCGCTGCGAGAATGTCCTGCCCTTGGGAGCCTTCTGCTCCTGGGCCGTCCTGCCCTGGAATTCTCCTTTGAATTCCCTTTAGAATTGTCCACAGAATCCTCTGAATCCTCCCTTCTGAATCTTACTGAATCTCACAGGCTCTCTGTGTTGCCTGTTTTTACCTGGAGGAACTTCAGCTCATTGATTGGCTGAAAGTTCCATGGGCATCAGAGTCCCACGTGGGTTACTCGGCCCTACCAGTCCCTGATTGATTGATCAAGGTGAGATATGAGTCACTTAGTCCTGACACTTAGTAATGCAGTCCAGATGTCCAACTGGCACTCCCTAGACAGATAGGCGCCAATGGATGACCATTGATCATGATAGCCAGGCTTAGCTAAGTGCATCCCCCTTTGGGAGCTGTCCTAGGACCTTAAATCACCCTGCAGAACAGTTTCTCTGTGGCTGCACCACAGAGATGAACAGAGAAATGGGGCCTCATTTGGGAAGGCTCAGAACACTTAATTCTGCCTTATTAATAAGCCTCGCCGCTACATATCCCCCCTTTTTGAAGGTCATGAGGTCCTGAGGCGTTGTTGCCTTCAAAACAAAACAGAGTTAAGTGATGTCCCTTGCCATTAGAACATTAATCTTAAATGTCCACATTACTCCTCGAGAATTCATACCGGAACCAGCGTTGGATACAAACAGGATGAATAACATCTGGAGTATGTATAAACACGGTAGGAGACATTATCTAAGTCTAGGAATTACACATCAGGAAGTTCACTGTCAATATCTGATACCTCTGTAGTACATATTTGGGAAGAAATCACTTCCTTTCTTTTGACATGCTACCTTTGACTCATTCATGCTACCCAGATTACATTTTGATGCAAGAGTACAGCATTCAGAGTACACTGTCAGTCATGATCCAGCTTCCCAGCAGCAGTGTTACAATAACAACAGTTCCTGTTCCCAGCCCCGCGATAAACCACAACACCTGTGTTGGGTATCTGCTTGGGTGGTTTGGAGGTTTGTTCCATTAAAGCAAACTAACTACCTGTACCTCTTCAGGGCTTACTGTTTCTTGGATTTCTATCCAATTCAATAGTGTGGCACCTGAAGGCATCCATGACCTCAAGTTTGGTCTTATGTTGTCTGGTTCCAGACCGTACAGTGTTAAGTTACCATGCTGTACTATGGCCTCCTCGGGAACTTGCAGGAAAACTGTTTGATTAGGTAGCTGCATTGTGGTAGCTGTATCATGCCTGTCACAAGTCATAGTGTCAGTTAAATGTGGTGTGCTGACCAGCCATTTACTTCCTACCTGCTCTTCATGGGGTTCATTAACCTCCCTCTGCTCGTTAGTAGCTTTACACCCTTCATTGGTGAATCGTTTAGACACAGCCAATGGATAGCTTTGGTAGCCATACCCATCTCAAGATTTGGAACCAAATTCAATCTTGGATTGCCTTCTGGGTGAGCTATGAGCGATGGGGTTAATGTCACATACTCCTCTACTGAGAAGAGTGGAATCAAGTGGGTTGGGAATCGTGCCGTGGTTAGACTAGCTACAGTGGCACTAAGCTCCCTTAATAGGTCTTGTGTCAACATTCTGGCCTGTTGCACACAAGCATAAACCCACTGTATAACACCAACAATCATGTCCACTGGTTGGGGAATAAGGTTTAACCCTGTTGCATAGGAAATTGCCTGTAGGGTTTTCCCTAAGCTTTCCAACTTTTGCTGCTGTCGATACAGTCTGTCACTACCCTCCGGCATCTCTGACCCCTGCCTTCTTGGGGCAGTCAGGGTGAGAGTGCCAGTAGCACACAAACCTACCAGAAAAAAGCAAACGTGCAACAGTGGCGGCAGCAATCAGTCCTCCCAAAAGTCTTTTCGGGTGGCTGATCCCAGTCATCTCCTTCTGAGTGACTGTCGCCTTTCTAAGCTGGCGCAGCGTGTACATGGTGTCTTTCACAGTATGCCCTGTGGCATCTTGGGCACCAACATCCTGGAAATATGGGGAGATCTGACGCAGCTGCTGATGCTGCTCCTCCTTTTCCAGGGCATCTGCTTTTTCGATTTGTTCATGCCTGTGCTCTAGGAACCCTGCAGGGGGTGGTGCAGCGGTAGAGCATGCCTGACCCTCGGCTGAGTGGTCATCTGGAGCACCTGAGTGATCTGGGATTGTTACCCCATTCTCACTGTTCAGGTCCACCCTGCACACTTCCTGATTGAGGAATCCCTCTATCGGCATGTTTACAATCGTTCGCTGGGCGTGGGTGTAGGACACCTGCTCGCTCCCCCCTTCCCTTGCTAGGGGTTCAGGGAGCTGCCCCAGCACTGGGATAGCTAGTTCACTGTCTTTGAACTTACTATCACTCACCAGGCCCATGTCAGTGCAGGCGGGGATTCTGACACCCCTCTTTGCGATGTCCTGCACTGGCAGGCGGGTGACTTGACCATCCAGCTCCAGTCTGGCTGAACCACTGTTGGTCAGACTCAGACTGACAGACTGAGCTGGTGGCTGTAAGAAAACCGGCTCGGCTTTCATTCCCTGTCCCTTCTGGGGGACTGGGTGTGTTGGCAACCCTGCCGTTGAGGCAGGAACAATCAGGTCAGTCTCACTCACTACCTGGTAGTTGTGAGAAATAATGTTACCTGACTGCAGGTTCCCTGGGTCAGAGCAGAGGGAATCGGCATCTGGGATCAGGTGTGTCCACAGCGCAGTAGTCTCAGCGTCCAGCTGGACCTCCTGTCTAACCTGTGAATGTTGCACCAGGGGCACCTGGCGGTGGCCCTGTGACAGCTGCTCAAGCAGATCCTTACTAATAGAGGACCTCTCAGGGCTAAGGGTGAGGGCTACATCACCAACCTGCTCTCCTGCCATCTGGATCCCTTCCACCACTGCAGGGTGGTGTTCCTGACCCCTCTTGGGTGCCAGGGTGCACAGGGAAAGCTCCTTTTCATCGCCAGGTGGGGAGATCTGCTCCTCTTTAGGGATGTAAAAGGTGTGTGCTTTACCTGGTGGATCAGGCGGCTGCTTGGAGCACCGCTCCTGTGGCATGGAGGCTGTTGGGACCTTGGCCGGGACACGACTTCCCTGTATATCCGGGGAACAAGGAAATATTTTTATTTCTTGTCCAGAGGGAACAGAAGGAATCTCCACATAGGCTTCTGTGTTCGGTGGGCACTGTGTGAGCACAGTCTGCCTCTTGGCCCCCCTTTCCTTCTGTACAGAAGGCTTAGGAGCCTTGACCTGTTTCCACACTTTGCCTTTCTGGTGATCCACCAAAGGTTCCTCTCTGAGTCGCATGCCCTTTTCTTTTTCAACCCGTTTGAGCTTGCCGTGTGACATCAAACACCTTTCAACCTCAGTGTCAATCAGTGTCTCACAGTGTAAGACATCTCCCATGGCAGCCTTGAGGTAAAAGCTTCTTGCTTTTCCTCTGTGTTTTACTGCCTGCTCTGTGACTTCAGGGGTGGAGTCAGCACTCACTTGGGAGTGGCTGAATTCATCCAGGCAGGAACCCTTCTGCTCAATCAGATAGACTGAGGGAGGGAGAGGGGGCGGGTCTCCGCCTCCTCATGGAGAGTATCAGCTCATTCACGCTTCCGGCAGCCTTGGGGAGCGGTTGTCCCTGTCCTAATAAAGCTTGTTCAAGCCTGGCCAGGCGGGTGGCTACTGAATCCTTTTGTTCAGCTTTATCTAGCCCTTTCCCTCCCCCGGTGTTCTCATGGCACTTAGGACGCTGGGTGTGGTCCTGTGTGCATGCTTTGGAACGGGGCTTAGCCAGCTCAGGAGCCTGTGCTCCTTCGAGCAGGGGGGAATTAACCCTGCTGGCTCTGACGGCAAACACAGTCACTTTAACAGCTTTTTGCTCAGAGCGACTTTGGACATCATACTCCCAGGCTTTCTGCACGAATCTCTTAATATCAGTCATTTTCATGGTCTGTGCATCTGTATGCATTAAGATCATCTTTCTGACTGACGGGTGGAGATTCGCAATGAATAAACCCTTGAAATGTGTGTTCTCTTCGCAACCCTCATCATTTCGCCCTGCAAAATAAGTTCGTCTAAGTCTCTCGTAATATTCGCGAGGGGACTCTGCTCTCTTGTGCTTAATGTTAAGAGCGGCGGCTATCGCAGCAGTCGGGTCAATAAACGCACTGTATTCTTCGATAAGTGCTTGACAAAGCTGCTCAAAATCATTACAGACTTCTTTCATCTGCCTAGCCATCCACTCATGTACAGCTCTGCTGGTAGTTTTCCTGACCAGAAACACTTTCTCCTGTTCTGTGGCGTTTGGCAGATACTGCAGGGTATACCTGAGGTCCTGAATATAACTCTCGATATTATTCTTTGACACTGCGGGGTCAAATCTCTCTATGTCCTTCGCTAGCTCTCTCAGAGAATGGAGATTTATCCTTCTAGCTTCTCCGCTGACGGAGATATGGAAGAGATCGTGGTCAGACCTGTCGCTGCTAGAGAGAGTGCTTAATAGCGACTCGAATTCAGACCTTTTAGCAACCATCCTTAAACTTAAAGAGTATTACTTTTAAGTACGAAATCACAGTTTTACCACAGAAAACCACAAGATCAAGTATGCAATCAACCCGGTAGATCGCAAAAGATCACAAAACAATCAAGCACTGCTTAAAGAGCAAGGGGAACTTTTTTTTCTTTCGGCTTTCAGCACACCGTATTGTTGTGTATGAAACCCGCGGCGTTTTATATTGAATTATTCCGCTTGGTTGACTCATTTCAGTCTTGCCACGCCCACCCAGGGACGCCAAATAATGTAAGAAAACCGGCTCAGGGACGCCAAATATGTAATGTTGCCATAGCAAAATTAAATGTAGTGGCTCTCTGAAGGCACCAGTTCTGTAGGGTTTGGGCATTTACTGAGACAATTATTAATTGTAGCAGTAAATCACAAAGTTGATTCTTTTGATGGCTTTAGAATCAAACCATGCGACATAACTCAAACAACGCGCACACACAGGTACTAATACACGAGGATACATTTATTAATACATAAAATATGCATGTAAACCTAACAGATCTTATCAAGAGGGTTATCAGAATACAAAAGATATATATTCAGTCAGTTACGAAGTGTTACACATATCAAGAGGACATACGTTCAGTATATCATTCATTAAGACCGTTTCGTTAATGAACTTGGTTATAACTTCTACATTAGATACTCAAACAAGTACATAACTCTTAGGAATTAAATTGATATCAACTGGTTGGGATAACAATTGAATTCTCGAGCTGTAATGCATTGAAGTTGAATACTCATCCAATCTTTGGGGATTCAGATCTTCCTGCGGGTACAAAGAAACAGTTGCAGGCTGTTGCTGTCCAATCCGCGCTCTCTGGCTCCGTGCCAGGCTGTGCTGTGCGGCTTGCGACGCTGCGCTGCTGATGCTCACTGACCGGCTAGTTAGTGTTGGCTTTAACTAGCAAAGTTTGTGCACAGGAGAAAAGATGACTGTGGGTCCGAGCAAGTCAGGAAGAGGACCGGTTCGTTTCTGATGAAGAGCTAGTTCTGAATAGTGATTCAGCTGTCCACAGTTCCGACCTGTTCACGAGGCCTGCTGCTGGTGCTAACCTCGGGTGGATCCTCTGGTTATTCTCTGGCAACCTCCGCTCTAGACTCTTAGAACAAAGGAAAGTTCTGGCACTCGGACACACTGGCCGTTCCGTGGTTGTCCGGGCTGAGTCTCAGGATGGTCAGGAGGCGCGCTGCGAGAATGTCCTGCTCCTGGGCCGTCCTGCCCTGGAATTCTCCTTTGAATTCCCTTTAGAATTGTCCACAGAATCCTCTGAATCCTCCCTTCTGAATCTTACTGAATCTCACAGGCTCTCTGTGTTGCCTGTTTTTACCTGGAGGAACTTCAGCTCATTGATTGGCTGAAAGTTCCATGGGCATCAGAGTCCCACGTGGGTTACTCGGCCCTACAAGTCCCTGATTGATTGATCAAGGTGAGATATGAGTCACTTAGTCCTGACACTTAGTAATGCAGTCCAGATGTCCAACTGGCACTCCCTAGACAGATAGGCGCCAATGGATGACCATTGATCATGATAGAAAGGCTTAGCTAAGTGCATCCCCCTTTGGGAGCTGTCCTAGGACCTTAAATCACCCTGCATGAATAGTCTCTCTGTGGCTGCACCACAGAGATGAACAGAGAAATGGGGCCTCATTTGGAAAGGCTCAGAACACTTAATTCTGCCTTATTAATAAGCCTCGCCGCTACACACATATATTAATGTAATAAATGATTGCTTATGCTTTATAAATAAATCTAATTAAAATAAAAGCTTAAGTTTTGTATTTATCTTGTACCATAGAACATGATTTTCTTTGTATTTCAAGCCCACAAAGTGTCCAAATGTTCTATGATCATTTCTTTCATCATTAGGGACTAAATATACCAAACGTATGATGCTAAAATCCTGAAAAAAGGATAGGCTCCATTTCGTCAGTAGATTGGAGTCCAAAACTGATTTGGGTCAATATACATTACCTTTGAAGATAAGGTACAGTCTACTGTAGGGAACCATCAACTTAGAAAGCATTGGCCTTCCCTGGGGGTCAGGTAGGTGCAAAAGATAAACCTTTATCCTATCTTTATCTTAAGATAAGTGTCCAAGCAGTATTTTTCCAAGTTTCACCAAGCTCATCATGTTGCCATAGTAGACAAAGTTCTATAAAATGTTAAATAACTTTAGAAAAAAGCATCTTGGTCTTTCAGTACTGTACAAGGTGAATTAAACTGTCCCTGGTAATAAAAAGTAATTAGAAGCATCCCAGAAACATCCCAGCATCCCAGAAACATTCTAGAAACATTCTATCTCTAGAAACATTAGCTGTTTTATATCATGTAATTTAGTGTGATGTTGTCAGAATTCAAGGACATTATCACACACAGAAATTGGTTCAGTTAAATCTAAAAAACACAGCTAAACATGGGTTTAAATGTAAAATAGAAGTCTTACCTCTTGTCAAAAGATTTAATTCAAGAAGCGATGTAATAAATGATTGCTTATGCTTTATAAACAAATCTAATTAAAATAAAAGCTTAAGTTTTGTATTTATCTTGTACCATATAACATGGTTTTCTTTGTATTTCAATCCCACAAAGTGTCCAAATGACGCACTACATGATATAAGGAAGATTATCACATGCATATCGGTATTATCTTTCTTACGAAAATGCATTCCTTTCATTACCTTTTACTTTTTAAAATGAACTCAAATTGTGTATAATGTAATAATTTAAGTAGAATAGATTCTAACAATATAATGATCCAGTGTGTTGCACTACTTCACTGCTTCACTGCTCTATGCCGTCTGGAAATAAATCCTCAGACTGCTCACTGCCCTGGGCTTGTACCAATAAATTACAGGAGCACGTCTATATATCACTGCGTTGAAGCAGAAGACACACAATCACTGCAAACACATCCTAAATACAGTGTTCCAACACCTTTGACCTCATCCAGAACGTATCATTTATTGAAAGGGATTGCTGTCAGAATGCACATCTGAATCCCAAACAGAATCTCTAGTAAAATACGATCATTTGTGAAACAGGCAAATGACTGTCTCAGGGGCCCATTCCTCATTGTCAGACATATGTATGCAATGCTTTCACCGTGCATTGAGCAATAGGGATTAAAAACACCGCAGGTAAGGTTAGATGTCATGTTCTATGATCATTTCTTTCAGCATTAGGAACTAAATATACTAAACGTATGATACTAAAATGTTATTTTCACATATATTAATGTAATAAATGATTGCTTATGCTTTATAAATAAATCTAATTAAAATAAAAGCTTAAGTTTTGTATTTATCTTGTACCATAGAACAAGATTTTCTTTGTATTTCAAGCCCACAAAGTGTCCTTTGATCTCTATTCTGTGGTAATCCACAATGACCCCGTTCTTCAGGTGATTCATCATGTCCTCCCTCGTCTGTTGAGAGGCCATCCCGATCTCTTCTGCCGTGGCATGCTTCATACACGCTCTCTTGAAGTGAGCAGGAAGCTGATCAAAAGTATTCAGGCACATCTTGCACACCAGGGGAATCCTCGCGGGTTTCCTTTGAAAATAAATAATACCATCTGTGTATAGAAACAAGCTAAGACTGATTTCTTAAATTATCCTTAAAATTCTCTCTCATAGTTTGAGCATAATGATTTTATTGCATTTATATAAGAATTGCTCATTGCTCCAAAATAAATAATGGTTTCATAAAAAAGTGAACACTTACTTGGTCTCAGTCACAGACTTTCCAATAGAAGCCATTGTGGAGTTCAGCAACTGCAGGTCCTAGAAGTGGGGAAGGAATTTTAAAAGAGAAATTGAATTACAATACAGAAGGAATGGCTGAGGGTTCACTGAAATATATAAATATACAAATTCCAAAGACTGAGTCCATATAGAAACAACTACTTTTCATTTTCAGTATAAGAAAAAAAAACATTATCTTCCAAAGCATCATAAAATTGTCCCTTCTTCCAGACTCTACTTCTCTCTTGTAGTAGTACAGCAGACCTTTCCAGGTGAGCAGATCACAGAGTCCGAAATAAGCTTCCTCCATCAAACAAAGTACCTGAACATGACTCTGTCTTCATAAAAGCGCCCCTGTAATAAAGAGATTAAATCCAAAATCAAGAGGGCAGTTGCCTACTGAAATACAAGAAGTCATCAATTTTAACCTAGCAACACATTAAAGGCTGCATCTATACAAGTGCGATTCTAGAAATGCTCACCAGATTACGTTTTAAGAAGGAACTGCACCTCAGGTTCCGCTGAGATCTTAACTCGGATGGCAGGATTCAGAGTCCGGAGTGCGGACTGATGGCGAACGGAGGGTCCACATACTGTGGATCCCTCAGTGATCTTCCGCGTATTCAAACCGCCAGCGTGTGACTCCCCTGTCCCTGTGACCTCATTGGTCTGCTCTCTCCTCTGTGCAGCCGAGCCCGACTCACGGTAAAGTGAAAAAAAAGATGCCCTCAACGTGAGATTTACTCTGGAGCGAGGATAGATGTTACCTTTTTATCATTGAACAGGATGTATGTGATGTGGCGACTAGGTTCAATTTTGTATCCTCTTTAAAAGATTAAGGACTGGGGTGAGTGTGATTTACCACCCTTTCAGCTAAGAACCCGACTTGCGCATCGTTTAAGCTGCATTGACTCGGTCGTTTAACCCTTCTCCATTAGCAGGGTTAAGGTTAAAGAAAAAAACATTGCTGACTTCTTTTTTTTTTGCCAGCCGCTAGCGCTGATTAGCAAGGCTTGTATTTCATGTTTTGCAAGTTGCATCCATTTTAAGAAAAACAAGTCGCGTTAAAGACAGGAAATGACAATTGCATTTAATTAAGTCTAGCCGTAGGCGGTTGTCTGTAAGGACCAGTTCTGTTCGAGAAGACACAACAAAGAAGGCACCGCTGGGATTCGAACCCAGGATCTTCTGTTTACTAGGCAGGCGCTTTAACCAACTAAGCCACGGCGCGCCAGGAGTGCTGTCCTTTTGCAGCCACTTGGACACACCACTCAGACACATCTGCATTCGGTGTGTGCTCCGCCTGCTTGCTGAGCAAGTTGCCACCTTTACATACAATAGCAACATCGACACCAAGAGAAAGGATGACAAATGGCTCTTATCTGGAACTTTTCATGTCCAAGGAGCTCAATGTGCTTTCTGTGTACAACAGGGCCACTGAACTCCACACTGGCCACTGAACCACAGCAGTGGCTTGCTGGCTTGACATCTCCCAAGGAAAATGTTGAAATCACATGTGGAACAGGAAAATGACCCTCGAGTACAAGGGAAAAAAAAGAAAAAGATCATCTGGAGCGTGCCAACCCATGTCCGGACAGCCCAGTTTCGTCGACAAGGTGGCTGAGTGGTTAAGGTGATGGACTGCTAATTCATTGTGCTCTGCAGTCATGGGTTCAAATCTCATTCTCGTCGCTCTCCATGTCTGACACATGTGCCTGTTTGACGTCGGCCCTCCTGTTGCTTGCTCCGGTGCTAGAGCTGTACATTTTCTAGCGGTGGCTGAACATGGTATAGTAGGCCAACGTCGGTATCGAGCAGTGACAGTAACAGTACTTACTGCACCCCATAAGAAATCGTTTGTCCCTGTTCAAAAGAGATTGTGCGATGTCCTGCGGCGTTCGTAAAGCAAACCTTTGACAGTTTGAAAAGAGGAATTTATTCTGCTTCCTGTGCGTGCAGTAGTTACAAAGTTGAACGTCTTTACACAATCTGCTGCAGTTTTCAGTGGGCGGGCTTTGTCAGATGGCTTGAAAAAACGCACTGTGTTTCGGCTGAACTCCACACTCATGAGCAGTGTCCTGCATGTTTTCTGTGTATAGCTGTCTTTTAACGCATACAGAATTCATTTGAAATCATTGATTTCTCCAATTAACAAGGGTCCCTTTTTGAACCTGCGAGAAGCATTCTTTCAATGTAACAGATTTACTCCGGGGAAAGCCAGCATGACATTGAGAGTAGCTCAAGCTTTCAGCACCCATATCGGACTGCGTGTATGCAGACACCACTCAGAATCCCCTGTAAGATTCTCCCTCAATTCCGTTTTTCAGTGCTTTAGCTCTTTCAAAAGGCTTCGCTTTGCTAGTCACAATCCAAGGCTTATGATAGCATTTGAAAACATTCACCACTGCGTTGGCCGGGAATCGAACCCGGGTCAACTGCTTGGAAGGCAGCTATGCTCACCACTATACCACCAACGCATGCCCACAGGAAGTCTGCAGGACACCACCAGAGAATGCTTTTTTTAAAAAAATTTTTATTAAACAGAATTTACAAATACAAATACAACAAGAGGATCAGAGTCATGTACAAGAGAAAAAAAATGCAGCAGAAAAAAGCATTTAACTACCAGAGGTAATTAAGTAATTATGTGATCAAATTGTATATTTTACACGTATCATATCTTGCTTTAATATTTCTCAATTATTTATAAACTTTAGTTTCAACATGCATGCGTTTCCTGTAAAAAATAAAACTCAGCACACAGTTTTTCTTTTAACAACATTTCGAGTACCTCTGGCATTCATGAAAAAGACATACACAAAAGCAAATAACTAACTCTAAGACTGTCTAAACTATTGAGTTTTTCAAAGAACCAGAACTATAACAGTCCTTAACACTTAACTACACCATTCCAAACTAACACTAAAGAAACACTAGTATATACTGGTATAACAAATAAAACCAAACATAATCATTAACTGAGCAGTCACTGGGAGCAAATCTCCTTCCCGTCCACAAAGGCCCTCGCTCCCACAAAGTAGGCTCTCCTCCCCTCTCTTCTGGCAGCTTCAACCTGGGGCCACAGCTGGTTCCTGGTACTCCTGTCCGCAGCAGACAGGTCCTCTGCAAACCTCAGTTTGTTCCCATTCAAATACTCATTCCCCCTCGCCGCTCGCCACAGCATGTCCCTCGCCGTCCTCTTGGTGAACTGTATTATAATCGATCTG
The DNA here is from genome assembly GCF_059453375.1 of Lepisosteus platostomus. Classification (NCBI taxonomy): domain Eukaryota; kingdom Metazoa; phylum Chordata; class Actinopteri; order Semionotiformes; family Lepisosteidae; genus Lepisosteus; species Lepisosteus platostomus. Next base: position 1,709,886 of record NW_028291658.1, on the reverse strand, counting down.
GGGAGCACTTGCCCAGACATGTTCGCTCTCCCGAGCTTGTGAACAAAGTCAATGGCCGATATTACGTCCTCCTGGTCCGGCAGGGTCCTTTTACAGATACCCTTCACTGTTGCAACAAGGTCCTTATCACGTTCCTCTTTAACTCCAAATAATTTTAAATTCCATCATCGACGGTATCTATCTACATCGTTCACTTTCAATTCAAGTTCTTTAATATGCTTTTCTTGTTTGGTATTTACTTGTTTAAGAACTTTTACTTCACTCTTTAAGTCTTCAACCTCTTTAAACACACAGTCCATGGACTTTTTAAGACTTTCGATTGCGACTGTATTAGATCAAGTCATTTCCTTCAGCTCACCCATGCTCTGTGCCATCATGTTGAAGATGTTGGTCTGGAGCTCCTCCAGCGTCAGGTTGCCCCTTCCTCTCTTGGCTGCCGGGGTTTTCACAGGTGTGCTGGGCAGGGACTCCGGCTCTTCCTCTGGCAGCTGAGTCTCACTTGGGCTGCGAGCGCTCGCGTACGAGCGCATCTCCAGCACTCTTTCCACGTCCCCTCCAGCTGCTTCACTTTTCCCTTTAGTTGCCATCAATTTTCTTGTAGTGCTATACATATACGATTGAGGTTTCTTAGACTTCTCCTTCGAAGACCCAGCACTCTCTTTTCTTTTCCCAGTGTTACTCATATCGAAATTCTTAAACCTAAAAAAAATAGTTTTTTTTTCTTTCAATTATAACTGAAGTTTAAACAAGTAGTGTTAAGTCCTTATTTTTCTGTAGTCAAAAAAAGCAAAAATTAACATTCAGGTCATGAAAAACTCAAAAAAAATCCTCAACCACTAAACTTTACCTCCCACCTGAGCGCCATCTTGAACGCCCCTACCACCAGAGAATGCTCAAGATTTCGGAAGCTGTCTCCGGGACGTGCTGATTCCACACATCCTGAATAAATCATGATATTGTTAGTTGCTGTAGCTAGACGTTCAAATGAGTTTCATGGCCAGATGGACTGTTTCCTCCAGCGGTATAGTATTGCAGTGAGACAGCACGATGCCTGCAAGACTATGTCACGCTAAACGCCACAGATTGTGTTTGTCCGTTCGTGTCAGTCATCCTGCAGCCACGGGAAGTGGGACACAAACATGCCGCAATGCTTTCAAGACGTTAGGATTTGTTTGTGCAACATCCGAGAAGAGTACTTGTGGCTTGAATGTGAACTGTACGTGCCCACCCCCTTTCCTCTGTAGTGCATGAGTTCCTCCCGGCATGCCCTTCGTCATTGTTCTGTCATCTTGTATTTAAAGGGTTGTATTTCTGCTGCTGAAAAGAATCAACGGGTTTCTTTGTTCCCAACGGAGCCCTTGTCTGTCATGAAATTCTTCAAAACCTCAAGCTAGAAGAAGACGACAAATATGAAGCGTTACAGCAACGACATGCCATGAGACGATTGATAACGATTTCCATAGGATCCCCGCGGTTGCCTGGCAACCGTCAGCTTTGCGCAGTGGCAGTATCGTAGCCTGTGAGGTTTAGCCGAGGCGGGATTATTGCTAGTTGAAAACTTTTCCCAATACCCCGCTTCCGCCGGTTTGCAATACAATCAGCGAAAGCTATTTTTGACAGTCTCGTTAGAGACTGAGCAAGGTGTTTAAAGACAGATTTGGTCATGGTGACATCATGGTAGAAAGAAGCGAGCTTGTTCCCAGTGGGCATTGATTCGTCGAATATACGTATATTTACGGCGAAATTACGGCTATACGTATATATACGTCGCCTCGACGTATAATCAACGTCGAATTGCAACCGTAAAATTGACGACATTAACAAACGCATATATAACGTCGAAAACACATCTAACACAGTGCCTGAGGCTTTTTACTGTATGTATCGTGTGTGCCGCAACTAGGAGTATACGGCACTCTGCACAGTGTACGAAGTAAATTATTTTCGCAGCAATTAATTTACATGTGTATAATAAATATAGTAAATATAATAAATTAATTACTGCGAAAATAATTTACTTCGTACACTGTGTAGATTAGAGAATCTAAGAGCCGCTTTAGCAAGTGTACATTCAGTGTTTCCAAAACTGATCCAGGTTTACGCCGCTAGACTCTTAGACGTTTTTTCTAAAGAAGATGCTGATCTAACCTCTGCATTTCGTTTCCTGATAATGCTATTTCATGGTGCACTGGCGAAGACCCACCGGGATAAATGACTAAACATGTGCATGGTGCAGTCCAGAGAATATTGGATGAACTTTCTCCAAACATCGGGGCGAATGATTTTGTACAGCTGCGTTTGACTGCGGGTGGTTTTAACAAACCCTTGTTCTCACGCAGGAGACAACCCGGAGAATTAAATGCTGCTGATTTTTTAAGCCACATCTCAGACCTCTTACAGAGCCACACAGAAATTCTCACCGATGACAGCCTCCGATTAGTGGTGACGATAGTTAGGAATATGCAGGGGGGTGCCCGTCGAAGATTTAAATCCGTTCTGGGTAATTGCTCAGAAAAAAGCGCACCTTATCGACTTACATTACACGGGCGGTAATCTGTGTTTCACCGGGAGTGTGTACGGTTTGTTGAATGAAGGTTGTACCAATGGGGAAATGTTACAGGGCGCTAAACGAATGCACAAAGAGTTGGGTTTTTCAGAGAATCAGAAAATTAGTTTGTCAGACATTACCGCTTTTGAAAAACATTTAAAGGTGGTCATTAAAATTTTGTACCACGACCAGGGTGATTGGAAATATTTTACAACGGGGCCCACACCACCTAATTCTAAAGTACTTTTTGTTCTACTGCATGAAGAGCATTTTTATGGGGTTTTAAATATTAAAGCTTTTGTGGGGGCGGCATATTTTTGCACTAACTACCATGCGGCGTATAGCCACAAGAACGCACACGCCTGTGTTAAAGCTTGTAAAACCTGTTTAGATCCCCAGTGTTGCGAAATTGATGCAGAAATTCAGAATTGCCCGGCCTGTAAGGTCTTTTGTCGTAGCTCTCAATGTTTGGCGAGACACTTTCGGAATGCAGCGACGGGTGTTAGTAAGTGTGAGCGCAGGGTCTTTTGTGAGAAATGTGAGGTTTATAACCTCTCTAGTCACAAATGTAAAGAGAAACTGTGCTCGCATTGTAACAACGTGATCGACACCCCTGACACACATTTGTGCTACATACTGCCTTTGGACAACCCCAAAATTTCAAACAAGTACATTTTTTTCGACTTTGAATGCATGCAAGAAACGGGGACACACATACCAAATTACATCCATGCCCTTCATATTAACAATAAACGAAGCTGGGAATTTTATGGTGAAACTTGTCTAAAGGATTTTGTGTGTAAATTTATCGATAGACGTTTCAAAATCCATACATTCATATCGCACAATGGCAAGGGATATGACAATTACCTAGTAATCAGACAGTTGTAAGATGAAAAGATGGACGTTGAACTAATTAATCAGGGTGGTAAGATAATGTGTATGACCGTAAAAGCTCTGAACATCAGATTTATCGATTCTTTAAACTTTCTACCTATGAAATTAAGCAAACTGTCGGCCGCCATGGGGTTCCCTGGGGGTAAGGGTCATTTTCCACACTTGATGAACACTTCAGAAAACCAAAATTATGTCAGCCCGATGCCGCCGCCAGAACTTTACGGCGTTAACTACATGCTGCAGAGGGAGAAAGCCGAGTTTTTGGTTTGGTATGAAGAATGCAAGGGAAGTGTGTTTAACTTACAGAGAGAGTTGAAACGTTACTGCCAGTTGGATGTGGCAATTCTAAGAGAAGGCTGTGTCAGGTTTTGGGACGAGGTCATGAATATGACCAGACAGACACGCGTGACTGAGTCAGGGGCCGCCTGCGTTGTGTGCATCGACCCCTTTCAGTTTGTGACCATCGCTAGTGTCTGCATGGCCATGTTCAGACTTATGTTTTTACAGGAAGAGACGATAGCGTTGCTACCCCATGACAATTACCACCACCAGCAAAAACGATTTTCTACACCCAGCATCAGTGGCTTATGTACATCGAACACACAGAGCCCGTTAAAATCCAACACGCGTTAACCACGGCCGGTGAGTTCAAGGTTGGTCAAAGCTGAAAGCTCAAAGCTGAAATAAATGTATAAAATTTGGCTTGCATCATAGCAGTTGAGCAATAAAGTCTGTCCTAATTAAAGAGTACCTAAAGTTTGAAAGTACAACATAGAATAAGAATAGAGAAATGGCAAAACGATTTTGTGCCATCTTCCCCATTCACACTATTTTTATGTGCCATTTTTTGCTTATTCACGTACTATTTTAATCAAAATAATATTAAGAAAGATCTGTGTGTATTCAGATAGTATTATTATTGTTCATACTTACTCGTCAAAAGAGGATTGCTGAGATATTTGCGGATATACTTTTACGTTTGAAAAACGTGTCCAAAATGGTGACCAACGAATACTAGCAATGCATTGTGGTATATAACCGGAAAATATGCTGGGTTCGATATTTTCTCAACGTATGCGTTTATTAATGTTGTCGATATTATGGTTGAAATTTAACATTGATAATACATCGCGGCTATGTGCCCCCTGCTATGTGCTGATGTGCAATTTTAACGCATGCAGTTAGTAAGGATCGTACTGTTGTATGGTATTATATATAATGACATTATGGAATAGGATGGGGACAGGCCTGGCATCACGGGGGGAGGGAGGAGTGTCGCCCCTTCAGTTTTGGGCAAAAAGATTTACCTAACTTAATTTGCGCCCTAAAAAAATAGTTGTACTTGGTCAATGGTCAGACAACACTAAATGACACGAACAGTCACTCAGTCTGTTTGATGGGCAGGAGGGCTATCCGTCCAGGAACTGCACATATCAGTGTCGTTATTGAGTGTCAACATTACGATCCTGTTTGCTCAGGTGGACCGATTCCTTGCAGTAGTTTATCATTATACTTAAAATCTTTATATAACTAGGACTAGTTATAGCAGTCTGTGCTTTCTGTTGGTTTTACAACATTTTTTTCTTAACGATTCAGAACGTCCATGTAGCTGCAAAAATGAACGCTTATGGTACTTTTCGCTCCAGGCAATACAAACCGTGAGAGTGACGAAAAATGTGAAACTGAACTTCATCGCAAATACCAGATTGCTAGTCGTTATCTTCTATCATGAAGCACTAATCAATGGCATAGCTGCGAGATTTCATTTGGGTAGCTGCACCGTACAGCTCCGTTTTAACCGAAATATCACCCCCCCCCTCAGAATTTCAGACGCCCCCCTACAGATTTTTCCCCGGGCACCGCGCACTGATGGGGGACGGGGTGTCCAGGAAATGGTATCAACTTTTCTCAAGAAAATAAAAATAGAAACTCTATAGGCACTCAAACATTTTACTGTTTTTTTTTTCAGGCAGTAAATTACGTAAATTACTGCTTCGACACGTAATGGCATTATAATCAAGTGCAGGAGCTGAGGGCTCTTGTTTTGTTTCGTTTTCCATGGCGTTCGTAAGCGCGCAAATCAAAGGCAATTCCTGCGTCTAACACGAATGTAAATGCTTTTGAAAGTGCAGTGTGGTGCAGCTTGTAAAATCCTTGTCCACATTTGTGGTTTGTTGATGTTTTTCTGTCTGCCAAAGTTGCATTTTGACATCCAGACGGGGAGACTTTATCATTTGAACGTGAAGCCAGCCTTAAACCCTCTGAGGCGTGTCTGTCTGCCGGCACGTATTTTGTGAAAGGTTTTTTTTTTAACGGAGAGCGACTTTGAAAACGTTTCCTCAGCCACCTCGCACTCCGTGTTAGATTATAGGAAGAATGCGGCGGCGGAAAGCTCGCTGTAGTCGTGGCCGAGTGGTTAAGGCGATGGATTCAAAATCCGTTGGGGACTCCCCGCGCAGATTTGAATCCTGCCGACTACGGCATCTGCCGCATGTCGCCTTGTGCCTGCGCGGCAAAGGCGAAGTGCTGCTTCTCCTTTCCTGGTACTATAAGAACGCTAAATCGCTTGGCTCTGCTGTCATGGAAATAAATTCTTCAGATAACCACACATTTTGCGTTCGCACCTCTATTTCCGGTGCCTTCATGCACTCTTGTACCAAACGCACGTTCCTTCTGTATGCGGAGCCGATCATTTGCAATTGGGCTGTGCCGACAGATCAGGACGAGCTCTGTCGGCTCAAAAGCAGCGCAGGACCTGCAAGAACAACAGAAAGATTAGCATCCAGCGGGGGCTTCTTAGTGAGCCCAAGATCTCATCAAGAATCGGCTCCAGCAACAGGGCTGGGCGCATTGTTCCATTCTCCAACCACTCTCGGTGTAAACAAGTCCCTCCTGGTCTCTGCTTGAATTGCACTTTCCTGCGTTTGCTTTGGTGTAACTGGCTTCCCCTGCATGGGCGAATGTGAAGAAGATCCTTAGTAAGTCATTGAAGAAACCCGAGAAGAGGTCGGAGTGGTCCCTGTCGTTCATCAACGATCCAGTCAGGCAGTACTCCTCTGTAAAGCGCCGTTCGTTCACATCAATTGGCTTTTTTTTGCTTTCACTCGTGCAAGTAGTAAAAGCAGACGCCCCTATTCTGCTGTGACCCGGATTCGAACCGGGGTTGTTGCGGCCACAACGCAAAGTACTGACCACTATACGATCACGGCGAGTTACCGATACACACGGGGCAGGGCGGAAAAGGCTGTGCTCTCTTCGTGTGACATAATTCGGGAAAGTCCTGACGTTGCATTTCAACTGAGCCCCAGTATACATCGACCCTTCGACACTCTGAGTGACAACTCTCTTGCGTGTTTTCTCATATTTATGTAGTTTGCTTGCATGATGCCCGGAACAGCAGGGTTGCGCACTCCCATATGGTCTAGCGGTTAGGATTCCTGGTTTTCACCCAGATGGCCCGTGTTCGACTCCCGGTATGGGAACGTGTCAATTTTGCCTCCTGCTTTCCAAAAGATCAGCACTGTGTACGAAGGAGCCGCATTAAAACTACTCAACGTGCAAAACGTGCGAGAAGAGGGGGCGCTTGTTTCCAGCCGAAACTTCTCGCGTGTGAGACGAGCTGACCATCGCTGCAGGAGGTGGGAGGGTCACTCTGGTAGACAGGGCTGACCTTCGGCAATAGGATTTATACTCTCCAAGATGATATTTGCACTTTCTGGAGAGGCGATTTTCTCCACTTCAGTAGCCCGATTTCGTCGATTGCGTGGAGAGGGCTGTAGAATGTGGCGCCGTCTTTCCTGCTCCGTCCATGACAGGCGTGCTGGTCTCTGGAGAGAGAGCACGGTCCATCAGCGCACCCCAATAAAGGCACTGGAAGCAGCTGAATCGCATTGGCGAAGCTCAGCGCTGGGCCGCTGGGCACATCTGACCACAGTTTCCGTAGTGTAGTGTTTATCACGTTCGCCTCACACCCGAAAGGTCCCCGGATCGAAACCGGGCGGAAACAGACCAGACTTCTTCTGTCGCCACGCACAAAAGGGGATTGGGGATTCGCCTAGCGCTGTGATCGAACAGACCCACTCACCTCTTAGTGTGGCGGGATCTGCACAGTGCATGTCGCAGCGCATCCTGCTTTCACTTCAATGCGCGTCCTGATGTACCCCGGTCTCCCGCGTGACAGGTGGGGACAGGTGACAGGTCCACGTGACAGGTCCTATACTAACGAGGAAGACATCTCTCTCTCCGACCCCCGGCATCGTGTCCCGACCCACCGTGCTGGAAGCCGACTCGTGCTGTGATTCCTTTACGGAGCAGAAATGACAACCGAGGAGCCGAGAGATCATTTCAGCATTTCGCGTCTGAACGGAAAACACAAACGACCAACTCGGAATGATTTGCCTTTGACGCTTATCAAAGCGTTCTTTGTGCATCGAACAGACCCACTCACCTCTTAGTGTGGCGGGATCTGCACAGTGCATGTCGCAGCGCTCCCTGCTTTCACTTCAATGTGCTTCCTGATGTCGAGTCGTGTGCCGTGCGGAGGCTCTGAAAGCGAGAGCAATGAAAAGGTGCACGACGCTGTGAAATAAACATTAATAAACGCATATATAACGTCGAAAACACATCTAACACTAGGAGTATACGGCACTCTGCGCAGTGTACGAAGTAAATTATTTTCGCAGTAATTAATTATATTTACTATATTTATTATACACGTGTAAATTAATTACTGCGAAAATAATTTACTTCGTACACTGTGCAGAGTGCCGTATACTCCTAGTGTTAGATGTGTTTTCGACGTTATATATGCATTTATTAATGTTGTCGATTTTACGGTTGCAATTCGACGTTGATTATACGTCGAGGCGACGTATATATACGTATAGCCGTATTTTCGCCGTGAATATACGTATATTCGACGAATCAATGCCCACAGCTTGGCATACAAGGGTTTTGCGGAGGGGTCTTGCCACCTGCCTGAAAAAAAAACAGTAAAATGTTTGAGTGCCTATAGAGTTTCTATTTTTATTTTCTTGAGAAAAGTTGATACCATTTCCTGGAAACCCCGTCCCCCATCAGTGCGCGGTGCCCGGGGAAAAATCTGTAGGGGGGCGTCTGAAATTCTGAGCGGGGGTGATATTTCGGTTGAAACGGAGCTGTACGGTGCAGCTACCCAAATGAAATCTCGCAGCTATGCCATTGATTAGTGCTTCATGATAGAAGATATCGACTAGCAATCTGGTATTTGCGATGAAGTTCAGTTTCACATTTTTCGTCACTCTCACTGGAGAGTATTGCCTGGAGCGAAAAGTACCATAAGCGTTCATTTTTGCAGCTACATGGACGTTCTGAATCGTTAAGAAAAAATGTTGTAAAACCAACAGAAAGCACAGAGTGCTATAACTAGTCCTAGTTATATAACGATTTTAAGTATAATGATAAACTACTGCAAGGAATCGGCCCACCTGAGCAAACAGGATCGTAATGTTGACACTCAATAACGACACTGATATGTGCAGTTCCTGGACGGATAGCCCTCCTGCCCATCAAACAGACTGAGTGACTGTTCGTGTCATTTAGTGTTGTCTGACCATTAACAAAGTACAACTATTTTTTTAGGGCGCAAATTAAGTTAGGTAAATCTTTTTGCCCAAAACTGAAGGGGCAACATTCCCCCCTCCCCCCGTGATGCCAGGCCTGTCCCCAGCCTATTCCATAATGTCATTATATATAATACCATACAACAGTGACCGATCCTTACTAACTACATGCGTTAAAATTGCACATCAGCTCATAGCTGATTATCAATGTTATATTTCAACCATAATATCGACAACATTAATAAACGCATACGTTGAGAAAATATCGAACCCAGCATATTTTCCGGTTATATACCACAATGCATTGCTAGTATTCGTTGGTCACCATTTTGGACACGTTTTTCAAACGTAGAAGTATATCCGCAAATATCTCAGCAATCCTCTTTTGACGAGTAAGTATGAACAATAATAATACTATCTGAATACATACAGATCTTTCTTAATATTATTTTGATTAAAATAGTACGTGAATAAGCAAAAAATGGCACATAAAATAGTGTGAATGGGGAAGATGACACAAAATCGTTTTGCCGTTTCTCTATTCTTATTCTATGTTGTACTTTCAAACTTTGGGTACTCTTTAATTAGGACAGACTTTATTGCTCAACTGCTATGATGCAAGCCAAATTTTATACATTTATTTCAGTTTTGAGCTTAGTAAACCGTTCATTTTTTAGATTATACTAAAGAAGATATTAATCATCATTTATTTGGGAAGTAATATTATATAATTTTCTCCTAGCTGCGGTGCTGAAGTCCCACCCTACATCAACAGAAAAAGAAATAAAGGAGCATGCAATGTGTTACTTGAAGAATGCATATGCAAGGCAGGGGGCCAGGAGATCTGGACACTGAAAATAATAGGTTTTTGGTTCTAACTGTTAGGACAATTAGACAGGGTTTGCAAATAGTGGAAAAAAATCATCTTAACTTCCATTGTAATATTTTTTTTTCTTGGAAATATAGAAGTTGTACATTTTAAAGTGTATATTTGAATCAAAATGTGGTTTTGAGTTAGTGTGTTAATGTAATTAGTTTTGTGTTTGTCATTACTATACTGTATATTGCCATGTTACCAGAATTTGTAGCTGAAGTTTAAGACTAGTTGTGTTTTTTATGATTATTGCCCATATGTTGATTGTTGATTGATTGTATACAATGTATAATTTGAAATACATATGTTTCAGGTGTGAATGTGTATTTTCAGAATACATTTCTAAATCTAATCATTGGCTTGGTTTACTTGTTTCTACACCTATAAAATCTATCTTTGATGTATAATAGACCTCTACCCATATACGTATAATAGACCTCTAAAGTTATGCGTATAATAGACCTCTAACCATATACGTATAATAGACCTCTAAAGTTATCCGTATAATAGACCTCTAACCATATACGTATAACAGACCTCTAACCATATACGTATAATAGTCCTCTAAAGTTATCCGTATAATAGACCTCTAAAGTTATCCGGAACTCCAACCATATATGTATAATAGTCCTCTAAATTTATCCGTATAATAGAACTCCAACCATTTATGTATAATGAACGTCTAAACATAGACGTATAATTGACGTATAACTTTAGACGTATATTAGAATTTCATTCTAGACGAATTGTAGACCACATTTAGACGTATAAGGTATGCGTTTAATAGACGTATATTATACGTCTTTTGCCCACTGGGTGGGCTCCAGATGCACATGGAAGCAATCAAGTGTTTCATCCGAGCTGTTTCAAAGACTGCCCAAGAGCTTTCCTTTCACAGAGGCGCAACGATTAATGATGGGGGTGCACCCTTCAATGCGCCTTACGACTCTAGGGAGTGATTGAGACGATTCGTAGCGTGCTCATTTCTCTCCATTCCCCGTGTTGCAGTGGTAGGATGACGTAAATTACTGCTTCGACACGTAACGGCATTATAATCACGTGCAGGAGCTGAGGGCTTTAGTTTTGTTTCGTTTTCCATGGCGTTCGTAAGCGCGCAAATCAAAGGCAAGTCCTGCGTCTAACACGAACGTAAATGCTTTTGAAAGTGCAGTGTGGTGCAGCTTGTAAAATCCTTGTCCACATTTGTGGTTTGTTGATGTTTGTTCTGTCTGCCAAAGTTGCATTTTGACATCCGGACGGGGAGACTTTATCATTTGAACGTGAAGCCAGCCTTAAACCCTCTGAGGCGTGTTTGTCTGCCGGCACGTATCTTGTGAAAGGTATTTTTTTTTAACGGAGAGCGACTTTGAAAAAGTTTCCGCAGCCACCTCGCACTGCGTTGAAATCCGTTGGGGACTCCCCGCGCAGGTTCGAAACCTGCCGACTCCGGCATCTGCCGCACGTTGCCTTGTGCCTGCGCGGTAAAGGTGAAGTGCCGCTTCTCCTCTCCTAGTACTATAAAAACGCTAAATCGCTTGGCCCCGCTGCCATGGAAATCAGTTCTTCAGATAACCACACACTTTGCGTTCGCACCTCTGGTGCTCTACTTATGCCTTTGAAAACCTAATGAATACAGCTGAAAGAACCGACACAATATGTAGGTGCTCGTAAAGCACGCAGTAAAGAACTGTTAACAGCAAGGGTTTCAGTGGGTTAACTGAGGAGAAGGCGTGATCGCTAATTGTTGACTTTTTATTTGGTGTTAGAAACACTCTTACTGTGCATGACGTGCAACAAATGTAGCCACAGAAATTGCATCACGCTTTCATGTATGCTATTGCAGACACCAACGTTGCCTAGATAGAAAACCGAAATAGCCGTGGGTTTGCTTGCTGGTCTGAAGGATCTCTCTTCGAATCTCTATCATTTGTCAATGGAAGTAAAAGGCGCTGCAATCTCATACGTTCAGAATCAAAACCGCAGCTGTTGTTCGACTTTATTTCTTGACTAATTACAACTGAGTGTCACATGAGCAGTTACATAAACTTGTCTGGTATATTTGAACACAAATGCCGTTCTTCAATTAAAACTAACAGTACATTGTCAGGGACATTGTCAGGGTCAGTTCTATACAAACAAGAGACAGACAAGAGAATATTTCTACCTTTCATGTGGACTACGTGTTGACTTACTGATCGGAATAATAAGAAGACAGAACAAAAAAAGGCACCGCTGGTATTCGGACCCAGGATCTCCTGTTTACTAGACAGGCGCTTTAACCAACTAAGCCACGGCGCCCCGGGAGCGCTGTCCTTTTGCAGCCACTTGGACACACCACTCAGACACATCTGCATTCGGTGTGTGCTCCGCCTGCTCGCTGAGCAAGTTGCCACCTTTACATACAATAGCAACATCGACAACAAGAGAAAGGATGAGAAATGGCTTTTATCTGGAACTTTTCATGTCCAAGGAACTCAATGTGCTTTCTGTGTACAACAGGGCCACTGAACTCCACACTGGCCACTGAACCACAGCAGTGGCTTGCTGGCTTGATGTCTCCCAAGGAAAATGTTGAAATTGCATGTGGAACAGGAAAATGACTCTCAGGTGCCCATTGCTCATTTTCAGACACATTTATGCAATACTTTCACCATGCGTTGAGCAATAGGGATTAAAGATAGCAGAGGTAAGGTTTAAAAGTGATTCTGAGGTGCAACACATCAGCGATACAGCTAGGCATCTGAAATGCGGGGTTTGAGAGCCCTTCAGGGAACACCGTACCCTAAAGGTACCAGAAGTCCACTAGTATAAGCATTAAGTCACTGTCACCACTGTTACAATGTGATTGCTACATATCTTCATTTCTTTGGTTTTTAAGGAGTAAGAGTGAAGGGGGTCTAAATCTGCGATCCAGTGTGTTGAAGTATTTCACAACACTACCTGTAGCCCGTCTGAAAATAAATCCTCATTCTGATTATTGCTCTGGGCATGTACCAATAAATTACTGAGCATATATATATCTCACTGTGTTGAAGCTAGAGACCTGTATGTAATAATATGATGCTAAAATGTTATTTTCACATATATTAATGTTATAAATGATTGCTTATGCTTTATAAACAAACCTAATTAAAATAAAAGCTTAAGTTATGTATTTATCTTGTACCATAGAACATGATTTTCTTTGTATTTCAAGCCCACAAAGTGTCCAAATGACGCACTACATGATATAAGGAAGATTATCACATGCATATCGGTATTATCTTTCTTATGAAAATGCATTCCTTTCATTACCTTTTACTTTTTAAAATGAACTCAAATTGTGTATAATGTAATAATTTAAGTAGAATAGATTCTAATAATATAATGATCCAGTGTGTTGCACTACTTCACTGCTTCACTGCTCTATGCCGTCTGGAAATAAATCCTCAGACTGCTTACTGCCCTGGGCATGTACCAATAAATTACAGGAGCACATCTATATATCACTGCGTTGAAGCAGGAGACACACAATCACTGCAAGCACATCCTAAATACAGTGTTCCATCACCTTTGACCTCATCCAGAACATATCATTTCTTGAAAGGGATTGCTGTCCGAATGCACATCTGAATCCCAAACAGAATCTCTAGTAATATACGATCGTTTGTGAAACATGCAAATGACTGTCTCAGGGGCCCATTCCTCATTGTCAGACACATGTATGCAATGCTTTCACCGTGCATTGAGCAATAGGGATTAAAGACGCCACAGGTAAGGTTAGATGTCATGTTCTATGATAATTTCTTTCAGCATTAGGGACTAAATATACTAAACGTATGATGCTAAAATGTTATTTTCACATATATTAATGTAATAAATGATTGCTTATGCTTTATAAACAAATCTAATTAAAATAAAAGCTTAAGTTTTGTATTTATCTTGTACCATAGAACATGATTTGCTTTGTATTTCAAGCCCACAAAGTGTCCAAATGTTCTATGATCATTTCTTTCAGCATTAGGGACTAAATATACCAAACGTATGATGCTAAAATCCTGAAAAAAGGATGTGCTCCATCTTGTCAGTAGATTGGATTCCAAAACTGATTTGGGTCAATATACATTATCTTTGAAGATAAGGTACAGTCTACTGTAGGGAACCATCAACTTAGAAAGCATTGACCTTCCCTGGGGGTCAGGTAGGTGCAAAAGATAAACCTTTATCCTATCTTTATATTAAGATAAGTGGCCAAGCAGTATTTTTCCAAGTTTCACCAAGCTCATCATGTTGCCATAGTAGACAAAGTTCTATAAAATGTTAAATAACTTTTAAAAAAAGCATCTTGGTCTTTCAGTACTGTACAAGGTGAATTAAACTGTCCCTGGTAATAAAAAGTAATTAGAAGCATCCCAGAAACTTTATCTCTAGAAACATTAGTTGTTTTATATCATGTAATTTAGTGTGATGTTGTCAGAATTCAAGGACATTATCACACACAGAAATTGGTTCAGTTAAATCTAAAAAACACAGCTAAACATGGGTTTAAATGTAAAATAGAAGTCTTACCTCTTGTCAAAAGATTTAATTCAAGAAGCGATGTAATAAATGATTGCTTATGCTTTATAAACAAATCTAATTAAAATAAAAGCTTAAGTTTGGTATTTATCTTGTACCATAGAACATGATTTTCTTTGTATTTCAAGCCCACAAAATGTCCAAATGACGCACTACATGATATAAGGAAGATTATCACATGCATATCGGTATTATCTTTCTTATGAAAATGCATTCCTTTCATTACCTTTTACTTTTTAAAATGAACTCAAATTGTGTATAATGTAATAATTTAAGTAGAATAGATTCAGGTAGGAAATATAGAGTCATGACGTTTATGGCTGACATCATTTCACATGGGTGAATTTTAAGCTAAGAAACAAAAACATTTACAATGAAGATACCATTGCTTAATTTTTAATGCCTTTAAAAAATAAATACCTCCTGAGAATAATTTGCCACTCCCAGATCCTTGGTAAGGTACTGTTTGAATCCAATCAGGAGAGGAGCATCCAGGGAGTGTTTTCTATAGAGTCCAGCTTGGGCCACTCTCTTCCGGCCTGCTGATACTTTTTAACTACTCAGGGCCTGTAAGGATATAAAACACCGGTTTAAACATTTTATACCTATAAGACAAATAGAATTTTAGTAAAAAATAGATACATCTGAAAAATAAAAAGTCTTACTGCTGATAGAGTTCTTCAGAGCTCACATCTTCCCCTTCCTTATCCGCTTCTGTTTCAGTTTCTAGAGCAGCCTCTGGCATCTCTTCCTCCTGGACAGCGGCCTCTTGCTCAGGGCCGCTGGAATGCAGGTAGATTCTTTTCAACATGCTTTTACATAATATGTTGTAACAATGATTTCAAAAAGAAACTACAGAAGCCTTACAGATTAAAAATATCTCACCTTGTGCTCATTTCCCTCTATTCCCCGTGTTGCAGTGGTGGGATGACGTAAATTACTGCTTCGACACGTAACGGCATTATAATCAAGTGCAAGAGCTGAGGGCTTTACTTTTTTTTCGTTTTCCATGGCGTTCGTAAGCGCGCAAATCAAAGGCAATTCCTGCGTCTAACAGGAATGTAAATGCTTTTGAAAGTGCAGTGTGGTGCAGCTTGTAAAATCCTTGTCCACATTTGTGGTTTGTTGATGTTTTTTCTGTCTGCCAAAGTTGCATTTTGACATCTGGACGGGGAGACTTTATCATTTGAACGTGAAGCCAACCTTAAACCCTCTGAGGCGTGTCTGTCTGCCGGCACGTATTTTGTGAAAGGTATTTTTTTTTTTAACGGAGAGCGACTTTGAAAAAGTTTCCGCAGCCACCTCGCACTCCGTGTTAGATTATAGGAGGAATGCGGCAGCGGCGAGCTCGCTGTAGTCGTGGCCGAGTGGTTAAGGTGATGGACTCGAAATCCATTGGGGACTCCCCGCGCAGGTTCGAATCCTGCCGACTACGGCGTCTGCCGCACGTCGCTTTGTGCCTGCGCTGAAAAGGCGTAGTGCCGCTTCTCCTTTCCTCGTGCTATAAAAACGCTAAATCGCTTGTCCCCGCTGCCATGGAAATCAATTCTTCAGGTAACCACACACTTTGTGTTCGCACCTCTGGTGCTCTACTTATGCCTTTGAAAATCTAATGAATAAAGCTGAAAGAACCGACACAATATGTAGGTGCTCGTAAAGCACGCAGTAAAGAACTGTTAACAGCAAGGTTTCAGTGGGTTAACTGAGGAGAAGGCGTGATCGCTAATTGTTGACTTTGTATTTGGTGTTAGAAACACTCTTACTGTGCATGACGTGCAACAAATGTAGCCACAGAAATTGCATCACGCTTTCATGTATGCTATTGCAGACACCAACGTTGCCTAGATAGAAAACCGAAATAGCCGTGGGTTTGCTTGCTGGTCTGAAGGATCTCTCTTCGAATATCTATCATTTGTCAATGGAAGTAAAAGGCGCTGCAATCTCATACGTTCAGAATCAAACTCGCAGCTGTTGTTCGACTTTATTTCTTGACTAATTACAACTGTGTTGCATGAGCAGTTACGTAAACTTGTCTGGTATATTTGAACACAGATGCCGTTCTTCAATTAAAACTAACAGTACATTGTCAGGGACATTCAGTTCTATAAAAACAAGAGACAGACAAGAGAATATTTCTACCTTTCATGTGGACTACGTGTTGACTTACTGATCGGAATAATTGAAAAGTTCGGGTCATAGCCGATGCAGTGCGTGCTAATTAGAACAACAGCAACGCTGAGCTCTCAGCACCGTACTGAGCCCAGGTGTTTTTCTAAAGCTGTCAGGTGCAGTTCATTTACAGTACGCCCCGTGTCTCAACGGTAGGACGGAGTCAAATACTGCCTCGACACGCAACAGCATTATAATAAACCGCAGGACTTGAGGGCTGTTCTCTTTGAATGTTCCAAGGCATTCGTAAGAGCGTAGGTCAAGGGCCATTCGTGCATCTCCTGTAACTCGAGTAAAAATGCTATTCAAAGTGCAGTGACTGAAATCGTCGTCCACATGTCTCCGTTGTTGATTTCTTTCTGTCTAAGAAAGTTCTATTTTCATGTCCGAACGGGGAGACTTTATCATTCCAACTTGAAGCCACCCTTAAGTACTCTGAGGTGTGTGTCTGCTTACACGTATGGCGTAAAAGGTTTCTTAAACGGAGAGCGAACTTGAAAAAAGTTGCCGCCGCCTCGCACTCCCTGTTCGATTGTAGCAAGAAGCCAACAGTTGGCGTATTTACTGTAATCGTGGCCGAGTGGTTAAGGCAACAAACTTGAAATCTGTTTGGGTCTCCCTGCGCAGGTTCAAATCCTGCCGACTACGGTGTCCTTTGCATTTGCTCTCGTGCGTGCATGAAAAAGGACCAGCGCTGTTTTGTTTTCGCTGGGACCTTTAACACTCTAAATCGCCTAGACCCACTGCCTTGGAAATCGATTCTTCAGCACCCACGAGTGACGCTTTGCAGCTGGACGCAGATAACGATGCTTTTCTGCAACGAGCTTTCCAGCTGAATTTTCTCGGCAGCTCCATACTGAACCTGTTCTCCATTGCAACATAGCGGAGGCTCGTCACGTCTATAGCAAGGCTGTGTAGGACCGCATACGCCACAGTGACTTGTACACAGACCACATGAAAGGCAAGCAAAATACACTTTTAAAATTCCAAAGACTCACAAGGTCAGAGGAACAGCGATGACCTGAACAGATCTGTTACAGAAGTCTAGGTTGACCTTTTTAGAGCTGTACTTGCATTTTTGTTTAATAGAAGATCAAATCTACTCGCATGTACCAGCACCTTACAGTTTATTGATGTTAATTCTATTTAAGTAATAAGATTGCTAACTATGTTTGACTTTAGCCGGTGTTTTTTAGAACAAATTGCTTACTCTTCTGTAAGGAATACGCAGTACGTGCCTTTGTCAGTCATTGCTCACCATACCTGTAACTTTCTTATCTAACTCACTTCCTCAAATGGTGAAGGTCCACAAACATAAATGAAAAAAACCCTTGTTGTAGATGAGGTGCACAAAAAAGCAGCCCCTGATAGTGTATAACACATTTATACTATTGCAAATAGTATAGAAAATTATATAATATTACTTCCCAAATAAATGATGATTAATATCTTCTTTAGTATAATCTAAAAAATGAACGGTTTACTAAGCTCAAAACTGAAATAAATGCATCAAATTTGGCTTGCATCATAGCAGTTGAGCAATAAAGTCTGTCCTAATTAAAGAGTACCCAAAGTTTGAAAGTACAACATAGAATAAGAATAGAGAAACGGCAAAACGATTTTGTGTCATCTTCCCCATTCACACTATTTTATGTGCCATTTTTTGCTTATTCACGTACTATTTTAATCAAAATAATATTAAGAAAGATCTGTATGTATTCAGATAGTATTATTATTGTTCATACTTGCTCGTCAAAAGAGGATTGCTGAGATATTTGCGGATATACTTCTACGTTTGAAAAACGTGTACAAAATGGTGACCAACGAATACTAGCAATGCATTGTGGTATATAACCGGAAAATATGCTGGGTTCGATATTTTCTCAACGTATGCGTTTATTAATGTTGTCGATATAATGGTTGAAATTTAACATTGATAATACATCGCGGCTATGTGCCCCCTGCTATGAGCTGATGTGCAATTTTAACACATGCAGTTAGTAAGGATCGGTCACTGTTGTATGGTATTATATACAGTATAATGACATTATGGAATAGGATGGGGACAGGCCTGGCATCACGGGGGGAGGGAGGAATGTCGCCCCTTCAGTTTTGGGCAAAAAGATTTACCTAACTTAATTTGCGCCCTAAAAAAATAGTTGTACTTTGTCAATGGTCAGACAACACTAAATGACACGAACAGTCACTCAGTCTGTTTGATGGGCAGGAGGGCTATCCGTCCAGGAACTGCACATATCAGTGTCGTTATTGAGTGTCAACATTACGATCCTGTTTGCTCAGGTGGACCGATTCCTTGCAGTAGTTTATCATTATACTTAAAATCATTATATAACTAGGACTAGTTATAGCAGTCTGTGCTTTCTGTTGGTTTTACAACATTTTTTTCTTAACGATTCAGAACGTCCATGTAGCTGCAAGAATGAACGCTTATGGTACTTTTCGCTCCAGGCAATACAAACCGTGAGAGTGACGAAAAATGTGAAACTGAACTTCATCGCAAATACCAGATTGCTAGTCGTTATTTTCTATCATGAAGCACTAATCAATGGCATAGCTGCGAGATTTCATCTGGGTAGCTGCACCATACAGCTCCGTTTCAACTGAAATATCACCCCCCCTCAGAATTTCAGAAGCACCCCTACAGATTTTTCCCCGGGCACCGCGCACTGATGGGAGACGGGGTGTCCAGGAAATGGTATCAACTTTTCTCAAGAAAATAAAAATAGAAACTCTATAGGCCCTCAAACATTTTACTGTTTTTTTTCAGGCAGGTGGCAAGACCCCCTCCGCAAAACCCTTGTATGCCAAGCTGTGGGCATTGATTAGTCGAATATACGTATATTCACAGCGAAAATATGGCTATACGTACACACGATACATACAGTAAAAAGCCTCAGGCACTGTGTTAGATGTGTTTTCAACGTTATATATGCGTTTATTAATGTCGTCGATTTTACGGTTGCAATTCGACGTTGATTATACGTCGAGGCGACGTATATTCCCGTATAGCCGTATTTTCGCCGTGAATATACTGTATTCGACGAATCAATGCCCACTGGGTAAACTCTTGAGCAAACTCTGAACCAGCTCTAAGGAAACTAATCCAATTAGACGTTACATTGACTCATCTTTTTACGCTCAGTGCTGGATTGCTCAAACTCCAGCTAGGGTTAGGGTTAGCATTCCCACGCTACTTAGACACTTTGTTTACGCTCAGTGCTGAATTTTGGGAACTTCAGGACGAGTGGGAATTTTCTCCTATCTGTCAATTCTGTTTTGTTTTGGAGACTCTTGGCTGCCTATGTTGTACAGTGCAGCGTGAAGGAAACATTTTCCAAAACTGTGTCAGCTCAAAAGTTGTAAGAAAACCTCTCCAGCTGCTTTAACTCTCTTCATTTTTGTCATTTAATGTGACACTCGATGTATAACTGGAGCCTCACATATGCAAATGGTGAGGCTCCAGTTCGACACCCAGTTCGACACCACTTTACAGTATATGACAAAAGCATGGCAGACTGTGCCGGACCGGCAGATAACTTCTGCTTATTTTTACCATATTAAACATTGGAAATCCAACCACTTGCATTTGTGACACTTGATTTTGGCTCCACCTAAGACACTCTTAAATCTTCAAACACTTTTCTCTTCTCCCGCAACACTCTTGTCTGTCGGCACTATGTGGCTGCGTTGCATGACAACCCATCTCACCACGGAAAGGAACCTAACAGCTTTGGTAAGAGAGGAGAAAAGGACCTGGGCTGTACGGGGCTCAAACCCGTGACCTTGGCATTATTAGCACCACGCTCTAACCAGCTGAGCTAACCGGCCTCACGACATCGATCCTCTCTGTGCTGCAAAAAATCGATCTCAGGGAATTTCTTTTGCCCTCCTTTGAATAGAAAGCCGTGTAATTCAGTGTACGGGCTTTCTCGTGCAGTTTCATGGTTCTTGTAACCCAAATCCTACACTGGCCTGAAGTGCCCCCCCATTTCACAGCATTTTTCAGCTGATTTAAAATGTACCTAAAGGAGAAGCATTATTGAAGACCATCAATTACCAAGAGCTTTTGTCAAAGGTTTTGGTGGTCATTTTTAATGACCACAGAGCGCTGTGACCTCGGTTTTACATCTCATCCAAAAGACAGCGCCCTTTTACAACACAGCATCTCCGTCACTATACTGGGGCATTGGGACCCGCACAGACCTCAGGGTGAGTGCCCCCCCGCCGGCACCATTAACACCGCTTCCAGCTGGAAGCTTTGTTTTTCCCTGTAGCTCACCCTCATTCGGGTACTGACCTGGCTCGCACCTACTTAGCTTCAGTGGGTTTGCAGTTGCGAGTTGCAAGGGGATGCAAGTGATGGAGCTGCTCGCTGCAAAAGCCACTGCATTGGCCGGGAATCGAACCCGAGCCTCCCACGTGGCAGGCAAGAAGTCTACCACTGAACCACCAATGCTCAGTGCCTGGGCCTTCAAAAAAGACGGTTTTTTGGTGCTCTGTGCAAAACGCGTCGACATCTGCTTCCAGATGCAAAATGTCATTCGCGGACGCTGAAGAACTTATTTCCAAGGCAGCGGGTACAAGCGATTGGGCGTTTTAAAACCACCAGGAACAGCAAGGAGGCGCGCTTCTTTGCTTGCGCCGGAACACACCGACTGGAGGCGGACAACGTAGTCGGCAGGATTCGAACCTGCGCGGGGAGACCCCAATGGATTTCTAGTCCATCGCCTTAACCACTCGGCCACGACTACAGCAAGCCCCGCCGCCGCTGCGTTCTTGCTACAATCTTACCTGGATCGCGAGGCGCCGGCGGAAGCCTATTTCAAAGTCGTTCTCCGTTTCAAAAAAACATTTCCAAAATACAAGCCTTGCAGACAGACACGCCTCAGAGGACTTAAGGGTGGCTTCATGTCGGAATGATAAAGTCTCCCCGTCCGGACATGAAAATGCCACTTTGTTACACACAAAAAAAGAATCAACAACAGAGAAATGCCCACAAGCATTTCAAAAGCCGCACCACGCCGCATTTGAAATAGCTCTTACATTAGTGGTAGACGCAGGAATCGCCTTTTTATTTACGCTCTTACCAACGCGATGGAAAGCAAAACAAAGCAAAGCAGAGCAAAACAAAACGAACAAACGAAAACCCTCACGTCCCGCACTTGCATATAAGGCTGTTACGTGCCCAAGCGGTATTGTACGTCATCCTAGCACTGCACCCCGAGGCGTACGGCATATGGGAACGAACACACGCCACGAATCGTCTCGAATCGCTCCCTACAGCTGTAAGGCGCCTTAAAGCATGCACCCCCAATTTTCTTCTTTGCGCATCTGTGAAAGGTAAACTCTTGAGCAAACTCTGAACCACCTCTAAGGAAACTAATCCGATTAGACGTTACTTTGACTCATCCTTTAAGGGACCTTTCTTAATTGGAGAAATCAATTATTTCAAATGAATTCTGTATGCGTTAAAAGACAGCTATACACAGAAAACATGCAGGACACTGCTCATGATGTTTCCCGAGCCGAAACAGTGTGTTTTTCCAAGCCATCTGACAAAGCCCGCCCACTGAAAACTGCAGCAGATAGTGTAAAGACGTTCAACTTTGTAACTACTGCACGCACAGGAAGCAGAATAAATTCCTCTTTTCAAACTGTCAAAGGTTTGCTTTGCGAACGCTGCAGGACATCGCACAATCTCTTTTGAACGGGGACAAACGATTTCTTATGAGGCGCACTAAGTACAGACGTTTAAAAAGCTCCACTCATGCCGACGATGCAGCATGAAGAAGCGCAACCTAACGTTTGCATTCCTAGCACTGTTGCAACCTAGCACTGTTGCATTCCGCCTATCAGTAGCTAAGAGAATATAACTTAAGGCTCTTGTTAATGCTGTTTCAGAAACCAGACTGAAATTTCTCAAGTATATTATTTGAATCCAGATACGATTGACGTTGGGCAACAACTATTCTCTCAAGACTTTAAGATTGAAATGGGACCTTTGAGACAGGCCTGTAGTTGTTAAGAACTTGTGGATCCAAATTTGACTTCTTAAGGAGCGGTCTAACAACCGCTACCTTAAATTGATCAGGTACAACGCCTGACGCAAGCGATGTATTCATCATACTAATTATAGGTCCTGCCAGTCCTTCGAGGGAATCTTTGACTAGCTGAGTGGGGATGGGATCTAGCGAACAGGTGGTTGACTTTGTCTTACGTCTGTGTTCATGAGTCCACCATAAGAAGAAATCTGAACAGGAGTGGTGATCATGCGAGGTCACCACGGAGGAAACCACTGCTCTCCCCCCAAAAAAAAACACCACTGCCCCTCTCAAGTTTGCTAAAGACCACATGGATGTTCCACAGCAACTCCTGGAACAATGTTCTGTGGACAGACGTGACAAAAGTTGAACTTGTTGGTAAATGTGCACAGCATTATGTTTGGAGATAACAAAACTCTGCATACCAACTCCAAAACCTCATCCCACCTGGGAAGCATGGCGGATGCTGTACGGCTTGCAATCATTGAGGGACCGATGAATTCCAAGATGTATTTGGAAATTCTACAGCAGAATGTCAGGGTGTCTGCCTGTGATCTAAAACTCGAAAGACGCTGGGTCATGCAACATGACAAAAATAAAGGAGTACATCAACAACAGAGTGGCTGAAACAGAAGAAATTCCGTATTTTGGGATGGCCAAGTAAGAGTCCTGACCCCAATCCCATTGAAGTGCTGTGGCGTGATCTGAAGCAGGCCGTTCAGCGCAAGACATCCCAAAAATATACATGAACTGAAACAGTTTTGCATAGAGGAATAGGCCAAAATACCTCCTAACCGCTGCTCAGGTCTGACCAGCCGCTACAGAAAGTGGGGGTTGAGGTTTTTGTCAATAAAGGAGGTTCCACTAGCTCCTTAATATAAGGGTTCACGTACTTTTTCCATCAATGACCTTGATTGTTTAAACCATTTGGTCAATAAAGAAACAGCAATGTCAAATGTTGGGCGTGTGTTGTTTGTGAAATCAGACTCTCTTTATTAATTATTATGACTTAGATAAAGATAAGATCACATGTTAGGAGCCATTCATGCAGAAATCCACATCATTCCGAAGGGCTGTTTACAAAAGTTTTTCTCCCAACTGTATGTGAGAGAAAAGCAGAGACGCTCACTGAGTAAGGTGGGGTTGCAGCTTCACAAATCACAAGGACATTTGTACACTCAAAAAGGGACAGGAGCACCCCAGATGGGACTCAAACCCACAATCCCTGGCTTAGGAGGCCAGTGCCTTATCCATTAGGCCACTGCGGCACACTGAGTGGGGTCGATCACGCTGATGAAGAGCCAGTTTTTTTTTTCCTTTGCTTTTTCAAAGGGATCCCCAAAATTAGGGAAGTTAGGCAGCAGAAGGTTTACTGTGACCTGAGAAGGACCGGCATCCAATCACGGTAGTACACACACACACGCTCTCACTCATCTGAGCTACACGGCTACCAAGATGATCTCAGGTGCGCCGAGCTGGTACGGAACATATTGAACTGATCGACGGCGAATTGTCTCTCAGACAGGCTTTTTACCTCTGAGTTCCCTGACTAACAGTGATCAGCTAGGTAGTGAAACAGTCAGCTGCTTCTAAACCTTAAACAGCTGCATCTCGGCGCTTCCACGGAGAGATGATTTGAAAGCCGAACATCGCCCATTGGGAACACCTTTCTATCACTAGTTTAAGAGACTCTTAAGGTCTTGCAGAGGTGCCTGTCTAATAGCATGTGCTTTGCAAGCTATAGGTGTTTAGGCTGAGGCAGAATGCCTGTTAAGAAAATGTTTTTCTAAAGGGGCCTCGCACTCTTTTCCAAGCAATGGTCACCATCCCCACCGAGTGTCACAACGTAGTCATGTCCTAGGACATCACCTGTTAGTCTCCATTTGTCTGCCACCAACACTTTAGGTTACGGGGTCACAACTGCACCCCGGAGAGCAGAGGAGCCGTTGTCGTTCTGGCGGCGCAGATTGGGCTGAAGGTGGGGCGCTTGAATCTCGCTGTTGGAGGCCGTCTGAAACTGACCCAAGCCTTTCCCTTGAATTAAATGTAAATAAATAAATGAACCCCAGATGCACATGGAATCAATCACGTGTTTCCTTTGAGCCGTTTCAAAGACTGCTCCAGAGTTTACCTTGCACAGATGCGCAAAGATTAATGATGGGGGTGCACGCTTCCAGGCGCCTTACAACTGTAGGGACTGATTAGAGACAATTCGTAGCGTGTGTTCGTTTCCATATACGCCCCGTGTTGCAATGGTAGGATGAAGTCAAATACGGCTTGGACGCGTAACGGCATTCTATCCAACTGCAGGACTTGAGGGTTTTTTGTGCTTTGTTCTGTTTTCGTTGACATCGCATTCGTAAGAGCGTCAAAAAAAGGCAATTCCAGCATCTAACACGAATAAAAGGGCTATTGAAACTGCAGGGCTGCGCAGCTTCTAAAATCCTTGCACACAATTCTCCGTTATTGTTACTTCCTTCTTTCTGTCTAACAAAGTTCCCTTTTCCTGACCGGACGGGGAGACTTTATCATTCCAACTTGAAGCCAGCCTTAAGTCCTCTGAGGCGCATTTGTCTGCTAGCATGCATTTTGTGAAAGTTTTTGTTGTTGTTGTTAAACGGAAAGCGACTTTGAAAAAGGTTTCCGCCGCTGCCCGGCAATCTATGTTAGACTGCATCAAGAAGGCAGTGGCGGCGACGGCGGCGGCGCGCGCTGCAGCCGTGGCCGAGTGGTTAGGGCGATGGACTAGAAAGCCGTCGGGGTCTCCCCGCGAAGCTTCGAGTCCTGCCGCCTACGGTGTCGTCGTGTGTCTGCGCAACAAAGGAAAACCACCTGTTTCGCTTTTCCCTCAACTTTTAAAACGCGAATGATCTGGATTTCTACATGATTGGCTCTTAAAATGTGATCTGATCTTCATCTGACGCATAATAATCAATAAAGACAGTCTTGTTTAACAAACAGCACACACAACATTTTACATTGTCAATTCAGTTCAAATCAATGCAAGTTGTTAAGAGCCTTGTGTCTAATATGCCACCTAGGTTACGTGCTGTCTCTTTGAGGCAAATGTTTAAATCCTCTGAGTTAAGTGCTGAAGTTATAGTAGTCCTATCAGTATTGTTGCCTCCGATCAACAGATCCTCAGTTTTCTCAGAGTTGAGTAACAAAAAGTTTTCACACATCCAAGTCTTATCTTCATTAATGCATTTAACTAAAGTGATAATAGAAGAGTTGTCGTTTGGTGTGAACAAAATGTTTATTTGAGTGTCATCAGCACATGAATGAAAGTTCATATTATTTTTTCGTATTATCCTACCTAGCAGCAGCATGTAGAGAGAGAGAGCAATATTGGTCCCGGCACTGATCCGTCTGGTACCCCAAATTGAACTGGTGACGTTGATGAAGCAGTACAATTATTAGATATTTGAACATAATGAAAACGATGAGTAAAATGTGAAGTAAACCACTGAAGGACGGTTCCAGATAAGCCAACCTCAAACTCAAGCCTGTGTAACAAAACAGAGAGGTCAACCGTGTCAAAGGCAGCTCTAAGATCTAGAAGCACAAGCACTGTTGCATTCCCCACATCAGTAGCTAAGAGAATATCATTTACGACTCTCGTTAATGCAGTTTCAGAAAGCAGACTGAAATTTCTCAAGTATATTATTTGAATCCAGATACGATTGACATTGGGCAACAACTATTCTCTCAAAACTTTTAGATTGAAATGGGACCTTTGAGACAGGCCTGTAGTTGTTAAGAACTTGTGGATCCAAATTTGACTTCTTAAGGAGCGGTCTAACAACCGCTACCTTAAATTGATCAGGTACAACGCCTGACGCAAGCGATGCATTCATCATACTAATTATAGGTCCTGCCAGTCCTTCGAGGGAATCTTTGACTAGCTGAGTGGGGATGGGATCTAGCGAACAGGTGGTTGACTTTGTCTTACGTCTGTGTCCATGAGTCCACCATAAGAAGAAATCTGAACAGGAGCGGTGATCATGCGAGGTCACCACGGAGGAAACCACTGCTCTCCCCCCAAAAAAAACCACCACTGCCCCTCTCAAGTTTGCTAAAGACCACATGGATGTTCCACAGCAACTCCTGGAACAATGTTCTGTGGACAGACATGACAAAAGTTGAACTTGTTGGTAAATGTGCACAGCGTTATGTTTGGAGATAACAAAACACTGCATACCAACTCCAAAACCTCATCCCACCTGGGAAACATGGCGGAGGCTGTACGGCTTGCAATCATCGAGGGACCAATGAATTCCAAGATGTATCAGGAAATTCTACAGCAGAATGTCAGGGTGTCTGCCTGTGATCTAAAACTCGAAAGAGGCTGGGTCATGCAGCATGACAAAAACAAAGGAGTACATCAACAACAGAGTGGCTGAAACAGAAGAAATTCCGTATTTTGGGATGGCCAAGTAAGAGTCCTGACCCCAATCCCATTGAAGTGCTGTGGCGTGATCTGAAGCAGGCCGTTCAGCGCAAGACATCCCAAAAATATACATGAACTGAAACAGTTTTGCATAGAGGAATAGGCCAAAATACCTCCTAACCGCTGCTCAGGTCTGACCAGCCGCTACAGAAAGTGGGGATTGAGGTTTTTGTCATAAAGGAGGTTCCACTAGCTCCTTAATATAAGGGTTCACGTACTTTTTCCATCAATGACCTTGATTGTTTAAACCATTTGGTCAATAAAGAAACAGCAATGTCAAATGTTGGGCGTGTGTTGTTTGTTAAATCAGACTCTCTTTATTAATTATTATGACTTAGATAAAGATAAGATCACATGTTAGGAGCCATTCATGCAGAAATCCACATCATTCCGAAGGGCTGTTTACAAAAGTTTTTCTCCCAACTGTATGTGAGAGAAAAGAAGAGACGCTCACTGAGTAAGGTGGGGTTGTAGCTTTGCAAATCAAAAGGACATTTGTACGCTCAAAATGGGACAGGAGCACCCCAGATGGTACTCAAACCCACAATCCCTGGCTTAGGAGGCCAGTGTCTTAGCCATTAGGCCACTGCGCCACACTGGGTGAGGTCGATCATGCTGATGAAGAGCCAGTTTTTTTTCCTTTGCTTTTTCAAAGGGATCCCCAAAATTAGGGAAGTTAGGCAGCAGAAGGTTTACTGTGACCTGAGAAGGACCGGCATCCAATCACGGTGGTACACACACACACGCTCTCACTCATCTGAGCTACACGGCTACCAAGATGATCTCAGTTGCGCCGAGCTGGTACGGAACATATTGAACTCATCGACGGCGAATTGTCTCTCAGACAGGCTTTTCACCTCTGAGCTCCCTGACTGACAGTAATCAGCTAGGTAGTGAAACAGTCAGCTGCTTCTAAGCCTTAAACAGCTGCATCTCGGCGCTTCCACAGAGAGATGATTTGAAAGCCAAACATCGCCCATTGGGAACACCTTACTATCACTAGTTTAAGAGACTCTTAAGGTCTTGCAGAGGTGCCTGTCTAATAGCATGCGCTTTGCAAGCTATAGGTGTTTAGGCTGAGGCAGAATGCCTGTTAACAAAATGTTTTTCTAAAGGGGCCTCGCACTCTTTTCCAAGCAATGGTCACCATCCCCACCGAGTGTCACAATGTAGTCATGTCCTAGGACATCACCTGTTAGTCTCCATTTGTCTGCCACCAACACTTTAGGTTACGGGGTCACAACCGCACCCCAAAGACCAGAGGAGCCGTTGTCGTTCTGGCGGCGCAGATTGGGCTGAAGGTGGGGCGCTTGAATCTCGCTGTTGGAGGCCGTCTGAAACTGACCCAAGCCTTTCCCTTGAATTAAATGTAAATAAGAAATGAACCCCAGATGCATATGGAATCAATCACGTGTTTCCTTTGAGCCGTTTCAGAGACTGCTCCAGAGTTTACCTTGCACAGATGCGCAAAGATTAATGATGGGGGTGCACGCTTCCAGGCGTCTTACAACTGTAGGGACTGATTAGAGACAATTCGTAGCTTGTGCTCATTTCCCTCTATTCCCCGTGTTGCAGTGGTAGGATGACGTAAATTCCTGCTTCGACACGTAACGGCATTATAATCAAGTGCAGGAGCTGAGGGCTTTAGTTTTGTTTCGTTTTCCATGGCGTTCGTAAGCGCGCAAATCAAAGGCAATTCCTGCGTCTAACACGAATGTAAATGCTTTTGAAAGTGCAGTGTGGTGCAGCTTGTAAAATCCTTGTCCACATTTTTGGTTTGTTGATGTTTTTTCTGTCTGCCAAAGTTGCATTTTGACATCCGGACTGGGGGACTTTATCATTTGAACGTGAAGCCAGCCTTAAACCCTCTGAGGCGTGTCTGTCTGCCGGCACGAATCTTGTGAAAGGTATTTTTTTTAACGGAGAGCAACTTTAAAAAGGTTTCCGCAGCCACCTCGCAGTCCGTGTTTGATTATAGGAGGAATGCGGCGGTGGCGAGCTCGCATTTGTCGTGCTCGAGTGGTTAAGGCGATGGGCTCGAAATGCGTTGGGGCTTCCCCGCGCAGGTGCGAAACCTGCCGACTCCGGCGTCTGCCGCACGTCGCCTTGTGCCTGCGCGGCAGAGGCGAAGTGCCGCTTTTCCTTTCCTGGTACTATAACAACGCGAAATCGCTTGGACCCGCTGCCATGGAAATCAATTCTTCAGATAACTACACATTTTGCGTTCGCACCTCTGGTGCTCTACTTATGCCTTTGAAAACCTAATGAATAAAGCTGAAAGAACCGACACGATATGTAGGTGCTGGTAAAGCACGCAGTAAAGAACTGTTAACAGCAAGGGTTTCAGTGGGTTAACTGAGGAGAAGGCGTGTTCGCTAATTGTTGACTTTTTATTTGGTGTTAGAAACACTCTTACTGTGCATGATGTGCAACAAATGTAGCCACAGAAATTGCATCACGCTTTCATGTATGCTATTGCAGACACCAACGTTGCCTAGATAGAAAACCGAAATAGCCGTGGGTTTGCTTGCTGGTCTGAAGGATCTCTCTTCGAATCTCTATCATTTGTCAATGGAAGTAAAAGGCGCTGCAATCTCATACGTTCAGAATCAAACCCGCAGCTATTGTTCGACTTTATTTCTTGACTAATTACAACTGAGTGTCGCATGAGCAGTTACATAAACTTGTCTGGTATATTTGAACACAAATGCCGTTCTTCAATTAAAACTAACAGTACATTGTCAGGGACATTCAGTTCTATACAAACAAGAGACAGACAAGAGAATATTTCTACCGTTCATGTGGACTACGTGTTGACTTACTGATCGGAATAATTGAAAGGTTCGGGCTCATAGCCGATGCAGTGCGTGCTAATTAGAACAGCAACGCTGAGCTCTCAGCACCGTACTGAGCCCAGGTGTTTTTCTAAAGCTGTCAGGTGCAGTTCATTTACATGAAGGAAATCTCTTACTGGGTACGATTACAATGCAGTAAGTAGCACAGACTACTTAGGGAGTAGCCCCATGCGTTTAAAAACGACCCGAGCCAGGCAGGAGTCGAACCTGCAATCTCCTGATCCGTAGTCAGACGCGTTATCCATTGCGCCACTGGCCCTGGTGTGACACTGCAGGACTGTAACCCAGTGAGATCAGCACTGCACCTAGTAAAATATTACCCCCGGTCCATTCTTTTCCAAAAGTGAGAAACACCTGTTTTCTACATTTTGTCTGTTTTAAAACCATATCTCTTTAAACCAAACCAAGAGTTTGTCTTTTGCACTGATATTCTGATTCATTTCGATTTCAAAGAAAAAAAAAACATTATCTTCCAAAGCATCATAAAATTGTCCATTCTTCCAGACTCTACTTCTCTCTTGTAGTAGTACAGCAGACCTTTCCAGGTGAGCAGATCACAGAGTCCGAAATATGCTTCCTCCATCAAGCAAAGTACCTGAACATGACTCTGTCTTCATAAAAGCGCCCCTGTAATAAAGAAATTAAATCCGAAATCAAGAGGGCAGTTGCCTACTGAAGTTCAAGAAGTCATCAATTTTAACCCAGCAACACATTAAAGGCTGCATCTATACAAGTACGATTCTAGAAATGCTCACCAGATTACGTTTTAAGAAGGAACTGTGCCTCAGGTTCCGCCGAGATCTTAACTCGGATGGCAGGATTCAGAGTCCGGAGTGTGGACTGATGGCGCACGGAGGGTCCATATACTGTGGATCCCTCAGTGATCTTCCGCGTGTTCAAACCGCCAGCGTGTGACTCCCCTGTCCCCGTGACCTCATTGCTCTGCTCTCGCCTCTGTGCAGCTGAGCCCGACTCATGGTAAAGTGGAAAAAAATATGCCCTCATCGTGGGATTTACTCTGGATCGAGGATAGATGTTACCTTTTTATCAATGAACAGGATGTATGTGATGTGGCGACTAGGTTCAATATTGTATCCTTTTAAAAGATTAAGGACTGGGGTGAGCGTGATTTACCACCCTTTCAGCTAAGAACCCGACATGAGCACCGTTTAAGCTGCATAGACTCGGTCGTTTAACTCTTCTCCATTAGCAGGGTTAAGGTTAAAGAAAAAAAACATTGCTGACTTCTTTTTTTTTGCCAGCCGCTAGCGCTGATTAGCAATGTTTGTATTTCATGTTTTGCAAGTTCCATCCATTTTAAGAAAAACAAGTCGCGTTAAAGACAGGAAATGAATACTTGCATTTAATTAAGTCTAGTCGTAGGCGGTTGTCTGTAAGGACCAGTTCTGTTCGAGAAGACAGAACAAAGAAGGCACCACTGGGATTCGGACTCAGGATCTCCTGTTTAAGAGACAAGCGCTTTAACCAACTAAGCAACGGCGCCCCGGTAGTGTTGTCCTTTTGCAGCCACTTGGACACACCACTCAGACACATCTGCATTCGGTGTGTGCTCCGCCTGCTCGCTGAGCAAGTTGCCACCTTTACATACAATAGCAACATCGACACCAAGAGAAAGGATGACAAATGGCTTTTATCTGGAACTTTTCATGTCCAAGGAGCTCAATGTGCTTTCTGTGTACAACAGGGCCACTGAACTCCACAATGGCCACTGAACCACAGCAGTGGCTTGCTGGCTTGACATCTCCCAAGGAAAATGTTGAAATCGCATGTGGAACAGGAAAAGGACCCTTGAGTACGAGGGAAAAAAAAGAAAAAGATCATCTGGAGCGCGCCAACCCATGTCTGGACAGCCCAGTTTCATCGACGAGGTGGCCGAGTGGTTAAGGCGATGGACTGCTAATCCATTGTGCTCTGCACGCATGGGTTCGAATCCCATCCTCGTCGCTCTCTACGTTTGACGTTGGCTCTCCTTTTGTTTGCTCCAGTACTAGAGCCTTACATTTTCTAGCGGTGGCTGAACATGGTATAGTAGGCTAACGTTGGTATCGAGCAGTGGTAGTAACAGTATTTACGTGCCGCTGCTGCCAAGTGGCTCTGGGTTGAGACCGCGTTTTCACTTACTTGCAGCACAAACGGAGAAAGCGATTTTTGACAGTCTCTCGAGAGACTGCGCTAGGTTATTTAGGGATAGACTTTGTCAGTTCCCCCTGGGATGATGGCCTCTCAAATAGTTTGTGATTCCTCTAGATGTTTATACAGTAGAAGCCTGCTTCGTGGCTTAAATCCAAGCTAAGGAAACGAGTTAGAGGTCTGATGCAGAACTGCGAATTCAATGAAGGGGAACACTACAGTACATTGCATTGTATGTGTGAGGAAAGCTGCCCCCTTCTGTTCCTTGTCGACCGAACAGAGGACTGTAAAGGATACCGCCAAGAAACTTTAGGATGCTGGTTGGAATCCAGCTCCAAAGAAGCCCCTTTGGGTGTTATGTAATCAAAAAGTAAGAACAGAGAATCTCCCTTTGATCAAAAGCGCAACAGAACTGTTTTCCGTGGAGCAGGTTTCAGACCCGTAGACCTGTTTTATTTGTAGGGCAGGGCGCATTCCCAAACGCGAATCTCCTGTTTTAGAAATGCTTTGGGCGGCGTGAAGTGAAAATAAGAAGTGGGCTCCAGATGCACATGGAAGCAATCAAGTGTTTCATCCGAGCTGTTTCAAAGACTGCTCAAGAGCTTTCCTTTCACAGAGGCGCAACGATTAATGATGGGGGTGCACCCTTCAATGCGCCTTAGGACTCTAGGGAGTGATTGAGACGATTCGTAGCGTGTGCTCATTTCCCTCTATTCCCCATGTTGCAGTGGTAAGATGACGTAAATTCCTGCTTCGACACGTAACGGCGTTATAATCAAGTACAGGAGCTGAGGGCTTTTGTTTTGTTTCGTTTTCTATGGCGTTCGTAAGCGCGCAAAACAAAGACAATTCCTGCGTCTAACACGAATGTAAATGCTTTTGAAAGTGCAGTGTGGTGCAGCTTGTAAAATCCTTGTCCACATTTGTGGTTTGTTGATGTTTTTTCTGTCTGCCAAAGTTGCATTTTGACATCCGGACGGGGAGACTTTATCATTTGAACGTGAAGCCAGCCTTAAACCCTCTGAGGCGTGTCTGTCTGCCGGCATGTATCTTGTGAAAGGTTTTTTTTTTAACAGAGAGCGACTTTAAAAAGGTTTCCGCAGCCACCTCGCACTCCGTGTTAGATTATAGGAGGAATGCGGCGGCGGCGAGCTCGCTGTAGTCGTGGCCGAGTAGTTAAGGCGATGGATTTGAAATCCATTGGGGACTCCCCGCTCAGGTTCGAATCCTGCCGACTACGGCATCTGCCGCACGTCACCTTGTGCCTGTGCGGCAAAGGCGAAGTGCCGCTTCTCCTTTCCTGGTACTATAAAAATGCTACATCGCTTGGTCCTGCTTCCATGGAAAGCAGTTCTTCAGGTAATTCTACTCTCTTACCAAAGCTGTTAGGTTCCTTTCCGTGGTGAGATGGGTTGTCATGCAACGCTGCCACATAGTGCCGACAGACAAGTGTGTTGCGGGAGAAGAGAAAAGTGTTTGAAGATTTAAGAGTGTCTTAGGTGGAGCCAAAATCAAGTGTCACAAATGCAAGTGGGAAGATTTCCAATGTTTAATATGGTCAAAATAAGCGGAAGTTACCAGCTGGTCCGGCACAGTCTGCCATGCTTTTGTCATATACTGTAAAGTGGTGTGGAACTGGGTGTCGAACTGGAGCCTCACCATTTGCATATGTGAGGCTCCAGTTATACATCGAGTGTCACATTAAATGACAAAAATGAAGAGAGTTAAAGCACCTGGAGAGGTTTTCTTACAACTTTTGAGCTGACACAGTTTTGGAAAATGTTTCCTTCACGGTGCACTGAACAACATAGGCAGCCAAGAGTCTCCAAAACAAAACAGAATGGACAGATAGGAGAAAATTCCCACTCGTCCTGAAGTTCCCAAAATCCAGCACTGAGCGTAAACAAAGTGTCTAAGTAGCGTGGGAATGCTAACCCTAACCCTAGCTGGAGTTTGAGCAATCCGGCACTGAGCGTAAGAAGATGAGTCAAAGTAACGTCTAATCGGATTAGTTTCCTTAGAGCTGGTTCAGAGTTTGCTCAAGAGTTTACCTTTCACAGATGCGCAAAG
Organism: Lepisosteus platostomus; assembly: GCF_059453375.1. Lineage (NCBI taxonomy): Eukaryota > Metazoa > Chordata > Actinopteri > Semionotiformes > Lepisosteidae > Lepisosteus > Lepisosteus platostomus. Next base: position 1,675,653 of record NW_028291658.1, on the reverse strand, counting down.
AAGAATGTTGGGGGTGCACGCTTCAAGGCGCCTTACAGCTGTAGGGAGTGATTCGAGACGATTCGTGGCGTGTGCTCGTTCCCATATACCGTACGACCCGGGGTGCAGTGCTAGGATGACGTACAATACCGCTTGGGCACGTAACGGGGTTATATGCAAGTGCAGGACGTGAGGGTTTTCGTTTGTTCGTTTTGTTTTGCTCTGCTTTGCTTTGTTTTGCTTTCCATCGCGTTGGTAAGAGCGTAAATAAAAAGGCGATTCCTGTGTCTACCACTAATGTAAGAGCTATTTCAAGTGCGACGTGGTGCGGCTTTTCAAATGCTTGTGGGCATTTCTCTGTTGTTGATTCTTTTTTTGTGTGTAACAAAGTGGCATTTTCATGTCCGGACGGGGAGACTTTATCATTCCGACATGAAGCCACCCTTAAGTCCTCTGAGGCGTGTCTGTCTGCAAGGCTTGTATTTTGGAAATGTTTTTTTGAAACGGAGAACGACTTTGAAATAGGCTTCCGCCGGCGCCTCGCGATCCAGGTAAGATTGTAGCAAGAACGCAGCGGCAGTGGGGCTTGCTGTAGTCGTGGCTGAGTGGTTAAGGCGATGGACTAGAAATCCATTGGGGTCTCCCCGCACAGGTTCCAATCCTGCCGACTACGTTGTCCGCTTTCAGTCGGTGTGTTTCGGCACAAGCAAAGAAGCGCGCCTCTTTGCTGTTCCTGGTGGTTTTAAAACGCCCAATCGCTTGTACCCGCTGCCTTAGAAATAAGTTCTTCAGCGTCCGCAAATGGCATTTTGCAGCTGGAAGCAGATGTCGACGCGTTTTGCACAGAGCACCAAAAAAGCGTCTTTTTTGAAGGCCCAGGCACTGAGCATTGGTGGTTCAGTGGTAGAATTCTCGCCTGCCACGCAGGAGGCTCGGGTTCGATTCCCGGCCAATGCAGTGGCTTTTGCAGCGAGCGGCTCCATCACTTGCATCCCCTTGCAACTCGCAACTGAAAACCCACTGAAGCTAAGCAGGTGTGAGCCAGGTCAGTACCTGGATGAGGATGAGCTACAGGGAAAAACAAAGCTTCCAGCTGGAAGCGGTGTTAATGGTGCCGGCGGGGGGGCGCTCACCCTGAGGTCTGTGCGGGTCCCAATGCCCCAGTATAGTGACGGAGATGCTGTGTTGTAAAAGGGCGCTGTCTTTTTGGATAAAACCGAGGTCACAGCGCTCTGTGGTCATTCAAAATGACCACCAAAACCTTTGACAAAAGCTCTTGGTAATTGATGGTCTTCAATAATGCTTCTCCTTTAGGTACATTTTAAATCAGCTGAAAAATGCTGTGAAATGGGGGGGCACTTCAGGCCAGTGTAGGATTTGGGTTACAAGAACCATGAAACTGCACGAGAAAGCCCGTACACTGAATTACACGGCTTTCTATTCAAAGGAGGACAAAAGAAATTCCCTGAGTTTGATTTTTTGCAGCACAGAGAGGAGCACTGTCGTGAGGCTGGTTAGCTCAGTTGGTTAGAGCGTGGTGCTAATAACGCCAAGGTCGCGGGTTTGAGCCCTGTATGGGCCAGGTCTAGGTCTGTTTGTGAAACAGGCAAATGACTGTCTCAGGGGCCCATTCCTCATTCTCAAGACACATGTATGCAGTATGTACACCGTGCATTGAGCAATAGGGACTGAATACACCACAGGTAAGGTTAGAAGTCATTCTGAGGTGCCACATGTGAGGGATACAGCTAGGCATCCGAAATGTAGGGTTTGAGACCCTTCAGGAGTACTGCATCCTTTGAGACAGACCCGTGCATGTTAAACAAATGATCATTTCTTTCGGCATTAGGGACTAAATATACTAAACATATGATGCTAAAATGTTATTTTCACATATATTAATGTAATAAATGATTGCTTGTGCTTTAGAAACAAATCTAATTAAAATAAAAGCTTAAGTTTTGTATTTATCTTGTACCATAGAACATGATTTTCTTTGTATTTCAAGCCCACAAAGCGTCCAAATGACGCACTACATGATATAAGGAAGATTATCACATGCATATCGGTATTATCTTTCTTATGAAAATGCATTCCTTTCATTACCTTTTACTTTTTAAAATGAACTCAAATTGAGTATAATGTAATAATTTAAGTAGAATAGATTCTAATAATATAATGATCCAGTGTTTTGCACTACTTCACTGCTTCACTGCTCTATGCCATCTGGAAATAAATCCTCAGACTGCTTACTGCCCTGGGCATGTACCAATAAATTAAAGGAGCACATCTGTTTATCACTGCGTTGAAGCAGGAGACACACAGTCTCTGCAAACACATCCTAGATACAGTGTTCCAGCACCTTTGACCTCATCCAGAACATATCATTTCTTGAAAGGGATTGCTGTCCGAATGCACATCTGAATCCCAAGCAGAATCTCTAGTAAAATACGATCATTTGTGAAACAGGCAAATGACTGTCTCAGGGGCCCATTCCTCATTGTCAGACACATGTATGGAATGCTTTCACCGTGCATTGAGCAATAGGGATTAAAAACACCGCAGGTAAGGTTAGATGTCATGTTCTATGATCATTTCTTTCAGCATTAGGGACTAAATATACTAAACGTATGATGCTAAAATGTTATTTTTACATATATTAATGTAATAAATGATTGCTTATGCTTTATAAACAAATCTAATTAAAATAAAAGCTTAAGTTTTGTATTTATCTTGTACCATAGAACATGATTTGCTTTGTATTTCAAGCCCACAAAGTGTCCAAATGTTCTATGATCATTTCTTTCAGCATTAGGGACTAAATATACCAAACGTATGATGCTAAAATCCTGAAAAAAGGATGTGCTCCATCTCGTCAGTAGATTGGATTCCAAAACTGATTTGGGTCAATATACATTACCTTTGAAATTAAAGTACAGTCTACTGTAGGGAACCATCAACTTAGAAAGCATTGGCCTTCCCTGGGGGTCAGGTAGGTGCAAAAGATAAACCTTTATCCTATCTTTATCTTAAGATAAGTGGCCAAGCAGTATTTTTCCAAGTTTCACCAAGCACATCATGTTGCCATAGTAGACAAAGTTCTATAAAATGTTAAATAACTTTTAAAAAAAGCATCTTGGTCTTACAGTACTGTACAAGGTGAATTAAACTGTCCCTGGTAATAAAAAGTAATTAGAAGCATCTCAGAAACTTTATCTCTAGAAACATTAGCTGTTTTATATCATGTAATTTAGTGTGATGTTGTCAGAATTCAAGGACATTATCACACACAGAAATTGGTTCAGTTAAATCTAAAAAACACAGCTAAACATGGGTTTAAATGTAACAGAAGTCTTACCTCTTGTCAAAAGATTTAATTCAAGAAGCGATGTAATAAATGATTGCTTATGCTTTATAAAGAAATCTAATTAAAATAAAAGCTTAAGTTTTGTATTTATCTTGTACCATAGAACATGATTTTCTTTGTATTTGAAGCCCACAAAGTGTCCAAATGATGCACTACATGATATAAGGAAGATTATCACATGCATATCGGTATTATCTTTCTTATGAAAATGCATTCCTTTCATTACCTTTTACTTTTTAAAATGAACTCAAATTGTGTATAATGTAATAATTTAAGTAGAATAGATTCAGGTAGGAAATATAGAGTCATGATGTTTATGGCTGACATCATTTCACATGGGTGAATTTTAAGCTAAGAAATAAAAACATTTACAATGAAGATACCATTGCTTAATTTTAAATGCCTTTAAAAAATAAATACCTCCTGAGAATAATTTGCCACTCCCAGATCCTTGGTAAGGTACTGTTTGAATCCAATCAGGAGAGGAGCATCCAGGGAGTGCTTTCTATAGAGTCCAGCTTGGGCCACTCTCTTCCGGCCTGCTGATACTTTTTAACTACTCAGGGCCTGTAAGGATATAAAACACCGGTTTAAACATTTTATACCTATAAGACAAATTAGAATTTTAGTAAAAAATAGATACATCTGAAAAATAAAAAGTCTTACTGCTGATAGAGTTCTTCAGAGCTCACATCTTCCCCTTCCTTATCCGCTTCTGTTTCAGTTTCTAGAGCAGCCTCTGGCATCTCTTCCTCCTGGACTGCGGCCTCTTGCTCAGGGCCGCTGGAATGCAGGTAGATTCTTTTCAACATGCTTTTACATAATATGTTGTAACAATGATTTCAAAAAGAAACTACAGAAGCCTTACAGATTAAAAATATCTCACCTTGCCAATGTGTCTTCAGGCTTCCCATGTACAAAAAGGCCCAAGGACTCTAGCAGTCTTACAACCACTATCCTGTTTGCCTCACCAGACACGATCTCTATTCTGTGGTAATCCACGATGACCCCGTTCTTCAGGTGATTCATCATGTCCTCCCTCGCCTGTTGAGAGGCCATCCTGATGTTTTCTGCCGTGGCGTGCTTCATACACGCCCTCTTCAAGTGAGCAGGAAGCTGATCAAGAGTATTCAGGCACATCTTGCACACCAGGGGAATCCTCGCGGGTTTCCTTTGAAAATAAATAATACCATCTGTGTAGAGAAACAAGCTAAGACTGATTTCTTAAATTATCCTTAATTTTCTCTCTCATAGTTTGAGCATAATGATTTTATTGCATTTATATAAGAATTGCTCATTGCTCCTAAATAAATAATGGTTTCATAAAAAAGTGAACACTTGGTCTCAGTCACAGACTTTCCAATAGAAGCCATTGTGGAGTTCAGCAACTGCAGGTCCTAGAAGTGGGGAAGGAATTTTAAAAGAGAAATTGAATTACAATACAGAAGGAATGGCTGAGGGATCACTGAAATATATATATACAAATTCCAAAGACTGAGTCCATATAGAAACAACTACCTTTCATTTTCAGTATAAGAAAAAAAAAACATTATCTTCCAAAGCATCATAAAATTGTCCCTTCTTCCAGACTCTACTTCTCTCTTGTAGTAGTATAGCAGACCTTTCCAGGTGAGCAGATCACAGAGTCCGAAATGAGCTTCCTCCATCAAGCAAAGTACCTGAACATGACTCTGTCTTCATAAAAGCGCCCCTGTAATAAAGAAATTAAATCCGAAATCAAGAGGGCAGTTGCCTACTGAAATACAAGAAGTCATCAATTTTAACCTAGCAACACATTAAAGGCTGCATCTATACAAGTACGATTCTAGAAATGCTCACCAGATTACGTTTTAAGAAGGAACTGCGCCTCAGGTTCCGCCGAGATCTTAACTCGGATGGCAGGATTCAGAGTCCGGAGTGCGGACTGATGGCGCACGGAGAGTCCATATACTGTGGATCCCTCAGTGATCTTCCGCGTATTCAAACCGCCAGCGTGTGACTCCCCTGTCCCCGTGACCTCATTGCTCTGCTCTCTCCTCTGTGCAGCTGAGCCCGACTCACGGTAAAATGGAAAAAAATATGCCCTCGACGTGAGATTTATTCTGGAGCGAGCCAGTGTTGCGCATAGCTGCCTTCAAAGCAGTTAACCCAGGTTCGATTCCCGGCCAACGCAGTTACGAATGTTTTCAAATGCTGTCATGAGCCTTGGATTGTGACTAGCAAAGCGAAGCCTTTTGAAAGAGCTAAAGCACTGCAAAACGGAATTGAAGGAGAATCTTACAGGGGATTCTGAGCAGTGTCTGCATACATGCAGTCAGATAAAGGTGCTGAAAGCTTGAGCTACTCTCAATGTCATGCTGCCCTTCCCCGGAGTAAATCTGTTACATTGAAAGAATGCTTCTGGCAGGTTCAAAAAGAGACCCTTGTTAATTGGAGAAATCAATGATTTCGAATGAATTCTGTACGCGTTAAAAGACAGCTATACACAGAAAACATGCAGGACACTGCTCATGATGTTTCCCGAGCAGAAACACAGTGCGTTTTTCCAAGCCATTTGACAAAGCCCACCCACTGAAAACTGCAGCAGATCGTGTAAAGACGTTCAACTTTGTAACTACTGCACGCACAGGAAGCAGAATAAATTCCTCTTTTCAAACTGTCAAAGGTTTGCTTTGCGAACGCTGCAGGACATCGCACAATCTCTTTTGAATGGGGACAAACGATTTCTTATGGGGCGCAGTAAGTACAGACGTTTAAAATGCTCCACTCATGCCGACGATGCAGCATGAAGAAGCGCAACCTAACGTTTGACAGACAAAAGCCAGGCGCCGCTACGAGCAATATGAAATCATACTGACAAGCACACGGCGTTTCGCGCTGACACAAAAGTAATCTCGACAGACGCTGTTCTCTGCATAAAGCTGAAAGAGCTAAAGAGCGTTTCTGTTGACACGTAACAAGTTCGTTTCTTTCTACCATGATATCACCGTGACCAAATCTGTCTTTAAACACCTTGCTCAGTCTCTGACGAGACTGTCAAAAATTGCTTTCGCCGATTGTATTGCAAACCGGCGGAAGCGGGGTATTGGGAAAAGTTTTCAACTAGCAATAATCACGCCTCGGCTAACCCTCACAGGCTACGATACTGCCACTGCGCAAAGCTGACGGTTGCCAGGCAACCGCGGGGATCCTATGGAAATCGTTATCGATCGTGTCATGGCATGTCGTTGCTATAACGCTTCATATTTGTCGTCTTCTTCTTCTTCTAGCTTGAGGTTTTGAAGAATTTCATGACAGACAAGGGCTCCGTTGGGAACAAAGGGCGTTGTGAGAAAACCGTTGCTTATTTTCAGCAGCAGAAATACAACCCTTTAAATACAAGATGACAGAACAATGACGAAGGGCATGCCGGGAGGAACTCATGCACTACAGAGGAAAGGGGGCGGGCACGTACAGTTCACATTCAAGCCACAAGTACTCCTCTTGGATGTTGCACAAACAAATCCTAACGTCTTGAAAGCATTGCAGCATGTTTGTGTCCCACTTCCCGTGGCTGCGGGACGACTGACACGAACGGACAAACACAATCTGTGGCGTTTAGCGTGACATAGTCTTGCAGGCATCGTGCTGTCTCACTGCAATATTATACCGCTGGAGGAAACAGTCCATCTGGCCATGAAACTCATTTGAACGTCTAGCTACAGCAACTAACAATATCATGATTTATTCAGGATGTGTGGAATCAGCACGTCCCGGAGACAGCTTCCGAAATCGTGAGCATTCTCTGGTGGTAGGGGCGTTCAAGATGGCGCTCAGGTGGGAGGTAAAGTTTAGTGGTTGGGGAGTTTTTTTGAGTTTTTCATGACCTGAATGTTAATTTTTGCTTTTTTTGACTACAGAAAAATAAGGACTTAACACTAGTTGTTTAAACTTCAGTTATAATTGAAAGAAAAAAAAACGATTTTTTTTTAGGTTTAAAAAGTCCGATATGAGTAACACTGGGAAAGGAAAAGAGAGTGCTGGGTCTTCGAAGGAGAACTCTAAGATACCTCAATCGTATATGTATAGCACTACAAAAAAATCGATGGCAACTAAAGGGAAAAGTGAAGCAGCTGCAGGGGCAGCAAGAGGGCGGAGGCGCCGCGCGCCCGGCCGAAGCGTTGGACCGGTGCGCTTTACGTGCTGAAATAAACACGCGACAGCCCCGAAATGTTTCCAGAGTGCTGTGCACTGAAGACTTGCCTGGTGCTCCTCCGTGCAGATTCTTTGTCCTCCTCCAGTGCGGGACGAGCCAACACAAGGGAGCGCATTCGCCAACATCCAGGCACGCAATGCGATTTGGAAAGCAGCTCCTTTCCAAAGAGTTGCACACGAACGATCCTTCAGTCCCGCTCGGGGGGCACGGAACCCCCGCCACACACAGCTTCAAGTAGCGAGTCAGGCGCCAGGGCTTTCGCTTACGGCCACACCACCCTGAACACGCCCGATCTCGTCTGATCTCGGAAGCTAAGCAGCGTCGGGCCTGGTTAGTACTTGGATGGGAGACTGCCTGGAAATACCAGGTGCTGTAAGCTTCTGCTCTCCCGGCCAGCAGGGGTCGCTGTTGGTGCCGTAGGCTTTGGGAGGAAAACCTGCAGGATGGAAAGGTGATCTATAGCCTCATCTCTAGAGATGTTTTGTTGCTGTGGCATGTGTGTGACCCATATTCCAAAAAAAAAACCCGTCTGTAAAACGAATATCGAAGCTGCCTCTAAATCTGCAAATGAAGATGAGTCGATAAACCACTCGTTTTTCGTATAACTAGACATATTCATTTGTTACCGATTTCATTCATTGAGCACGGATACAATAGAGGTACAGCCATTCACTGTTTGACATGTCTGCACTGGTACAGAACCGAGCAATCAGAAAACGGGTGAAACTGTCTTTAGACTCAGCATACAGTACCGAGGCCCCCCATGACCAAATAAAGGCTAACCTCGATAATCAGCCTAAAGAACGCAGACTACAGCAAAACGACTGACTTTGAAAAGGGAATGAACGTCCGGAAGGAGTAGTGGAACTAGCTTGAGATGCTTCTCCGGACCCCTAACTAAAAGCCAGCGAGAACCAGCAGCGGCGTCCACTCCTGTCGAACCGGGATCCTTCCGCAGCCACGCAGCTCGTGGTGTCCTAACCCTCCCGTATCTGATTTTGGACCAAGCACATCAGGGGAGAGCGCGAACGCAGTCCCCCACTACCAGAAATTATGCAGTCGAGATTCCCACATTTGGGGAATTCGCAGGGGTCAGCACAGCCGGAGTGCAATGGCCAAGCCTCGCCCTGGGTGAACCTCCTTCTTGATCAAGGTATCTCCCCTGCCAGGTAAGTATGAGTTAAACAGGCCCCTGCAAGCGGCCCGCACCCACAGCACAAATCGCGCAGCCTAGGCCACCTCCTCGCCCCGCACGCCACCGCCTCCTGCTGGGCCCACTCTTTCACACACTCACACGCCACACTAACACTCAAAAGTGTGGGCAAAACGAGAAAACGAGCGCGCCGTTTCCTACACATCTGCAGTCGCCGTTGCGCATTCGCAGCATGTCCCGGGATGCAATTCGGCCTCATTTGCATAACTCCAGACCGGCAGATCGCCACGCAAGCTCGCGACGTGCGCCTGCCACACACCGAACAAACCTTTTCAGCAATTTCCAAAAAACGGGCCTGCTCGCCTGCCCACAAGGCTCCGTCTCTTACCTGCTCTCCAGAGCCTGCTGCCTTCTTTGCTTTTCTCTCGGCACCGCTGCAGTGCACACAACTCCTGCAGCGGGAGGGGGGGAGAAAGTTCCCACGCTCCGCCGCAAGGAAGGCTCGCTCCGTGCGCACACGTCGTTTCGATGCCAGTCCAACAAGTGCTCCGCATTAGCTGCGTCGGGGCTCCGGCGTGTCGCACCTCACCTCACCTCGCACTGCCCCCTCCTTGAATGTCTGCCGCTGGGCATGCCCTGCTCTCCTCCGCCTTATCTTATCGCGTGTGAGCACCGACAATGGCCACAATGCCGGGGAATGGCACCTGTAAAGTGTTAATTGGGGCACAGGAACAGCCCGTCTCGTCTCGGGGGGGCCGGCTTCAGAGACAATACAGCAAACACAGCGGGGCGGTGGAAGAAGACGACACCACACATGCGGGTACATTCAGCTCCGGCGGGAACGAGACATTTGTCGGTCTTTTCAAGTGCCGAGAGCCGAGCAATCCTTCACTTGTATCGTTTCTCCCCGGTGACTAGATCTGGCCCTGCGACTCTCGACTGGGCTCACCCCCGGGGCAGCCCAGCAGGTGTGAGCCTGGCCGGCACCCGGATGGGAGATTCCACCCCGGAAAAGCTCCGGTTGCTGCTGCTCCTGCAAGAGGTGTGACTGGGACCAGTAGGGAGCGCTCACCCTGCGGGCTGTGTGGCTCTCTTACGCCCCAGCCTCCTGATGGCGACACTCTGCTGCACAAACAGGCGCCGTCCTTCGGGGGAGGCGTCAAACCGAGGTCCCGACCCTCCTTGGCCATTAGGAAACCCCAGGGCGTCTCTCAAAAAGAGACGCCGGGGGTGTCCCTCTGGTGTTAGTGCTCCCCTTTACCCATCAGTCGGGGTCTCCTCCTAATCCCCGTCTCACCTGTAACAATCAATGACGAGGCCCCCCTGTCCGTGAGATTTAGTACTCGCGCAAGAGACCGGGGGCAGAGCGCGAACGCGGTCCCCCGCCCCCCACAAAGTGCGCGCTCCGGGTTCCCTCTCGGGGCCCTGCAACACAGCGGAAGGGCAGCGAGAAGGAGCCTCTTGCTCTGACGCCGCAAGGCCACAAGAGGGCGGAGGCGCCGCGCGCCCGGCCGACGTGTTGGACCGGTGCGCTTTACGTGCTGAAATAAACACGCGAAAGCCCCGAAATGTTTCCAGAGTGCTGTGCACTGGAGGTTTTTGTCTGGTGAAGACTTGCCTGGTGCTCCTCCGTGCAGATTGTTTGTCCTCCTCCAGTGCGGGACGAGCCAACACAAGGGAGCGCATTCGCCAACATCCAGGCACGCAATGCGATTTGGAAAGCAGCTCCTTTCCAAAGAGTTGCACACGAACGATCCTTCAGTCCCGCTCGGGGGGCACGGAACCCCCGCCACACACAGCTTCAAGTAGCGAGTCAGGCGCCTGGGCTTTCGCTTACGGCCACACCACCCTGAACACGCCCGATCTTGTCTGATCTCGGAAGCTAAGCAGCATCGGGCCTGGTTAGTACTTGGATGGGAGACTGCCTGGGAATACCAGGTGCTGTAAGCTTTTGCTCTCCCGGCCAGCAGGGGTCGCCGTTGGTGCCGTAGGCTTTGGGAGGAAAACCTGCAGGATGGAAAGGTGATCTATAGCCTCATCTCTAGAGATGTTTTGTTGCTGTGGCATGTGTGTGACCCATATTCAAAAAAAAAAACCCGTCTGTAAAACGAATATCGAAGCTGCCTCTAAATCTGCAAATGAAGATGAGTCGATAAACCACTCGTTTTTCGTATAACTAGACATATATTCATTTGTTACCGATTTCATTCATTGAGCACGGATACAATAGAGGTACAGCCATTCACTGTTTGACATGTCTGCACTGGTACAGAACCGAGCAATCAGAAAACGGGTGAAACTGTCTTTAGACTCAGCATACAGTACCGAGGCCCCCCATGACCAAATAAAGGCTAACCTCGATAATCAGCCTAAAGAACGCAGACTACAGCAAAACGACTGACTTTGAAAAGGGAATGAACGTCCGGAAGGAGTAGTGGAACTAGCTTGAGATGCTTCTCCGGACCCCTAACTAAAAGCCAGCGAGAACCAGCAGCGGCGTCCACTCCTGTCGAACCGGGATCCTTCCGCAGCCACGCAGCTCGTGGTGTCCTAACCCTCCCGTATCTGATTTTGGACCAAGCACATCAGGGGAGAGCGCGAACGCAGTCCCCCACTACCAGAAATTATGCAGTCGAGATTCCCACATTTGGGGAATTCGCAGGGGTCAGCACAGCCGGAGTGCAATGGCCAAGCCTCGCCCTGGGTGAACCTCCTTCTTGATCAAGGTATCTCCCCTGCCAGGTAAGTATGAGTTAAACAGGCCCCTGCAAGCGGCCCGCACCCACAGCACAAATCGCGCAGCCTAGGCCACCTCCTCGCCCCGCACGCCACCGCCTCCTGCTGGGCCCACTCTTTCACACACTCACACGCCACACTAACACTCAAAAGTGTGGGCAAAACGAGAAAACGAGCGCGCCGTTTCCTACACATCTGCAGTCGCCGTTGCGCATTCGCAGCATGTCCCGGGATGCAATTCGGCCTCATTTGCATAACTCCAGACCGGCAGATCGCCACGCAAGCTCGCGACGTGCGCCTGCCACACACCGAACAAACCTTTTCAGCAATTTCCAAAAAACGGGCCTGCTCGCCTGCCCACAAGGCTCCGTCTCTTACCTGCTCTCCAGAGCCTGCTGCCTTCTTTGCTTTTCTCTCGGCACCGCTGCAGTGCACACAACTCCTGCAGCGGGAGGGGGGGAGAAAGTTCCCACGCTCCGCCGCAGGGAAGGCTCGCTCCGTGCGCACACGTCCTTTCGATGCCAGTCCAACAAGTGCTCCGCATTAGCTGCGTCGGGGCTCCGGCGTGTCGCACCTCACCTCACCTCGCACTGCCCCCTCCTTGAATGTCTGCCGCTGGGCATGCCCCGCTCTCCTCCGCCTTATCTTATCGCGTGTGAGCACCGACAATGGCCACAATGCCGGGGAATGGCACCTGTAAAGTGTTAATTGGGGCACAGGAACAGCCCGTCTCGTCTCGGGGGGGCCGGCTTCAGAGACAATACAGCAAACACAGCGGGGCGGGGGAAGAAGACGACACCACACATGCGGGTACATTCAGCTCCGGCGGGAACGAGACATTTGTCGGTCTTTTCAAGTGCCGAGAGCCGAGCAATCCTTCACTTGTATCGTTTCTCCCCGGTGACTAGATCTGGCCCTGCGACTCTCGACCGGGCTCACCCCCGGGGCAGCCCAGCAGGTGTGAGCCTGGCCGGCACCCGGATGGGAGATTCCACCCCGGAAAAGCTCCGGTTGCTGCTGCTCCTGCAAGAGGTGTGACTGGGACCAGTAGGGAGCGCTCACCCTGCGGGCTGTGTGGCTCTCTTACGCCCCAGCCTCCTGATGGCGACACTCTGCTGCACAAACAGGCGCCGTCCTTCGGGGGAGGCGTCAAACCTAGGTCCCGACCCTCCTTGGCCATTAGGAAACCCCAGGGCGTCTCTCAAAAAGAGACGCCGGGGGTGTCCCTCTGGTGTTAGTGCTCCCCTTTACACATCAGTCGGGGTCTCCTCCTAATCCCCGTCTCACCTGTAACAATCAATGACGAGGCCCCCCTGTCCGTGAGATTTAGTACTCGCGCAAGAGACCGGGGGCAGAGCGCGAACGCGGTGCCCCGCCCCCCACAAAGTGCGCGCTCCGGGTTCCCTCTCGGGGCCCTGCAACACAGCGGAAGGGCAGCGAGAAGGAGCCTCTTGCTCTGACGCCGCAAGGCCACAAGTGGGCGGAGGCGCCGCGCGCCCGGCCGACGTGTTGGACCGGTGCGCTTTACGTGCTGAAATAAACACGCGAAAGCCCCGAAATGTTTCCAGAGTGCTGTGCACTGGAGGTTTTTGTCTGGTGAAGACTTGCCTGGTGCTCCTCCGTGCAGATTGTTTGTCCTCCTCCAGTGCGGGACGAGCCAACACAAGGGAGCGCATTCGCCAACATCCAGGCACGCAATGCGATTTGGAAAGCAGCTCCTTTCCAAAGAGTTGCAAACGAACGATCCTTCAGTCCCGCTTGGGGGGCACGGAACCCCCGCCACACACAGCTTCAAGTAGCGAGTCAGGCGCCAGGGCTTTCGCTTACGGCCACACCACCCTGAACACGCCCGATCTCGTCTGATCTCGGAAGCTAAGTAGCGTCGGGCCTGGTTAGTACTTGGATGGGAGACTGCCTGGGAATACCAGGTGCTGTAAGCTTTTGCTCTCCCGGCCAGCAGGGGTCGCCGTTGGTGCCGTAGGCTTTGGGAGGAAAACCTGCAGGATGGAAAGGTGATCTATAGCCTCATCTCTAGAGATGTTTTGTTGCTGTGGCATGTGTGTGACCCATATTCAAAAAAAAAAACCCGTCTGTAAAACGAATATCGAAGCTGCCTCTAAATCTGCAAATGAAGATGAGTCGATAAACCACTCATTTTTCGTATAACTAGACATATATTCATTTGTTACCGATTTCATTCATTGAGCACGGATACAATAGAGGTACAGCCATTCACTGTTTGACATGTCTGCACTGGTACAGAACCGGGCAATCAGAAAACGGGTGAAACTGTCTTTAGACTCAGCATACAGTACCGAGGCCCCCCATGACCAAATAAAGGCTAACCTCGATAATCAGCCTAAAGAACGCAGACTACAGCAAAACGACTGACTTTGAAAAGGGAATGAACGTCCGGAAGGAGTAGTGGAACTAGCTTGAGATGCTTCTCCGGACCCCTAACTAAAAGCCAGCGAGAACCAGCAGCGGCGTCCACTCCTGTCGAACCGGGATCCTTCCGCAGCCACGCAGCTCGTGGTGTCCTAACCCTCCCGTATCTGATTTTGGACCAAGCACATCAGGGGAGAGCGCGAACGCAGTCCCCCACTACCAGAAATTATGCAGTCGAGATTCCCACATTTGGGGAATTCGCAGGGGTCAGCACAGCCGGAGTGCAATGGCCGAGCCTCGCCCTGGGTGAACCTCCTTCTTGATCAAGGTATCTCCCCTGCCAGGTAAGTATGAGTTAAACAGGCCCCTGCAAGCGGCCCGCACCCACAGCACAAATCGCGCAGCCTAGGCCACCTCCTCGCCCCGCACGCCACCGCCTCCTGCTGGGCCCACTCTTTCACACACTCACACGCCACACTAACACTCAAAAGTGTGGGAAAACGAGAAAACGAGCGCGCCGTTTCCTACACATCTGCATTCGCCGTTGCGCATTCGCAGCATGTCCCGGGATGCAATTCGGCCTCATTTGCATAACTCCAGACCGGCAGATCGCCACGCAAGCTCGCGACGTGCGCCTGCCACACACCGAACAAACCTTTTCAGCAATTTCCAAAAAACGGGCCTGCTCGCCTGCCCACAAGGCTCCGTCTCTTACCTGCTCTCCAGAGCCTGCTGCCTTCTGTGCTTTTCTCTCGGCACCGCTGCAGCGCACACAACTCCTGCAGCGGGAGGGGGGGAGAAAGTTCCCGCGCTCCGCCGCAGGGAAGGCTCGCTCCGTGCGCACACGTCCTTTCGATGCCAGTCCAACAAGTGCTCCGCATTAGCTGCGTCGGGGCTCCGGCGTGTCGCACCTCACCTCACCTCGCACTGCCCCCTCCTTGAATGTCTGCCGCTGGGCATGCCCCGCTCTCCTCCGCCTTATCTTATCGCGTGTGAGCACCGACAATGGCCACAATGCCGGGGAATGGCACCTGTAAAGTGTTAATTGGGGCACAAGAACAGCCCGTCTCGTCTCGGGGGGGCCGGCTTCAGAGACAATACAGCAAACACAGCGGGGCGGGGGAAGAAGACGACACCACACATGCGGGTACATTCAGCTCCGGCGGGAACGAGACATTTGTCGGTCTTTTCAAGTGCCGAGAGCCGAGCAATCCTTCACTTGTATCGTTTCTCCCCGGTGACTAGATCTGGCCCTGCGACTCTCGACTGGGCTCACCCCCGGGGCAGCCCAGCAGGTGTGAGCCTGGCCGGCACCCGGATGGGAGATTCCACCCCGGAAAAGCTCCGGTTGCTGCTGCTCCTGCAAGAGGTGTGACTGGGACCAGTAGGGAGCGCTCACCCTGCGGGCTGTGTGGCTCTCTTACGCCCCAGCCTCCTGATGGCGACACTCTGCTGCACAAACAGAGGTCAAACCGAGGTCCCGACCCTCCTTGGCCATTAGGAAACCCCAGGGCGTCTCTCAAAAAGAGACGCCGGGGGTGTCCCTCTGGTGTTAGTGCTCCCCTTTACCCATCAGTCGGGGTCTCCTCCTAATCCCCGTCTCACCTGTAACAATCAATGACGAGGCCCCCCTGTCCGTGAGATTTAGTACTCGCGCAAGAGACCGGGGGCAGAGCGCGAACGCGGTCCCCCGCCCCCCACAAAGTGCGCGCTCCGGGTCCTGCAACACAGCGGAAGGGCAGCGAGAAGGAGCCTCTTGCTCTGACGCCGCAAGGCCACAAGAGGGCGGAGGCGCCGCGCGCCCGGCCGACGTGTTGGACCGGTGCGCTTTACGTGCTGAAATAAACACGCGAAAGCCCCGAAATGTTTCCAGAGTGCTGTGCACTGGAGGTTTTTGTCTGGTGAAGACTTGCCTGGTGCTCCTCCGTGCAGATTGTTTGTCCTCCTCCAGTGCGGGACGAGCCAACACAAGGGAGCGCATTCGCCAACATCCAGGCACGCAATGCGATTTGGAAAGCAGCTCCTTTCCAAAGAGTTGCACACGAACGATCCTTCAGTCCCGCTCGGGGGGCACGGAAGCCCCGCCACACACAGCTTCAAGTAGCGAGTCAGGCGCTGGGGCTTTCGCTTACGGCCACACCACCCTGAACACGCCCGATCTCGTCTGATCTCGGAAGCTAAGCAGCGTCGGGCCTGGTTAGTACTTGGATGGGAGACTGCCTGGGAATACCAGGTGCTGTAAGCTTTTGCTCTCCCGGCCAGCAGGGGTCGCCGTTGGTGCCGTAGGCTTTGGGAGGAAAACCTGCAGGATGGAAAGGTGATCTATAGCCTCATCTCTAGAGATGTTTTGTTGCTGTGGCATGTGTGTGACCCATATTCAAAAAAAAAAACCCGTCTGTAAAACGAATATCGAAGCTGCCTCTAAATCTGCAAATGAAGATGAGTCGATAAACCACTCGTTTTTCGTATAACTAGACATATATTCATTTGTTACCGATTTCATTCATTGAGCATGGATACAGTAGAGGTACAGCCATTCACTGTTTGACATGTCTGCACTGGTACAGAACCGAGCAATCAGAAAACGGGTGAAACTGTCTTTAGACTCAGCATACAGTACCGAGGCCCCCCATGACCAAATAAAGGCTAACCTCGATAATCAGCCTAAAGAACGCAGACTACAGCAAAACGACTGACTTTGAAAAGGGAATGAACGTCCGGAAGGAGTAGTGGAACTAGCTTGAGATGCTTCTCCGGACCCCTAACTAAAAGCCAGCGAGAACCAGCAGCGGCGTCCACTCCTGTCGAACCGGGATCCTTCCGCAGCCACGCAGCTCGTGGTGTCCTAACCCTCCCGTATCTGATTTTGGTCCAAGCACATCAGGGGAGAGCGCGAACGCAGTCCCCCACTACCAGAAATTATGCAGTCGAGATTCCCACATTTGGGGAATTCGCAGGGGTCAGCACAGCCGGAGTGCAATGGCCGAGCCTCGCCCTGGGTGAACCTCCTTCTTGATCAAGGTATCTCCCCTGCCAGGTAAGTATGAGTTAAACAGGCCCCTGCAAGCGGCCCGCACCCACAGCACAAATCGCGCAGCCTAGGCCACCTCCTCGCCCCGCACGCCACCGCCTCCTGCTGGGCCCACTCTTTCACACACTCACACGCCACACTAACACTCAAAAGTGTGGGCAAAACGAGAAAACGAGCGCGCCGTTTCCTACACATCTGCAGTCGCCGTTGCGCATTCGCAGCATGTCCCGGGATGCAATTCGGCCTCATTTGCATAACTCCAGACCGGCAGATCGCCACGCAAGCTCGCGACGTGCGCCTGCCACACACCGAACAAACCTTTTCAGCAATTTCCAAAAAACGGGCCTGCTCGCCTGCCCACAAGGCTCCGTCTCTTACCTGCTCTCCAGAGCCTGCTGCCTTCTGTGCTTTTCTCTCGGCACCGCTGCAGCGCACACAACCCCTGCAGCGGGAGGGGGGGAGAAAGTTCCCGCGCTCCGCCGCAGGGAAGGCTCGCTCCGTGCGCACACGTCCTTTCGATGCCAGTCCAACAAGTGCTCCGCATTAGCTGCGTCGGGGCTCCGGCGTGTCGCACCTCACCTCACCTCGCACTGCCCCCTCCTTGAATGTCTGCCGCTGGGCATGCCCCGCTCTCCTCCGCCTTATCTTATCGCGTGTGAGCACCGACAATGGCCACAATGCCGGGGAATGGCACCTGTAAAGTGTTAATTGGGGCACAGGAACAGCCCGTCTCGTCTCGGGGGGGCCGGCTTCAGAGACAATACAGCAAACACAGCGGGGCGGGGGAAGAAGACGACACCACACATGCGGGTACATTCAGCTCCGGCGGGAACGAGACATTTGTCGGTCTTTTCAAGTGCCGAGAGCCGAGCAATCCTTCACTTGTATCGTTTCTCCCCGGTGACTAGATCTGGCCCTGCGACTCTCGACTGGGCTCACCCCCGGGGCAGCCCAGCAGGTGTGAGCCTGGCCGGCACCCGGATGGGAGATTCCACCCCGGAAAAGCTCCGGTTGCTGCTGCTCCTGCAAGAGGTGTGACTGGGACCAGTAGGGAGCGCTCACCCTGCGGGCTGTGTGGCTCTCTTACGCCCCAGCCTCCTGATGGCGACACTCTGCTGCACAAACAGGCGCCGTCCTTCGGGGGAGGCGTCAAACCGAGGTCCCGACCCTCCTTGGCCATTAGGAAACCCCAGGGCGTCTCTCAAAAAGAGACGCCGGGGGTGTCCCTCTGGTGTTAGTGCTCCCCTTTACACATCAGTCGGGGTCTCCTCCTAATCCCCGTCTCACCTGTAACAATCAATGACGAGGCCCCCCTGTCCGTGAGATTTAGTACTCGCGCAAGAGACCGGGGGCAGAGCGCGAACGCGGTCCCCCGCCCCCCACAAAGTGCGCGCTCCGGGTTCCCTCTCGGGGCCCTGCAACACAGCGGAAGGGCAGCGAGAAGGAGCCTCTTGCTCTGACGCCGCAAGGCCACAAGAGGGCGGAGGCGCCGCGCGCCCGGCCGACGTGTTGGACCGGTGCGCTTTACGTGCTGAAATAAACACGCGAAAGCCCCGAAATGTTTCCAGAGTGCTGTGCACTGGAGGTTCTTGTCTCGTGAAGACTTGCCTGGTGCTCCTCTGTGCAGATTGTTTGTCCTCCTCCAGTGCGGGACGAGCCAACACAAGGGAGCGCATTCGCCAACATCCAGGCACGCAATGCGATTTGGAAAGCAGCTCCTTTCCAAAGAGTTGCACACGAACGATCCTTCAGTCCCGCTCGGGGGGCACGGAACCCCCGCCACACACAGCTTCAAGTAACGAGTCAGGCGCCGGGGCTTTCGCTTACGGCCACACCACCCTGAACACGCCCGATCTCGTCTGATCTCGGAAGCTAAGCAGCGTCGGGCCTGGTTAGTACTTGGATGGGAGACTGCCTGGGAATACCAGGTGCTGTAAGCTTTTGCTCTCCCGGCCAGCAGGGGTCGCCGTTGGTGCCGTAGGCTTTGGGAGGAAAACCTGCAGGATGGAAAGGTGATCTATAGCCTCATCTCTAGAGATGTTTTGTTGCTGTGGCATGTGTGTGACCCATATTCCAAAAAAAAAACCCGTCTGTAAAACGAATATCGAAGCTGCCTCTAAATCTGCAAATGAAGATGAGTCGATAAACCACTCGTTTTTCGTATAACTAGACATATATTCATTTGTTACCGATTTCATTCATTGAGCACGGATACAATAGAGGTACAGCCATTCACTGTTTGACATGTCTGCACTGGTACAGAACCGAGCAATCAGAAAACGGGTGAAACTGTCTTTAGACTCAGCATACAGTACCGAGGCCCCCCATGACCAAATAAAGGCTAACCTCGATAATCAGCCTAAAGAACGCAGACTACAGCAAAACGACTGACTTTGAAAAGGGAATGAACGTCCGGAAGGAGTAGTGGAACTAGCTTGAGATGCTTCTCCGGACCCCTAACTAAAAGCCAGCGAGAACCAGCAGCGGCGTCCACTCCTGTCGAACCGGGATCCTTCCGCAGCCACGCAGCTCGTGGTGTCCTAACCTTCCTGTATCTGATTTTGGACCAAGCACATCAGGGGAGAGCGCGAACGCAGTCCCCCACTACCAGAAATTATGCAGTCGAGATTCCCACATTTGGGGAATTCGCAGGGGTCAGCACAGCCGGAGTGCAATGGCCGAGCCTCGCCCTGGGTGAACCGATTTCGATTTTTAAGAACTTTATTTTCTTTTCACAAAAAAATACAGGACATCACAAATCAGAAAGCTTTACATTCATATACATACTTAAAACAGTATATATGATCACATCTCATTACATTTTGACATGGTAACAGTTACATAGCAACAATTTTCTTTTTTTCTGGTGCAAATCACATTCTTTACTTAAACTTGATAATGTTTTTCACAGTTTCTTGAGATATTGACCTATGCTCTCTATTTCCCACAGATTTTCTGCTTCCTCCCTCCCTTCTCTCCACAGATCTCTGAGGTAATAGTTCTCTCGGGTGATGAACAGGGCCAGGCTACCTGCTGCCTTGACTGGGATCTCGATGCCTTTGAACAGCCCCATGTTCCTCACTCTCCACAGGGCAACTTTCCCACTGTTCACCACGGCCCAGATCCTGTCAAACACGTCAGGAGGAAGTTTGACAGGAGAGATGCCGTATATGACGAAAGCAGCGGTCAGGGTAAATTGGGGCGAGAGAGCCAGCAACCAATCTTCAAACTGTGCCCAGAAGGCCTTAGCAAAAAAGCAGGACCACAGGAGATGGGATACAGTCTCCTCCTCGCCGCAGCCCACCCTAACGCAGCGAGGGCTGGGGGTGAGGCCCCTACGGTACAAGAAAGTTTGTACCGGTAAGCACTGGTGGACGACACTCCAGGCTAAATCTCTGTGAATGTTGCACAGAAAC
Source organism: Lepisosteus platostomus (assembly GCF_059453375.1). Classification (NCBI taxonomy): domain Eukaryota; kingdom Metazoa; phylum Chordata; class Actinopteri; order Semionotiformes; family Lepisosteidae; genus Lepisosteus; species Lepisosteus platostomus. The sequence goes on along the minus strand of NW_028291658.1, from coordinate 1,655,388 downwards.
TTAGAGGATGTGTGTTTCCACACCTTCCTTGTTTGGGCTGATGTTAAAATGCCCACATGGGTCTGCCTATTGTTCTGGGGTGCAACGAAATCTTCCAGTTTTTGGACGCTGACATCTCGGAGGGGAATATGGCCAATTGGGTGAGATCTTAGAAAACTTTTAACTGTCCCATAAATTGCAGGGCATGTGTCAGAGAGTGGGACGTCCAGCTTGGGTCTGACACCCCACACTCTGAACACCTCCCTACCTACCCAGAGCCTGGAAAAATAAGTCCAGGTACGCGCTGCAGGTGCTGTTGCAAAGCCTCTCAGCACAGAGGCCAGGAAAATGCACAGCAGCTTCGTAGCAATATCTGGGACAGACTTCCCCCCTGAGGGTAGCGGCCTGTACATTATTTCCCTTCTGAGTCTTTCCTGCTTCCCACCCCATAGAAATTGAAACATCAATCTCCTCATCACCGCCGCAACACGGTCTGGGATTGGGAAGGTAGAAGCCAGAAAATTCAAGACAGGCAAGAGCTCGGCTTTGATGACCAGCACCTTCCCTGTCATGGTGAGGTCTCGGTCCTTCCATTGCATCAGTTTTTTGTTTAAGATTGGCAATTTGTTCTGCCAATTTACTGTTCCCATCTCTTCTCCAAAATACACCCCCAGGACCTTAATTCTCTTCTCTTGCAGCCTGAGATCATGTCCTTCTTTTGGCTCCCTCCAGTTCTGATAAAAAATCTCACTCTTAGATTTGTTAATTTTTGCGGAGGAAGCCAAAGAGAAACGATCACAGCACTGCAGAGCTCTGCTAATTGAGGCATTGTCAGAGAGGAGCAGGGTGACGTCATCCATGTATAGAGATGTCTTTACCTCTCCTCCCCCACTTCCAGGCACTGGTATCCCATTAATGGCCTGATCCTGGCGCAAGGCACAGGCTAAGGGCTCCATAGCCAAAACGCATAACAAGGGGGATAATGGGCAGCCCTGCCTCACCCCTGAACAGACTTCAAAGGGGCGTGATCTATTGCCATTAACCATGACTCTGCTGTTGCTACCTGTGTACAGCAGGTTAATCCACTTTCTCATGATGGGGCCAAACTTCATGTGCTCAAGTCCCGATGTTAAGTACTGCCGGTTTAGGCGGTCAAAGGCCTTTTCTAGGTCTACACCTAAAATGCAAAGAGGGAGGGAGCGATCCTCAGAGTACAGACAGACATCCCTCAACAAGGCCAGGTTGTCGCTCATCAGGCGTCCTGCTATCCCACAAGTCTGTTCTTTCCCTACCAGTGAGGCCACTACATTTTGTAGGTGCAGGAAAAGGGCTTTGGACAGGATCTTAGTGTCCACGCCTAACAGGCTGAGGGGTCTCCAGTTCTTTATGTCATTTTTTGCTCCTTTCTTAAACAAGAGAGAGATAGTGCCTTCTCTTAAGGAGTCAGGCAGCAATTCTGTCTTATATCTTTCCTCGAATAGGACCAGTAGCGGATCCTGAAGCAGATCCCAAAAGGTGCAATAAAATTCTTTAGGGAGCCCGTCAGCACCTGGAGTTTTCCCCTTCTGTAAGCTCTCCATAGCCTGTCTCAGCTCTTCTACTGTCAAATCCCTCTCAAGTACTTCCCTATCTTCTTCACTCAAAACGTTTTCTAGCTTTGAGGTAAAAAAATGAATTTCTTCATCCTTTACCTCTGTAGAGCTGTACAGTCTTGAGTAGAAGGCCTCGGTGCAGGAGAGGATAGCACTCGGCTCTGTTCTCTCTCGTCCCTCCTCATCAACTACACTTTCCATGACAGACTTGGAGCCTACCACTTTCCTGAAAAAGAAGCGAGTACACTTCTCATTTTCTTCCAAGAACTGCACTCTGCCTCTTAACAGCACTCCTCGACTACTTTCTTCGGCTATGCTCCGGATGTCCTTTTTTAAAAGGGTGATATCCTCGAGCACATCGAAGCCACTGTGCAGCATCGTGTAGAGACGCTGCAGCTGCCTCTGTTTCCTGGCTAGCACTCCTCTCCGTCTGGCAGCAGCCTTCCTTCCCTCAGCCATGAAAAAGGCCTTTGTCCTCATCTTCACCTCCTCCCACCACTCTCCTACTGACCCGTACAGACACTGCAAGGACAGCCACTGTGATAGTTTCTCCTTGTAGCGGGATACTACCCCCTCGTTCTCTAGCAGCTTTGTGTTGAGTTTCCAGAGGCCTGGGCCAAAGACAGTCCCGCCCTGGAGTTCCACTCTACACCCTAAAGCCTGATGATCTGAGAAGAAGACAGGCTGAAGAGTGACCCCAACAACTTTCACTCTCTCTGAGACAAAGCAATAGTCAATTCTGGAGCTGCTATTCCTCCCTGACCATGTATATCCTGCTGTTGTGGGATATATACATCTATATGTGTCTGAGAGTTTAAAGTCTTGAACTAAGTTTTGCAGGGCCAGTGAGCTGGAATCCAATTTTATCGGAGAGCTAGACTGCCTGTCTGTGTGCTCTAAGATACAATTAAAATCCCCTCCCACTATCACGTCTGTGCTACTTAACAATAGGGGAGAGAGTGCCTTGAGTAGCTCCACCCTTCCTCCCACGTCAGTAGGACAATACACATTGATTAGCCGCAGGTTAACGGTCCCCCATTCCACATCCACACACAGCAACCTGCCATCTATGACCCTCTGAATACTTTTCAATTTGAAAGCCCATCCTTTGAAAAGAATGGCCACGCCAGAGGCTCTGTTGTTATTGTCCCCTAACCAAACAGAAGGCCCTTTATCCCACCTATCTTCAAAGCTTTTATACCTCTCTTGATAGGCTAAAGCACACTCCTGCAACATCAACACATCTCCCTCTCTCTGCTGGAGGTAATCAAAGACACACTGACATTTAACTCCGTCATTGATACCTCTGGTGTTAAGAGAAATTATGTTTAGAGCCATATTACATAAGAAAGTGGAACCAGTCTTTACAAAACACATTTCTCTTCGGTCTCACCTGTTACCTTCTTCTTTTTCTTTTTCTTCTTACCAATTTCCTGCCAGCCATCCTCTGAATGAGCCTTCATCAGGGTGGCAGCAGTAAAAGCGTTCACGGAGTCCATTTCAAGGAAGGGGGTAGAAGGAGGGGTGGAGGGGTTCCAGCTGTCCCCATCGCCATGCTCTCCTTCCTCCTCGCTCGGGGAGAAAACAGAGTCATTTTTCCTTTTCCTCAAGTCCAGCTCCTGGGAGCACTGAGGGGAAAGGGGTGCAGCCGATGCACCAGTCTCCTCTTCCCCCTCACCCACCAGCTGTTGCAGATCCTCCGTGATGGACTGGATGGAGGAGAGGAGGGCATCTGTAGCACTTGCAGAGTCTGAGAAAAGCAGCTCCGCTGAATCCTGGGTATCGTCGCTGGACCCGCTCCACCGGGGGGCCCCACACTGGCCCTCGTTCTGAGGAGCAGGAGTGGGGGAGGGGAGGGGGGAGAGCCCAGCCCGCCTTCAAGGCCTCTGCCCTGCCGGTCGTGGTTGGCAATACACCTGGCCTTACAAACGAGCCAGTGGGGCCCGTTCAGCTCCGGGCTCATCGCCTGCGGCTCACGGCTTGCGAGTGTGCCCAATCCGTGCGATAACTCGGAAAACACCCGGCCACACTGTGCCGGAAACGACGCACTCTGGGAAGCCGCTATGCAAAGCGAGGTCCCAAGATCCCCTGCGGCCGGACACTTCCCACCCCCCAAAGAAAAGAGCGCCAATCAGACGGCCGGAGACCGAGGACTCGCGGAGCAGACTGCCACAATCGCCATAACAAGACCGATTGCGAGCGTTTTTGTTTTCTCTCTTTGACCAGCCAGGCTGCGCCCCACCCGAAGGCAGGGAAGCACAAAAATTGCATGGAACTCATTCATGCTCCTCTCCACGGAAATCTTTAGTAAAAGGCGAAAGATTTGTACGAGATGAAGAGAAACCAGAATGCGTGGCTGCACAGCTGCAGGAGCCCAGGCCGCCTTCAAAGCCTCTGCGCTGCCGGTCATGGTTGGCAATACACCTGGCCTTACAAACGAGCCAGTGGGGCCCGTTCAGCTCCGGGCTCATCGCCTGCGGCTCTCAGCTTGCGGCCGTGCCCAATCCGTGCGATAAGTCGGAAAACACCCAGCCACACTGTGCCGGAAACGACGCACTCTGGGAAGCCGCTATGCAAAGCGAGGTCCCAAGATCCCCTGCGGCCGGACACTTCCCGCCCCCCAAAGAAAAGAGCGCCAATCAGACAGCCGGAGACCGAGGACTCGCGGAGCAGACGGCCACAATTGCCATAACAAGAGTGATTGCGAACGTTTTTGTTTTCTCTCTTTGACCAGCCAGGCTGCGCCCCACCCGAAGGCAGGGAAGCACAAAAATTGCATGGAACTTATTCATGCTCCTCTCCACAGAAATCTTTAATAAAAGGCGAAAGATTTGTACGAGATGAAGAGAAACCAGAGTGCGTGGCTGCACAGCTGCAGGAGCCCAGACCGCCTTCAAAGCCTCTGCGCTGCCGGTCGTGGTTGGCAATGCACCTGGCCTTACAAACTAGCCAGTGGGGCCCGTTCAGCCCCGGGCTCATCGCCTGCGGCTCTCGGCTTGTGGGCGTGCCCAATCCGTGCGATAACTCGGAAAACACCCGGCCACACTGTGTCGGAAACGACGCACTGTAAGGCACCTTGAAGCGTGCACCCCCAACATTCTTCTTTGCACATCTGTGAAAGGTAAACTCTTGAGCAAACTCTGAACCAGCTCTAAGGAAACTAATCCGATTAGACGTTACTTTGACTCATCCTTTAAGGGACCCTTGATAATTGGAGAAATCAATGATTTCGAATGAATTCTGTATGCGTCAAAAGACAGCTATACACAGAAAACATGCAGGACACTGCTCATGATGTTTCCCGAGCCGAAACACAGTGCGTTTTTCCAAGCCATCTGACAAAGCCCGCCCACTGAAAACTGCAGCAGATCGTGTAAAGACGTTCAACTTTGTAACTACTGCACGCACAGGAAGCAGAATAAATTCCTCTTTTCAAACTGTCAAAGGTTTGCTTTGCGAACGCTGCAGGACATCGCAAAATCTCTTTTGAACGGGGACAAACGATTTCTTATGGGGCGCAGTAAGTACAGACGTTTAAAAAGCTCCACTCATGCCGACGATGCAGCATGAAGAAGCGCAACCTAACGTTTGACAGACAAAAGCCGGGCGCCGCTACGAGCAATATGAAATCAAACTGACAGCACATGGCGTTTCGCGCTGACTCAAAAGTGATCTCGACAGACGCTGTTCTCTGCATAACACTGAAAGAGCTAAAGAGCGTTTCTGTTGAGACGTAACCCAGTGGGCAAAAGACGTATAATATACGTCTATTAAACGCATACCTTAGACGTCTAAATGTGGTCTGCAATTCGTCTAGAATGAAATTCTAATATACGTCTATTGTTATACGTCAATTATACGTCTATGATTAGATGTTCATTATACGTAAATGGTTGGAGTTCTATTATACGGATAAATTTAGAGGACTATTATACATATATGGTAGGAGTTCCGGATAACTTTAGAGGACTATTCTACGTATATGGTTGGAGGTCTATTATACGGATAACTTTAGAGGTCTATTATACGTATATGGGTAGAGGTCTATTATACGGATAACTTTAGAGGTCTATTATATGTATATGGTTAGAGGTCTATTATACGGATAACTTTAGAGGTCTATTATACGTATATGGGTAGAGGTCTATTATACATCAAAGTTAGGTTTTACAGGTGTAGAAACTAGTAAATCAACCCAATGATTTGGTTTAGAAATTTATTCTGAAAATACACATTCACACCTGAAAAATATGTATTTCAAATTATACATTGTATACAATCAATCAACAATCAACATATGGGCAATAATCATAAAAAACACAACTAGTCTTAAACTTCAGCTACAAATTCTGGTAATATGGCAATATACAGTATAGTAACGGCAAACACAAACTAATTACATTAACACACTAACTCAAAACCACATTTTGATTCAAATATACATTTTAAAATGTACAACTTCTATATTTCCAAGAAAAAAAAATATTACAATGGAAGTTAAGACGATTTTTGTCCACTATTTGCAAACCCTGTGTAATTGTCCTAACAGTTAGAACCAAAAACCTAGTATTTTCAGTGTCCAGATCTCCTGGCCCCCTGCCTTGCATATGCATTCTTCAAGTAACACATTGCGTGCTCCTTTATTTCTTTTTCTGCTGATTTAGGGCGGGACTTCAGCACCGCAGCTAGGAGAAAATTATATAATATTACTTCCCAAATTAATGATGATTAATATCTTCTTTAGTATAATCTAAAAAATGAACGGTTTACTAAGCTCAAAGCTGAAATAAATGTATAAAATTTGGCTTGCATCATAGAAGTTGAGCAATAAAGTCTGTCCTAATTAAAGAGTACCCAAAGTTTGAAAGTACAACATAGAATAAGAATAGAGAAACGGCAAAACGATTTAGTGTCAGAATTTCGAATGAATTCTGTATGCGTTAAAAGACAGCTATACACAGAAAACATGCAGGACACTGCTCACGATGTTTGCCGAGCCGAAACACAGTGCGTTTTTCCAAGCCATTTGACAACGCCCGCCCACTGAAAACTGCAGCAGATCGTGTAAAGGCGTTCAACTTTGTAACTACTGCACGCACAGGAAGCAGAATAAATTCCTCTTTTCAAACTGTCAAAGGTTTGCTTTGCGAACGCTGCAGGACATCGCACAACCTCTTTTGAACGGGGACAAACGATTTCTTATGGGGCGCAGTAAGTACAGACGTTTAAAAAGCTCCACTATTTTTATGTGCCATTTTTTGCTTATTCACTTACTATTTTAATCAAAATAATATTAAGAAAGATCTGTATGTATTCAGATAGTATTATTATTGTTCATACTTACTCGTCAAAAGAGGATTGCTGAGATATTTGCGGATATACTTCTACGTTTGAAAAACGTGTCCAAAATGGTGACCAACGAATACTAGCAATGCATTGTGGTATATAACCGGAAAATATGCTGGGTTCGATATTTTCTCAACGTATGCGTTTATTAATGTTGTCGATATTATGGTTGAAATTTAACATTGATAATACATCGCGGCTATGTGCCCCCTGCTATGAGCTGATGTGCAATTTTAACGCATGCAGTTAGTAAGGATCGGTCACTGTTGTATGGTATTATATACAGTATAATGACATTATGGAATAGGATGGGGACAGGCCTGGCATCACGGGGGGAGGGAGGAATGTCGCCCCTTCAGTTTTGGGCAAAAAGATGTACCTAACTTACCTAGGAGTATACGGCACTCTGCACAGTGTACGAAGTAATTTTCGCAGTAATTAATTTATTATATTTACTATATTTATTATACACGTGTAAATTAATTACTGCGAAAATAATTTACTTCGTACACTGTGCAGAGTGCCGTATACTCCTAGTTGCGGCACACACGATACATACAGTAAAAAGCCTCAGGCACTGTGTTAGATGTGTTTTCGACGTTATATATGCGTTTATTAATGTCGTCGATTTTACGGTTGCAATTCGACTGATTATACGTCGAGGCGACGTATATATACGTATAGCCGTATTTTCGCCGTGAATATACGTATATTCGACGAATCAGTGCCCACTGGGTAAACTCTTCAGCAAACTCTGAACCAGCTCTAAGGAAACTAATCCGATTAGACGTTACTTTGACTCATCTTTTTACGCTCAGTGCTGGATTGCTCAAACTCCAGCTAGGGTTAGGGTTAGCATTCCCACGCTACTTAGACACTTTGTTTACGCTCAGTGCTTGATTTTGGGAACTTCAGGACGAGTGGGAATTTTCTCCTATCTGTCAATTCTGTTTTGTTTTGGAGACTCTTGGCTGCCTATGTTGTACAGTGCAGCGTGAAGGAAACATTTTCCAAAACTGTGTCAGCTCAAAAGTTGTAAGAAAACCTCTCCAGCTGCTTTAACTCTCTTCATTTTTGTCATTTAAGGTGACACTCGATGTATAACTGGAGCCTCACATATGCAAATGGTGAGGCTCCAGTTCGACACCCAGTTCAACACCACTTTACAGTAAATGACAAAAGCATGGCAGACTGTGCCGGACCGGCAGATTACTTCCGCTTATTTTTACCATATTAAACAATGGAAATCCAACCACTTGCATTTGTGACACTTGATTTTGGCTGCACCTAAGACACTCTTAAATCTTCAAACACATTTCTCTTCTCCCGCAACACTCTTGTCTGTCGGCGCTATGTGGCAGCGTTGCATGACAACCCATCTCACCACGGAAAGGAACCTAACAGCTTTGGTAAGAGAGGAGAAAAGGACCTGGCCCGTACGCGGCTCAAACCCGCAACCTTGGCGTTACTAGCACCACCATCTAACCAACTGAGCTAACCGGCCTCACAACAGTGGTCCTCTCTGTGCTGCAAAAAATCAAACTCAGGGAATTTCTTTTGTCCTTTGAATAGAAAGCCGTGTAATTCAGTGTACGGGCTTTCTCGTGCAGTTTCATGGTTCTTGTAACCCAAATCCTACACTGGCCTGAAGTGCCCCCCCATTTCACAGCATTTTTCAGCTGATTTAAAATGTACCTAAAGGAGAAGCATTATTGAAGACCATCAATTACCAAGAGCTTTTGTCAAAGGTTTTGGTGGTCATTTTTAATGACCACAGAGCACTATGACCTCGGTTTTACATCTCATCCAAAAGACAGCGCCCTTTTACAACACAGCTTCTCCGTCACTATATTGGGACATTGGGACCCGTACAGACCTCAGAGTGAGCGCCCATTAACACCACTTCCAGCTGGAAGCTTTGTTTTTCCCTGTAGCTCACCCTCATCCGGGTACTGACCTGGCTCACACCTGCTTAGCTTCAGTGGGTTTTCAGTTGCGAGTTGCAAAAGTTGGGATGCAAGTGTAGCGGCAATGCTTGTTAATAAGACAGAATTAAGCGTTGGTATGCTGTCCTAAATGAAGCCCCATCTCACCCCCCATCTCTGTGGTGCAGCCACAGAGAAAGTATTCATGCAGACTGATTTAAGTTGTTTTCTTTTGATAAGGAACAGCTCCCAGACAGGGATGCACTTAGCTAAGCCTGGCTATCATGATCAATGGTCATCCATTGGCGCCTATCTGTCTAGGGAGTGCCGAATGGACATCTGGACTGCATTCTTAAGTGTCAAGAGTAAGTGACTTATATCTCACCTTGACCAACCAATCAGGGACTGGCAGGGCGTGGTAATACCACGTGGGTCTCCAATGCCCGCCAAACTCTCAACCAATCAGCACACATCTGTGTCTTGGTGGAAAAGGGAGCGCAAGCTCAGATTGGGGCTCTCCTTGGCCATTTTCGCGCATCCTCAGAGACAATCACGTGACAACTGCTGTTGTCTGCATAGGGACTTGGACTTTGTTCTAAGCGCGAGGCCAAGCATCCCGTACGTACTCAGAATTCTACTAACGTGAATGCTCCGTTTGATCAACGGCAGCCTACAGTTGGACCCTCGTCGACAACCTGAATAGCTTATTCAGAAGCAGCGCTGGACCGGGAACGAACCAGTTTCTTCCCAGGCAAAAGAGTGACTTGTGAGGACTCGCGGTCACACTCTGTGCATAGAGACTTTCTACTAGCCAGCCGGACTGCTGGTAGATCCCCTTGGAGCAACGACTGCCCTGCGCGCCGCAGTCAGATTCCTCCGCCCGTCCTACTCCGAGCTGCAACTTGACTGGTTGGCCGGTAGCCAGAGGACGCCGACACAACGCCCATTGGACAACGGCTGGAACAGAGGCTGCAACAGAGCTTGTCAGCTGGTTTGGTGTTCGTGCCGGGAAATTCCAAATCCATACACAGTGGATAAGTTAACCCCATGTTCTACATTGCGTCTCGAGAATTCAATTGTACCTCAACACAAGTTGTTATCAATTTAATTCATGAGTAATGTATTTACTTCCGAGTTTAGAGTAACAATGGGTAATCACACTGATTAGCGATTTGGTAACCGAACGATATATATTGACATATATTCTCTGTTGTGTATCTCTTTGTGTTTGCATCTCTTCGAGATTATATATCTTGTATATTGATAACCCTCACAGTAAGGTCTGCCGCTCGTATCCAGGCAGACTAGTATATGTTTGGTGCACAATTTATATTAATAAATGTATCTCGTGTATTGAACCCGTGTGTGTGCGTTGTTAGTTGTTCTGGCGATTGATTTTCTAAAAGCCCCAAGGAACAACCTCGTGATTACTGCTACAATTAATAATTGTCTCAGTAAACCCATCAAACCACTACATTTAATGGCGTCCCTGGGTGGGTGAGTTTAGAATGAAATGAGACTCAATCGCACAGAATAACTGATGTTGCTGTGAGTTCAAGTTCAGCACAGCACCGCGGCTTTTATACGCGAATACCGGGTGTGCTGATAACTGCGTAAAGAAATCCCCCTGTTTTCTAGCGTTTAGTGTAACGTGTGCTGATTGGAAATCCATCTGCTCGGGTGTTTAGATTCCATACTGTATTTTGGTAAAAGGAAAAAAAGTAATACTCTTAAAGTTTCTCTGACGTAATGACAATGGCTGCTAAAATGTCTGAAGTGGAGTCGCTTATAAGTACTATTTCTAGCGACGACAATCCTGGTTACTGGAGTGGTATCGAAAAGTTGAACTTTGATGATATTGAGAAGCTGCAAGTAGATTTAGTAGCTAAGGTAGCGAACCAGCTTAACACAGGAGGGTCTGTGAACGCAGTTCAGGTCCTATCTAGTTTCGCCTTAAATCTAGCTAAACAGCTGGAACTGTCTTTGTCCGAGCTGACAAAGTTTCAAACGCTTCAGGGAAAGCTAGAAAGATATAAGGCGGAGCGAGTTGAGTTGTTGGATATAATCAGAGAAAAGAGAGTGAAAAGTGAGGAAAGTGAAGACAGACTCAGGGAAGTTTTAGGTAAATTAGATGACCTGTCTGCTAGAGAAACTGCGGCTGAGGTAGCTAGGAGAGACCTAGAAGCGAGCTTGAAAGAAAAAGAAAAAGAAATTGAGAGTTTAAATGAGCTCAGCCAGGAAAGGCAAAAGGAGTTAGATGCTGCCGTACTGGAAGCAAAACAGGCTAGATCCCACTTGCATGCCAGCCCACCTAGCAGCCCGGAGCGCTCACCCAGGAGGTTTCTCCCGGCCAGGGTCTGTGGTCGGATCGGCATGGGGGAGATCGCCGAGTCCTGCGCGAGACGCAAGGGCGATTCAATTCAGGCATAGACCCCCTGCTCCTGATCACGGCCGTCTCCCTGCCCGCGGAGAAACCGTAAAAATTAACCTCCACTCCCTGAGGCAGTTAGCCAAAGATGTAGAAAGGTTTGACCCGACAGTGTCAGGGAATAATGTGGAGACCTACATTGATGAGCTGAGATATACTTTGCAGTTTATGCCCGAAGCGTCCGAACAGGAAAAGGCTATGTTAGTAAGGAAAACTACCAGCCGAGCGGTCCACGAGTGGATGTCTAGACAAGGACTGTAAGGTCTGTAATAGCTTTGAGGAGCTGTGTCAGGCAATGTTCGGAGAATTTTCGGCTTTTATAGATCCCATATCTGCCGTGGCCACAGCGCACCATATTAAGCACGAAAAAGCTGAAGCCCCTCGCGACTATTACCCCTATTATATAATATTTTACTATTATATAACTAGTAAAATATTACCCCCGGTCCATTCTATTCCAAAAGTGAGAAACACCTGTTTTCTACATTTTGTCTGTTTTAAAACCATATCTCTTTAAACCAAACCAAGAGTTTGTCTTTTGCACTGATATTCTGATTCATTTCAATTTCAAAGAAAAAAAAAACATTATCTTCCAAAGCATCATAAAATTGTCCATTCTTCCAGACTCTACTTCTCTCTTGTAGTAGTACAGCAGACCTTTCCAGGTGAGCAGATCACAGAGTCCGAAATGAGCTTCCTCCATCAAGCAAAGTACCTGAACATGACTCGGTCTTCATAAAAGCGCCCCTGTAATAAAGAAATTAAATCCGAAATCAAGAGGGCAGTTGCCTACTGAAGTTCAAGAAGTCATCAATTTTAACCTAGCAACACATTAAAGGCTGCATCTATACAAGTACGATTCTAGAAATGCTCACCAGATTACGTTTTAAGAAGGAACTGCGCCTCAGGTTCCGCCGAGATCTTAACTTGGATGGCAGGATTCAGAGTCCGGAGTGCGGACTGATGGCGCACGGAGGGTCCACATACTGTGGATCCCTCAGTTTTCTTCCGCGTGTTTAAACCGCCAGCGTGTGGCTCTCCTGTCCCCGTGACCTCATTGCTCTGCTCTCGCCTCTGTGCAGCCGAGCCCGACTCATGGTAACGTGGAAAAAAATATGCCCTCAACGTGGGATTTACTCTGGATCGAGGATAGATGTCACCTTTTTATCGTTGAACAGGATGTATGTGATGTGGCGACTAGGTTCAATTTTGTATCCTTTTAAAAGATTAAGGACTGGGGTGAGCGTGATTTACCACCCTTTCAGCTAAGAACCCGACGTGAGCACCGTTTAAGCTGCATAGACTCGGTCGTTTAACTCTTCTCCATTAGCAGGGTTAAGGTTAAAGAAAAAAAACATTGCTGACTTCTTTTTTTTGCCAGCCGCTAGCGCTGATTAACAATGTTTGTATTTCATGTTTTGCAAGTTCCATCCATTTTAAGAAAAACAAGTCGTTCAAGACAGGAAATGAATACTTGCATTTAATTAAGTTTAGCCGTAGGCAGTTGTCTGTAAGGACCAGTTCTGTTCGAGAAGACAGAACAAAGAAGGCACCACTGGGATTCAGACCCAGGATCTCCTGTTTAAGAGACAAGCGCTTTAACCAACTAAGCCACGGCGCCCCGGGAGTGTTGTCCTTTTGCAGCCACTTGGACACACCACTCAGACACATCTGCATTCGGTGTGTGCTCCGCCTGCTCGCTGAGCAAGTTGCCACCTTTACATACAATAGCAACATCGACACCAAGAGAAAGGATGACAAATGGCTTTTATCTGGAACTTTTCATGTCCAAGGAGCTCAATGTGCTTTCTGTGTACAACAGGGCCACTGAACTCCACACTGGCCACTGAACCACAGCAGTGGCTTGCTGGCTTGACATCTCCCAAGGAAAATGTTGAAATCGCATGTGGAACAGGAAAAGGACCCTCGAGTACGAGGGAAAAAAAAGAAAAAGATCATCTGGAGCGCGCCAACCCATGTCTGGACAGCCCAGTTTCATTGACGAGGTGGCCGAGTGGTTAAGGCGCTGGATTGCTAATCCATTGTGCTCTGTACGCATGGGTTTGAATCCCATCCTCGGCGCTCTCTATGTCTGACACGTGTGCCTGTTAGATGTTGGCCCTCCTTCTGTTTGCTCCAGTACTAGAGCCGTACATTTTCTAGCGGTGGCTGAACATGGTATAGTAGGCTAACGTCGGTATCGAGCAGTGGCAGTAACAGTATTTACGTGCCGCTGCTGCCAAGTGGCTCTGGATTGAGACCGCATTTTCACTTACTTGCAGCACAAACGGAGAAAGCGATTTTTGACAGTCTCTCGAGAGACTGCGCTAGGTGTTTAGGGATAGACTTTGTCAGTTCCCCCTGGGATGATGGCCTCTCAAATAGTTTGTGATTCCTCTAGACGTTTATACAATAGAAGCCTGCTTCGTGGCTTAAATCCAAGCTAAGGAAACGAGTTAGAGGTCTGATGCAGAACTGCACTGTATGTGTGAGGAAAGCTGCCCCCTTCTGTTCCTTGTCGACCGAACAGAGGACTGTAAAGGATACCGCCAAGAAACTTTAGGATGCTGGTTGGAATCCAGCTCCAAAGAAGCCCCTTTGGGTGTTATGTCATCAAAAAGTAAGAACAGAGAATCTCCCTTTGATCAAAAGCGCAACAGAACTGTTTTCCGTGGAGCAGGTTTCAGACCCGTAGACCTGTTTTATTTGTAGGGCAGGGCGCATTCCCAAACGCGAATCTCCTGTTTTAGAAATGCTTTGGGCGGCGTGAAGTGAAAATAAGAAGTGGGCTCCAGATGCACATGGAAGCAATCAAGTGTTTCATCCGAGCTGTTTCAAAGACTGCTCAACAGCTTTCCTTTCACAGAGGCCCAATGATTGATGATGGGGGTGCACCCTTCAATGCGCCTTACGACTCTAGGGAGTGATTGAGACGATTCGTAGCGTGTGTTCATTTCCCTCTATTCCCCGTGTTGCAGTGGTAGGATGACGTAAATTCCTGCTTCGACACGTAACGGCATTATAATCAAGTGCAGGAGCTGAGGGCTTTTGTTTTGTTTCGTTTTCCATGGCGTTCGTAAGCGCGCAAAACAAGGACAATTCCTGCGTCTAACACAAATGTAAATGCTTTTGAAAGTGCAGTGTGGTGCAGCTTGTAAAATCCTTGTCCACATTTGTGGTTTGTTGATGTTTTTTTTCTGTCTGCCAAAGTTGCATTTTGACATCCGGACGGTGAGACTTTATCATTTGAACGTGAAGCCAGCCTTAAACCCTCTGAGGCGTGTCTGTCTGCCGGCATGTATCTTGTGAAAGGTATTTTTTTTTTAACGGAGAGCGACTTTAAAAAGGTTTCCGCAGACACCTCGCACTCCGGAGGAGGAATGCGGCGGCGGCGAGCTCACTGTAGTTGTGGCCGAGTAGTTAAGGCGATGGACTTGAAATCCATTGAGGACTCCCCGCTCAGGTTCGAATCCTGCTGACTACGGCGTCTGCTGCACGTCGCCTTGTGCCTGTGTGGCAAAGGCGAAGTGCCGCTTCTCCTTTCCTGGTACTATAAAAATGCTACATCGCTTGGTCCTGCTTCCATGGAAAGCAGTTCTTCAGGTAATTCTACTCTCTTACCAAAGCTGTTAGGTTCCTTTCCGTGGTGAGATGGGTTGTCATGCAACGCTTCCACATAGTGCCGACAGACAAGTGTGTTGCGGGAGAAGAGAAAAGTGTTAGAAGATTTAAGAGTTTCTTAGGTGGAGCCAAAATCAAGTGTCACAAATGCAAGTGGGAAGATTTCCAATGTTTAATATGGTCAAAATAAGCGGAAGTTATCTGCTGGTCCGGCACAGTTTGCCATGCTTTTGTCATATACTGTAAGTGGTGTCGAACTGGGTGTCGAACTGGAGCCGCACCATTTGCATATGTGAGGCTCCAGTTATACATCGAGTGTCACATTAAATGACAAAAATGAAGAGAGTTGTAGCAGCTGGAGAGGTTTTCTTACAACTCTTGAGCTGACACAGTTTTGGAAAATGTTTCCTTCACGCTGCACTGTACAACATAGGCAGCCAAGAGTCTCCAAAACAAAACAGAATGGACAGATAGGAGAAAATTCCCACTCGTCCTGAAGTTCCCAAAATCCAGCACTGAGCGTAAACAAAGTGTCTAAGTAGCGTGGTAATGCTAACCCTAACCCTAGCTGGAGTTTGAGCAATCCAGCACTGAGCGTAAAAAGATGAGTCAAAGTAACGTCTAATCGGATTAGTTTCCATAGAGCTGGTTCAGAGTTTGCTCAAGAGTTTACCTTTCACAGATGCGCAAAGAAGAATGTTGGGGGTGCACGCTTCAAGGCGCCTTACAGCTGTAGGGAGTGATTCGAGACGATTCGTGGCGTGTGCTCGTTCCCATATACCGTACGCCCCGGGGTGCAGTGCTAGGATGACGTACAATACCACTTGGGCACGTAACGGCGTTATGTGCAGGGTTTTCGTTTGTTCGTTTTGTTTTGCTCTGCTTTGCTTTGTTTTGCTTTCCATCGCGTTGGTAAGAGCGTAAATAAAAATGCGATTCCTGCGTCTACCACTAATGTAAGAGCTATTTCAAGTGCGACGTGGTGCGGCTTTTCAAATGCTTGTGGGCATTTCTCTGTTGTTGATTCTTTTTTTGTGTGTAACAAAGTGGCATTTTCATGTCCGGACGGGGAGACTTTATCATTCCGACATGAAGCCAGCCTTAAACCCTCTGAGGCGTGTCTGTCTGCCGGCACGTATTTTGTCAAAGGTATTATTTTTTTTTAACGGAGAGCGACTTTGAAAAGGTTTCCGCAGCCACGTCGCACTCCGTGTTTGATTAAAGGAGGAATGCGGCGATGGTGAACTCGCTGTAGTCGTGGCCGAGTGGTTAAGGCGATGGACTCGAAATCCGTTGGGGACTCCCCATGCAGGTTCAAATCTTGCCGACTACGGCGTCTGCCGCACGTCTCCTTGTGCCTGCGCGGCAAAGGTGAAGTGCCGCTTCTCTTTCCCTGGTACTATAAAAACACTAAATAGCTTGGCCCCGCTGCCATGGAAATGAGTTCTTCAGATAACCACACATCTTGCGTTCGCACCTCTGGTGTTCTACTTATGCCTTTGAAAACCTAATGAATAAAACTGAAAGAACCGACACAATATGTAGGTGCTCGTAAAGCATGCATTAAAGAACTGTTAACAGCAAGGGTTTCAGTGGGTTAACTGAGGAGAAGGCGTGATCGCTAATTGTTGACTTTTTATTTGGTGTTAGAAACACTCTTACTGTGCATGACGTGCAACAAATTTAGCCACAGAAATTGCATCACGCTTTCATGTATGCTATTGCAGACACCAACGTTGCCTAGATAGAAAACCGAAATAGCCGTGGGTTTGCTTGCTGGTCTGAAGGATCTCTCTTCGAATCTCTATCATTTGTCAATGGAAGTAAAAGGTGCTGCAATCTGATACGTTCAGAATCAAACCCGCAGCTGTTGTTCGACTTTATTTCTTGACTAATTACAACTGAGTGTCGCATGAGCAGTTACGTAAACTTGTCTGATATATTTGAACACAAATGCCGTTCTTCAATTAAAACTAACAGTACATTGTCAGGGACATTCAGTTCTATACAAACAAGAGACAGACAAGAGAACATTTAGTATATAATAGACAGAAAGAGGTTCGAATCCTGCCGACTACGTTGTCCACCTCCTGTCGTTGTGTTTCGGCGCAAGCAAAGAAGCGCGCCTGTTCGGTGTTCCTGGTGGTTTTAAAATGCCAAATTGCTTGTACCCGCTCCCTTGCAAATAAGTTCTTCAGCGTCCGCGAATGGCATTTTACAGCTGGAAGCAGATGTCGACGCTTTTTGCACAGAGCACCAAAAAAGTGTCTTTTTTGAAGGCCCGGGTTCTGAGCATTGGTGGTTCAGTGGTAGAATTCTCGCCTGCCACGCGGGAGGCTCGGCTTTGATTCCCCGCCAATGCAGTGGCTTTTGCAGCTAGCTGCTCCATCACTTGCATCCCCTTGCAACTCGCAACTGAAAACCCACTGAAGCTAAGCAGGTGTGAGCCAGGTCAGTACCCGGATGAGGGTGAGCTACAGGGAAAAACAAAGCTTCCAGCTGGAAGCGGTGTTAATGGTGCCGGCGGTGGGGCGCTCACCCTGAGGTCTGTGCGGGTCCCAATGCCCCAGCATAGTGACGGAGACACTGTGTTGTAAAAGGGCGCTGTCTTTTGGATGAGATGTAAAACCGAGGTCACATCGCTCTGTGGTCATTAAAAATGACCACCAAAACCTTTGACAAAAGCTCTTGGTAATTGATCGTCTTCAATAATGCTTCTCCTTTAGGTACATTTTAAATCAGCTGAAAAATTCTGTGAAATGGGGGGCACTTCAGGCCAGTGTAGGATTTCGGTTACAAGAACCATGAAACTGCATGAGAAAGCCCGTACACTGAATTACACGGCTTTCTATTCAAAGGAGGGCAAAAGAAATTCCCTGAGTTCGATTTTTTGCAGCACAGAGAGAACCACTGTCGTGAGGCTGGTTAGCTCAGTTGGTTAGAGCATGGTGCTAATAACGCCAAAGTCACGGGTTCGTGCCCCTTACTGGCCAGGTCCTTTTCTCCTCTCTTACCAAAGCTGTTAGGTTCCTTTCCGTGGTGAGAGGGGTTGTCATGCAACGCTGCCACATAGTGCCGACAGACAATTAAATGACAAAAATGAAGAGAGTTAAAGCAGCTGGAGAGGTTCTCTTACAACTTTTGAGCTGACACAGTTTTGGAAAATAATTCCTTCACGCTGCAGTGTACCATATAGGCAGCCAAGAGTCTCCAAAACAAAACAGAATTGACAGTCATATAATGTCCATTAACCCCGGTTTTAAACGCAGCATCATGTCTGCCATCATAAGAATATGAGTCCAATATTTTAGAATATAGTCAGAATGACTTCTAACCTTAGCTGTGGTGTCTTTAATCCCTATTGCTCAATGCATGGTGTACGTACTGCATACATGTGTCTTGAGAATGAGGAATGGGCCCCTGAGACAGTCATTTGCCTGTTTCACAAATGATCGTATTTTACTAGAGATTCTGTTTGGGATTCAGATGTGCATTCAGACAGCAATCCCTTTCAAGAAATGATATGTTCTGGATGAGGTCAAAGGTGCTAGAACACTGTATTTAGGATGTGTTTGCAGTGATTGTGTGTCTCCTGCTTCAACGCAGTGATATATAGATGTGCTCCTGTAATTTATTGGTACATGCCCAGGGCAGTAAGTAGTCTGAGGATTTATTTCCAGACGGCATAGAGCAGTGAAGCACTTCTACTTAAATTATTACATTATACACAATTTGAGTTCATTTTAAAAAGTAAAAGGTAATGAAAGGAATGCATTTTCATAAGAAAGATAATACCGATATGCATGTGATAATCTTCCTTATATCATGTAGTGCGTCATTTGGACACTTTGTGGGCTTGAAATACAAAGAAAATCATGTTCTATGGTACAAGATAAATACAAAACTTAATCATTTATTTTAATTAGATTTGTTTATAAAGCATAAGCAATCATTTATTACATTAATATATGTGAAAATGACATTTTAGCACCATAATATTACATACAGGTCTCTAGCTTCAACACAGTGATATATATATATATGCTCAGTGATTTATTGGTACATGCCCAGGGCAATAATCAGAATTAGTATTTATTTCCATACGGGCTACAGGTAATGTTGTGAAATACTTCAACACACTGGATCGCAGATTTAGACCCCCTGCACTCTTACTCCTTAAAAACCAAAGAAATGAAGATATGTAGCAATCACATTGTAACAGGGGTGACAGTGACTTAATGCTTATACTACTGGACTTCTGGTACCTTTAGGGTACGGTGTTCCCTGAAGGGCTCTCAAACCCCGCATTTCAGATGCCTAGCTGTATTGCTGATGTGTTGCACCTCAGAATCACTTTTAAACCTTACCTCTGGTATCTTTAATCCCTATTGCTCAACGCATGGTGAAAGTATTGCATAAATGTGTCTGAAAATGAGCAATGGGCACCTGAGAGACTCATTTGCCTGTTTCACAAATGATCATATTTGACTAGAGATTCTGTTTGGGATTCAGTTGTGCATTCTGACAGCAATCTCTTTCAAAAAATGATTTTACCTTATCGCGGCTTTGCCCTTCTTGCCTTTTTGGACAATATCTCCATCTTGTGGTCGTTGTTGGTAATGTCTAGACAATATCTCCATCTTGTGGTCGTTGTTGGTAATGTTTTCTTATGCCCTTTTTTTATTTCAATTCTCTATTAGATGATTCTAGAATCTCTACAATAGAGTTGAAAACATCAGTTTTATAGCAGACAATATGACATTATTTATAGTCCAATTAGAAATTTATTACCCTGTTTTTAACATAATAACAAATTAAAACTAAGTTTGGAACACCAGGGAACATAAAAAATGATTTTTAGGAAAACCATGAGGTTCTCTGTGTCCGATGCCTGCAAGGGGAGAAAGCTAGAATCCTTTGATTTTTCCAAATTTGAAAATAAACATCATATAACAACAGCTTTCATTCCTTGGAGTGAAAAACAACCATTTTTGAAGACATATTAGTTTCTAAAACACTACAATAAAGTTAAAAACATCCATTTTATATTACATTATTTTTTGTGAAATAATTAAATTGGCTTATTTCTCTCGCATTAAATTGGCTACAAATGCAAGAATTCAACCAGATATTCTTGTAAAATGTATAATGTTGCATTGCAGTTAGTTAATGTAGTTAGTCCATAGTCAGCAATCTAAACTTTATTGTTAAGCTTTAATGATTGATGTTGTACCAGTAACCTTTAGAAATACTATAGTACTTCACAAATGCTTTGTGTGTTTGGAAATCTTTTGAGTAAAAGCCTTATAAAAATAGGTTTAGTTTTTACAGGACATCACAAAGAAATAGGATGGTATAATTCTTATAATTGCTTAGTGATTGTATTTGGAAGATTATGCACTAAACAGACTTCAGGAATGCCAGTGGATCATTGTGCTATTTGGAATTATTCCAAAAATCAAGTGACCTCTTTGCTGTAGTATTTTTAGTATTATTTATTTAGTATTAATAAAGAATAGATTTATTAAAGTCGTGCGATGTGCAAGCGGGATATGTAAAATAATTTAAAATAAAGTTTTTTATTATTGTTATAGAGAAACATGATCAGATTTTCCCTGGTTCAGAAAAAAGACGATTAAAATCTGTAATCTTTCCACTTGTATGTCATCAGACATTAATGAGTACAACCCCCCTCTCTGCCGGAGTGCTGGCTGTGACGAATTAAACCAATTTCACAGGTGTTTTCAAAGTAGGAAGTACAGTGTTAACTAGTAGATGGCCTCCTCAATGAAATCGCTTCAACATGCTAATGCATTGGTGTAACAGTCCGGGCGTGGCAAGCTTCCAATGTCAACTCGACTCGATTGGAAGACAATGAACGTATTTTAGCCCTAAATGAATTAATAGCAAACATGGTTTACATAAAATACATTTTTCCAAGAAAGTTTATAATAATACAATCTATAGTTGAAATCTGAGCCTAAATATAAAGAAAAAAGCATTTTCAGAGAGCAATCACGCTGTGTTTATGTAGAAAAAGCGATTAGGTTTATGAGCAATCTAATTACCTATTCGCTTAAAACGCGATATAAAATAAAGTTTATTTAAAGATGAATGATAAGTGTCGCAGTTTTAATAATTTTCATAGTAGGGCTTGGACAGATTCCAAGTGCATTTTTGCAATTTACGTTGCATTGTCCAATGTGATGTTGTAATACAGTTTAGAATACAGTAAGTCTAAACTGTATCAGCTTTATTTATGGGTTGCAATTTAGAAAAAGTCAAAAACCGCACTCAAAATCCAATTTAGAGCTTTCTGGCAAGAGGAGACACCCAAATTATAATGTAACATGCCACTGTTTGTGCATGAACAAAGTTATACTGCAATTTTCCTTAGATACGCGATTAAAAAAAATAATTTTTTTGAATCCCCGGCCAAACACATTCCATAAGAATCAGCGCTTTTATACAGTATATCGCCTTTAAACACGCGTTTACGATTTAAATCAAAACTCGATTCAAATCAATATGAATGTTTATTTTGTAACGCATAGGTGACTATTCATTGTTATTAAAAAGACGTAAATTCGATCATGTTGTGATATTTAGAAATATAAATTTGTTTTGATGCGAGTGAGGTTTTATTTAATCTCTGACCAAGGGAAATGTTTCATTTTTTCAAAGAAATGTTTGTTAAAAATTAAAGTCATAGTTCCATGAGATTCAACCACAGACCATGTGACATAGGAGTCAGGAACCTAACCCACAGCACCACCAGCGCAGTCACATGCTGAGGGCTGAAAAAGCACTACAGAAACATTATCGACTATAAAATAATGTAATTAGGCACAGAAGAAGTTTACAGCACAGTACAATAATAAATGCTGACCATGACTTTAGAAGCATAAATTACCTTACACTCAATTTAAACACAAGCTGTCTTTAGCCCTCTAAGCTGGTTCATACAGAAATGTAGAGAACCAGGCTCAGAACACACAGCTTCATTAGCGAATACATATGCAGAACAACTAGAGAAGATGTTTTACAGAGGATGGATTTTTAGAAACATCCCATCAGTGACATCACTGAAGTCAACTCCTAGGTAACTGTCGTGTGGATAGTTTCACAAGAATCAGACAAAGGTTTAAGCATCGCTTATTTTAGATAAAACTGCAAAAAAACAACAACAACCCATAATGTACTTCTTTGCGGCTCTGTTTGCCCAAATCATATATTCACAACGTGAAATTAGAAAATAGTATTACGTAACCAAAAACCGCAATATGGAAACAGAACCTGTGTAATTGTTGACAGATGATGTACTCGTAACATTTTTACAAGACGAACTACAACATTTAAAAAATGACTTGTATGTACTTGATATCTCTAATCAATCCACTGCACTGCATTAAAACAAAACGAAAACTAAAACGCCCTGGGCATACCGTTTCGCGCTTCTTATCAGTTGCTCAAAAGCAATTTGACCGTATGAAATGCATAATATAAACCTAGAAACATATACGTGAGGAGTATTTACGTAGTATCGGTGTCAAGACATACCTCTCAAATACTGTAAATCAAGTTAAAAATATCTCAAGACCGATTCTGGTCATAATGAAACCATGTTTCGTGTATGTTTTCTTTAAAGTACCGAGACCAGCCATATACTGTATGTTTATGTTCCAAAATTAATATCGTTTATGGCCTTCACACGCGTTGCAGTATGCTCCTATTCTTTTTATGCTCAGGCACTAAGATTTCCCTTCAGTGGTAAAATTCCATATAAATATTCAATACTTAAACGGGCACAGTTAAGACATTAAATATACATATACATATACATATACAAACTGTATACAGTACAGTTTGCATACGGTAATATGTTTATGTTCCTAAATCAATCTCTTTTATGAGCATGTGAAAGGCATGGTGAATCGATTCTCAAAAATTACTGTACTTTGCATGATTGGAAAAAAATGCGTGATTGCGAAATGCTGTGGTGTTACTTTTACAAAGAAGGTCAGTGAAAAAAATAATGTGGACCAGGGCAATACTTTGAGTTTACAGCTTGTCCAAGGTCATTTATTATTAATACTATTAGTAATATCTTCATTAAAGACTTTGATGGCTACAGCTCAAACATGAGAAGTTGAGCTTTATTAGCTCCACCTTGCGGAAATTCCGGATACTATTATTTTGCTAGCAGTATTTACCGGTAACTCGCGGTATTTACCGGTAACTCGCGGTACAGCGTACCGGAAAATAATGCAGTATCGCCCGCGCATTTTGAATGGCTGCATCTGTAGCAATCATATTGTAGCAGACACTCATTTGCCTGTTTCACAAATGATCATATTTTACTAGAGATTCTGTTTGGGATACGGATGTGCATTCTGACAGCAATCTCTTACAAAAAATGATTTTACCTTATCGCGGCTTTGCCCTTCTTGCCTCTTTGGACAATATCTCCATCTTGTGGTCGTTGTTGGTAATGTCTAGACAATATCTCCAACTTGTGGTCGTTGTTGGTAATGTCTTCTTATAGATAGATACTTCATTGATCCCGTGAGGGAAATTGCAGTGCAACAGCAGCTTAACACACACAACACAGCCACAGTGTAACGAATTATATAATAATAGTACAATACTGTATATATACTGTATATATATATATGAAACAGAAATAGAAACAGAAACAGGAATCGCTTACTCACCTGGAGAATCTCTGTAGGAATATATAGCATTTATCAATGGAAATAAAAGCTGCTTTAATACAGTGCATGTTCAAACTCAAACCCTCAGCTGCTGTTCTTGTTTGTTTTGGGACAAATTGCAACTGAGCATCGCATGAGCCGTTACGTACCCTTATCTGTTTGGCAATTTCAAGGGAGGAGTTAGGTCAGAATGGGTAGGCTGCAAAACAACAAGTAAAGATTTATTCCAAGATGAAACGTTGTGGCGGTTTTCTTATCTTTTCAGCATGGACTAAACTTTTACGTGTTCCTTATATGCTATATATGTATATATTAGCACCAATGTCGTTCTTAAAAACTAACATGAAATTGTCAGGGACATTCAGCTATATACAAAGACGAGACAGACAAAGTAATAATTCTGTATTAACGTGGCCTACATATTGACGCAATGATCGAACTAACTGACATGTTCTGATTCAGATCCCCTGCAGTTCATGCCAATTAGAACAATAGCAATGCTGAGTCCTCCCCACCCTACTGAGCACAAATTCAGCTGCTCTCCAGTTCTGTTCTGCATGTTTTTTCATTGCAATTGAGCTCGGAGCTGGAGATGATCTCCATACAGTTCTGTGTTAACTAGCCCGCACTTGCGTGCTAATTTACGGGTTGTGGCAGATGGTTTTCTATAGTTCATATACATGACGGCAACCTGTTACCGAGGAACCTGAGAGGTTTAAAAGCCTCACGAGCCAGGCAGGACTCGAACCTACAATCTTCTGATCCGAAGTCAGACGCGTTATCCATTACGCCACTGGCCCATAGAACATATGCTTGCACTCCACCACAGAGAGCTCTACACTGCTACTAGTAGTACACCTCCCCATCTAAATTTTCACAGCAAGAAACTTGTGTTTCCTACTATTTTTATCAGGTTTAAAATATCATCTCCTTAAAACAGAAAAAGTGTTGATGTGTCGTGCTGAAATTCCGATTGATTTTGAATTCAAAGAAAAAACGTTTTCTTCCAAAACACCGTGAAATTGTCACATCTTGCAGACAATAGGTGTATTCCATGTTGAAAAGAGAAAAAAGAAAACAATGGAGCCTTTTACAGGTGTGAGGCTTCTTCAGGTGTGAGAAGACCTCACGGCCGAAACGTTGTGTTTCCTTTCTTCTCTTTTCAGCATGCAATAAACCTATTACTTGTTCCTTTGCAGCCGAGGAATGCTGACATAGCTACCCAGCTGAACATCTTGCAGACTCTACTTCTCTCCTGTAGAAGTAAAGCAGGGCTTGCTGGGTGAGCTTTTGCTCCGGTATGTTAGGTCACGTGTCATGTTAAATCACTTCTTCTAAACACAACATTTGCTGGTGCTAGCTTTCCCCATGAAAAGAGACATTTCCCTTACAGTACATGACATATCGTTTTTATTCTATCAATAAGTATAGAAATTAAACAAAAGAAAAAATGGTGTCGCCAAAGAATGCTCTGTCGCCTTGGGGAGGTGTCAAGGGCATTGAGCTCCTTGGACATGAGAAATGCCAGATAAATGCCATTTCTCATCATTTCTCTTGGCGTCAGTTCTGCTATTAAATGGGACGGAGGCAACGGGCTCAGAGAGCAGGTTAAGTGCACACCGAACGCAGATGTGTCCAAGTGTCTGTAAAAGCGCGGTGCTCCGCTGGCGCTGTTCCCTAGTGGCTTAAAGTGCCCGCCTAGTAAGCAGGCGATCCTGGGTCTGAATACCAGCGGTGCCTCTCTCCGTGTCTTGTTGTGCCGAATGTCTCATTTCAGACAAACATGTACAGCTTGGTTCAGTTTAATGGAAGAATTCATTTCCTTTCTGGAATAACTTGTTTTTGAAGAAATCCATACAGCTTGTGAAAGATGAAATCCATTTCTTGGTTGTCAGTGGAAAAAGATTGCCGGCTGCAAGAAGCGCAAGTGATTGTTTTCTTTGACCATAAACCTGCAAATGTAGGGAGCACAAGCGGCTGTCAGTCTCTGTGGCGCAATCGGTTCGCGCGTTTGGCTGTTAATCGAAAGGTTGGTGGTTCAAGCCCACCCAGGGACGCATGTCTCAGTTTTTCCAATGTAAACATCATCACCGCTAAAGAAGATGGCGCAGAAGGCTCCACAGTCGAAACGTTGTGCTTCTTTTCTTCTCTTTTCAGCATGGAGTAAACCTTTGCTTGATCCTTTGCAGCCTACGCATGCTGACACAGCTACCTTTCTCTTAACACGCCTCAATCATTATTCACCAAAACGATCAGCAGAATAAGTCGCCTTTGTGGTGATGTCACTCCTCTGCTTCACAAATGTCCTTAGTGACGGGCCATTTCTTTCTGCCATTTTTCCGGAGCGGTTATTGATTGCTCCATCATTTCCCTCTTACTTTCCATCACTAGATTGAAAAAAAAAACAGAAACAGGCTGACAGGATGACAATCAAATTGCAAAAACTCATCAAAGCACTCGATAGAGTATTTGAATCCACAAGTAGCTACGAGCAACTTTGTCCTGGCTTGCATGAAAGTCGGAAAATGTCAAAAAGAAAAAGATGGTGGCTTTTTCATATTCGTTCTTTTATTTTTAGTTCGTTGCTTCTTCTGTCCATTGTCCTCCTGCCTGGCTCTTGACCTGTTTGAACGCACACAGTAGACTTTCATGCAGGGGATTTGTCCTGAGCCTCTGTGAAAGACCCACCCACCCCCATAAATAACTGCTCTAGAAACACATGAATGCAAAACTAAACCACAGCTTAAAGAGGAGCTTGTCATGACCGCCAGGCAGTTAAGACCAACTCTTAAGCGATCTAATCAGCACCAGCAGTGGGTGATTATTAATAAACGCCGCCGCACGAGTTAACCCACCTGCACACACTCCACCGTGCGGTACGCAGTGCTATTTTTACCATCTTTACCTGCTTCCCGCTGGTATTGAGTCTACTCCTTGAGAGCTCTACCTGGCGTTTTTTCCATTACCTCGTTTATTCTGGATATTGGACTCCCCTTCTGCCTTTTCGACTTTGGACCTCGCCTCTCACCTCGGACTGTTTGCCACCAGTGTTCTCCCTGGATTACGACTTACCTTACGCCTCTTGACCACGAAACAAAGCAAAGCAGAGCAAAACAAAACGAACAAACGAAAACCCTCACGTCCCGCACTTGCATATAACGCCGTTACGTGCCCAAGCGGTATTGTACGTCATCCTAGCACTGCACCCTGGGGCGTATGGTATATGGGAACGAGCACACGCCACGAATCGTCTCGAATCACTCCCTACAGCTGTAAGGCACCTTGAAGCGTGCGCCCCCAACATTCTTCTTTGTGCATCTGTGAAAGGTAAACTCTTGAGCAAACTCTGAACCAGCTCTAAGGAAACTAATCTGATTAGACGTTACTTTGACTCATCCTTTAAGGGACCCTTGTTAATTGGAGAATCCAATGATTTCGAATGAATTCTGTATGCGTTAAAAGACAGCTATACACAGAAAACATGCAGGACACTTCTCATGATGTTTCCCGAGCCGAAACACAGTGCGTTTTTCCAAGCCATCTGACAAAGCCCGCCCACTGAAAACTGCAGCAGATCGTGTAAAGACGTTCAACTTTGTAACTACTGCACGCACGCACAGGAAGCAGAATAAATTCCTCTTTTCAAACTGTCAAAGGTTTGCTTTGCGAACACTGCAGGACATCGCACAATCGCTTTTGAACGGGGACAAACGATTTCTTATGGGGCGCAGTAAGTACAGACGTTTAAAAAGCTCCACTCATGCCGACGATGCAGCATGAAGAAGCGCAACCTAACGTTTGCATTCCTAGCAAATTCCTTTTATTTTTTTATAAATAAAGACAGTCTTGTTTAACAAACAACACACACAACATTTTACATTGTCAATTCAGTTCAAATCAATGTATTTCTATATAGCGCCTTTCACAACAAGGGCTTCCCAAGGCACTTAACAATGCAAGTTGTTAAGAGCCTTGTGTCTAATATGCCGCCTAGGTAACGTGCTGTCTCTTTGAGGCAAATGTTTAAATCCTCTGAGTTAAGTGCTGAAGTTATAGTAGTCCTATCAGTATTGTTGCCTCCGATCAACAGATCCTCAGTTTTCTCAGAGTTGAGTAACAAAAAGTTTTCACACATCCAAGTATTTCCTTCATTAATGCATTTGACTAAAGTGATAATAGAAGAGTTGTCGTTTGGTGTAAACAAAATGTTTATTTGAGTGTCATCAGCATATGAATGAAAGTTCATATTATTTTTTCATATTATCCTACCTAGCAGCAGCATGTAGAGAGAGAGAGCAATATTGGTCCCAGCACTGATCCCTCTGGTACCCCAAATTGAACTGGTGACATTGATGAAGCAGTACAATTATTAGATATTTGAACATAATGAAAACGATGAGTTAAATGTGAAGTAAACCACTTAAGGACGGTTCCAAATAAGCCAACCTCAAACTCAAGCCTGTGTAACAAAACAGAGAGGTCAACCGTGTCAAAGGCAGCTCTAAGATCTAGAAGCACAAGCACTGTTGCATTCCCCGCATCAGTAGCTAAGAGAATATCATTTACGACTCTTGTTAATGCAGTTTCAGAAACCAGACTGAAATTTCTCAAGTATATTATTTGAATCCAGATACGATTGACGTTGGGCAACAACTATTCTCTCAAGACTTTTAGATTGAAATGGGACCTTTGAGACAGGCCTGTAGTTGTTAAGAACTTGTGGATCCAAATTTGACTTCTTAAGGAGCGGTCTAACAACCGCTACCTTAAATTGATCAGGTACAACGCCTGACGCAAGCGATGCATTCATCATACTAATTATAGGTCCTGCCAGTCCTTCGAGGGAATCTTTGACTAGCTGAGTGGGGATGGGATCTAGCGAACAGGTGGTTGACTTTGTCTTACGTCTGTGTTCATGAGTCCACCATAAGAAGAAATCTGAACAGGAGCGGTGATCATGCGAGGTCACCATGGAGGAAACCACTGCTCTCCCCCCAAAAAAAACCACCACTGCCCCTCTCAAGTTTGTTAAAGACCACATGGATGTTTCACAGCAACTCCTGGAACAATGTTCTGTGGACAGACGTGACAAAAGTTGAACTTGTTGGTAAATGTGCACAGCGTTATGTTTGGAGATAACAAAACACTGCATACCAACTCCAAAACCTCATTCCACCTGGGAAGCATGGCGGAGGCTGTACGGCTTGCAATCATCGAGGGACCGATGAATTCCAAGATGTATCAGGAAATTCTACAGCAGAATGTCAGGGTGTCTGCCTGTGATCTAAAACTCGAAAGACGCTGGGTCATGCAGCATGACAAAAACAAAGGAGTACATCAACAACAGAGTGGCTGAAACAGAAGAAATTCCGTATTTTGGGATGGCCAAGTAAGAGTCCTGACCCCAATCCCATTGAAGTGCTGTGGCATGATCTGAAGCAGGCCGTTCAGCGTAAGACATCCCAAAAATATACATGAACTGAAACAGTTTTGCATAGAGGAATAGGCCAAAATGCCTCCTGACCGCTGCTCAGGTCTGACCAGCCGCTACAGAAAGTGGGGGTTGAGGTTTTTGTCATAAAGGAGGTTCCACTAGCTCCTTAATATAAGGGTTCACGTACTTTTTCCATCAATGACCTTGATTGTTTAAACCATTTGGTCAATAAAGAAACAGCAATGTCAAATGTTGGGCGTGTGTTGTTTGTTAAATCAGACTCTCTTTATTAATTATTATGACTTAGATAAAGATAAGATCACGTTAGGAGCCATTCATGCAGAAATCCACATCATTCCGAAGGGCTGTTTACAAATTTTTTTCTCCCAACTGTATGTGAGAGAAAAGCAGAGACGCTCACTGAGTAAGGTGGGGTTGTAGCTTTGCAAATCACAAGGACATTTGTACACTCAAAATGGGACAGGAGCACCCCAGATGGGACTTGAACACACAATCCCTGGTTTAGGAGGCCAGTGTCTTAGCCATTAGGCCACTGGAGCACACTGGGTGGGGTCGATCACGCTGATGAAGAGCCAGTTTTTTTTTTCCTTTGCTTTTTCAAAGGGATCCCCAAAATTAGGAAAGTTAGGCAGCAGAAGGCTTACTGTGACCTGAGAAGGACCGGCATCCAATCACGGTGATACACACACACACGCTCTCACTCATCTGAGCTACACAGCTACCAAGATGATCTCAGATGCGCCGAGCTGGTACGGAACATATTGAACTGATCGACGGCGAATTGTCTCTCAAACAGGCTTTTCACCTCTGAGCTCCCTGACTGACAGTGATCAGCTACAGATGCAGCCATTCAAAGTGAGTGGTACAGACACGTACCGCAGGTAAGATGACACGGGGTACCGCGGTGCGTGATTGGTTGACCGACAGCGGCACTCGTGGTCCGTTGGTCTGTCGTAGAAAGACTTACTGTAAACGTCTTTACTGTGCCCGTTGTAGATATTGAATTTTACCACTGAAGGGAAATCTTAGTAGCTGAGCATAAAAAGAATAGGAGCATACTGTAACGCGTGTGAAGGCCATAAACGATATTAATTTTGGAACATAAACATACAGTATATAGCTGGTCTTGGTACTTTAAAGAAAAAAATACACACCAGTATTCCATTTCTCCCTAAACATTGTAAGCTTCGAAGTCTTTAACTAACGTGATACCGGAGTCAACAAGCATACTTTTAGAATTTGATTAAAAGGGAATATAATATGGAATCGCGTATCTAAAGAATTTAATAACGGTATGATTATATCCGTGTACTGCGACAGGGCTGTGTAGGGCTGTTTCGCCTGCCTGTTCATGCAAGCTGTCTTGTAGCCGATTGGTCTAGGTGCGTGACTACCAACTGGCAGGTTGTGTGTTTGAATCCAGCTGGTGCTGGACTTTTCTTTTAACAAACATTTCTTCGAAAAAATAGGTAAGCGATATTATGGACAATCAATTGACTTTTATATTTCAAAATATCGCAACATGATCGATATTTGCGATATTTTGAACATATCTTCCCTTCTGACAGCGGTTCCTGCTTCTAGTGTGTGTGTGTGTGCAACAGAGTAAATTTTTATAAAGAAATGGAGGCTGGACAGTATGCGTTACAATATAAACATTTATATTGATTTAAATCGTGTTGTGATTTAAATCGCAAACGCGTGTTTAATTATGTGTTTTTTAATCATAATCAGGCTAATGCATTTCTACATTTTCTGTATGAACCAGCTTAGAGGTTCATACAGAAAGACAGCTTGTGTTTAAATTGAGTGTAAGGTAATTTATGCTTCTAAAGTCATGGTCAGCATTTATTATTGTACTGTGCTGTAAACTTTTTCTGTGCCTAGTCACATTATTTTATAGCGTTTTTATTGCGTTATTAAATCCGGTGGCGCTGTGTGTTAGTTTCCTGACTCCCATTATTTAAACTGCGACACTGATCATTCATCTCTAAATAAACTTTATTTTATATAGCGTTTTAAGCGAATAGGTAATTAGATTGCTCATAAACCTAATCGCTTTTTCTACATAAACACAGCGTGATTGCTCTCTGAAAATGCTTTTCCTTAAAGCGATTCTATTGAGGGAGTAGCCCAGCTACCACTTAACACTGTACTTCCTACTTTGAATACCTGTGAGACCGGTTTAATTCGTCACAGCCAGCACTCCGGGAGTTCATATTGCTTGACTAATTTTAAAAACTAAGTTATAAATGCAAACGCTTCCTCGGTGCGCTGCTCTGGTACGCTGGGTCTTACACAGTGCCTGTCGGCAGTAAGCGTTACAATATACATACCCAAAACTGCTTGTACCCATCTGTCATGCAAATAAAACACCTTGAATTGAATTGAATTGAGGGAGAGAGGGGGGTAGTGGGACAGATATACTGTAGACAGACTCAAGGCAAATAAGATACTTATGGGTACGCAGGCATTCACGACAGCAACATACGAAACGTTTGCACGTACTGTATAGTTAAGTTATTACTTGGTTTTCAAAGTGCAACGAAATACAATATTGTTGTTGCTGCTGTTCTGGTTGTTTTTATCCCATAAAGCGTTTTGAGAAGCCACCTTTAAAGGCGATATATACTGTAAAACCGCTGATTCTGCACAGTGTACGAAGTAAATTATTTTCGCAGTAATTAATTTACTATATTTACTATATTTATTATACACGTGTAAATTAATTACTGCGAAAATAATTTACTTCGTACACTGTGCAGAGTGCCGTATACTCCTAGTTGCGGCACACACGATACATACAGTAAAAAGCCTCAGGCACTGTGTTAGATGTGTTTTCGACGTTATATATGCGTTTATTCATGTCGTCGATTTTACGGTTGCAATTCGACGTTGATTATACGTCGAGGCGACATATATATACGTATAGCCGTATTTTCGCCGTAAATATACGTATATTCGACGAATCAATGCCCACTGGGATGTTTCCCGAGCCGTTTGACAAAGCCCGCCCACTGAAAACTGCAGCAGATCGTGTAAAGGCGTTCAACTTTGTAACTACTGCACGCACAGGAAGCAGAATAAATTCCTCTTTTCAAACTGTCAAAGGTTTGCTTTGCGAACGCTGCAGGACATCGCACAATCTCTTTTGAACGGGGACAAACGATTTCTTATGGGGCGCAGTAAGTACAGACGTTTAAAAAGCTCCACTCATGCCGACGATGCAGCATGAAGAAGCGCAACCTAACGTTTGACAGACAAAAGCCGGGCGCCGCTACGAGCAATATGAAATCAATCTGACAGCACAAGGCGTTTCGCGCTGACTCAAAAGTGATCTCGACAGACGCTGTTCTCTGCATAACGCTGAAAGAGCTAAAGAGCGTTTCTGTTGAGACGTAACAAGCTTGTTTCTTTCTACCATGATGTTACCATGACAAAATCTGTCTTTAAACACCTTGCTCAGTCTCTGACGAGACTGTCAAAAATTGCTTTCGCCGATTGTATTGCAAACCGGCGGAAGCGGGGTATTGGGAAAAGTTTTCAACTAGCAATAATCGCGCCTCGGCTAAACCTCACAGCCTACGATACTGCCACTGCGCAAAGCTGACGGTTGCCAGGCAACCGCGGGGATCCTATGGAAATCGTCATCAATCGTCTCATGGCATGTCGTTGCTGTAATGCTTCATATTTGCGGCCGGACACTTCCCGCCCCCCAAAGAAAAGAGCGCCAATCAGACAGGCGGAGACCGAGGACTCGCAGAGCAGACGGCCACAGTCGCCGTAATAAGAGCGATTGTGAGCGGTTTTGTTTTCTCTCTTTGACCAGCCCAGCTGCGCCCCACCCGAAGGCAGGGAAGCACAAAAATTGTGTGGAACTCATTCATGCTCCTCTCCATGGAAATCTTTAGTAAAAGGCAAAAGATTTGTACGAGATGAAGAGAAACTAGAGTGCGTGGCTGGACAGCTGCAGGAGCCCAGGCCGCCTTCAAGGCCTCTGCCCTGCCGGTCGTGGTTGGCAATGCACCAAACGAGCCAGTGGGGCCCGTTCAGCTCCGGGCTCATCGCCTGCGGCTCTCGGCTTACCTGGCAGGGGAGATACCTTGATCAGCCTGTAGTTGGAGTAGTTGGATTGTTTTCTTGTTTTGTGGAAGCAGTGTTTGTTTTGCAGTTTGAGATGGCAACCTTTGGATCCCGCAAGAATGCTGTACGTTTTGAGCTTTTGGATGACCTCTTCATGGATCGTATGCAGTTCAGCAGAAAAGTGTTACAGAAGGAACTTGGCTTTGAACCTCGGCACTTGGATTTCATCTTCGCTCTCCCAGGTCAGAAAGCATTTGAGGTTGTTTTTGCTACCTATTCTCTGTTTGAACAATGCGTGGATGTGTTTGAGGCAAAAAGAGGGAAAGTTCCTGCCCTTGAGAAGATCAGCTTGCAGCCTCTGACACAGAGAGAGAGGAAAACGGTGCATGTTGTTATGTTCTCGGAACTGGCAAAGACGGAGGACATTCACACCTGGCTTAAGCAGTACTGCACCGTCCACCATGGAACTGAGGTTAGAGATGTTGACGGTATAAAAACAGGAGCAAGGAAATTCGAGGTTCGCTTGCTACCGGACAATGTAAATGGAGGCTTAAGGCACCTGCCCTCTACAATCCGGCTGGGCGCCTGCAATGGCTATGTTTTTTATGTGGGACAACCAAAGGTGTGTCGGCGCTGTGGTGCTGTGGGACACCTGGCATCGTCCTGCACTGTGAAATGCTGCAAGACCTGTGGCAAACAGGGACATTTAGCCTCTGACTGTTCAATGCTGCCAAAGTGCAATTTATGTGGCTCGGAAGGACACGTTTTTAAGAACTGCCCTCACGCCTACGCCAATAAACTCAAAATGAGAAAGGATGAGGCAGTGCTTGTTTCAGCCAAACCGGCCCGAAAAGCCAAAGCAAACAACAAGTCAAACAAAGAACCCTTGTTGGACAAAGAGTCTCAGCCTCCAGCCAGGATCAGTCCTGCTGTGGCTCCGGGGCCGGTGGAAGAGAAATCCACTACCCCCCCACAACCGCAGACTGCACCAGACAAGCACGAGGGTTTGAAAACCCCCGAGAACAGCGAGGACCCCTCCCCCACTCCTGCTCCTCAGAACGAGGGCCAGTGTGGGGCCCCCCGGTGGAGCGGGTCCAGCGACGATACCCAGGATTCAGCGGAGCTGCTTTTCTCAGACTCTGCAAGTGCTACAGATGCCCTCCTCTCCTCCATCCAGTCCATCACGGAGGATCTGCAGCAGCTGGTGGGTGAGGGGGAAGAGGAGACTGGTGCATCGGCTGCACCCCTTTCCCCTCAGTGCTCCCAGGAGCTGGACTTGAGGAAAAGGAAAAATGACTCTGTTTTCGCCCCGAGCGAGGAGGAAGGAGAGCATGGCGATGGGGACAGCTGGAACCCCTCCACCCCTCCCTCTACCCCCTTCCTTGAAATGGACTCTGTGAACGCTTTTACTGCTGCCACCCTGATGAAGGCTCATTCAGAGGATGGCTGGCAGGAAATTGGTAAGAAGAAAAAGAAAAAGAAGAAGGTAACAGGTGAGACCGAAGAGAAATGTGTTTTGTAAAGACTGGTTCCACTTTCTTATGTAATATGGCTCTAAACATAATTTCTCTTAACACCAGAGGTATCAATGACGGAGTTAAATGTCAGTGTGTCTTTGATTACCTCCAGCAGAGAGAGGGAGATGTGTTGATGTTGCAGGAGTGTGCTTTAGCCTATCAAGAGAGGTATAAAAGCTTTGAAGATAGGTGGGATAAAGGGCCTTCTGTTTGGTCAGGGGACAATAACAACAGAGCCTCTGGCGTGGCCATTCTTTTCAAAGGATGGGCTTTCAAATTGAAAAGTATTCAGAGGGTCATAGATGGCAGGTTGCTGTGTGTGGATGTGGAATGGGGGACCGTTAACCTGCGGCTAATCAATGTGTATTGTCCTACTGACGTGGGAGGAAGGGTGGAGCTACTCAAGGCACTCTCTCCCCTATTGTTAAGTAGCACAGACGTGATAGTGGGAGGGGATTTTAATTGTATCTTAGAGCACACAGACAGGCAGTCTAGCTCTCCGATAAAATTGGATTCCAGCTCACTGGCCCTGCAAAACTTAGTTCAAGACTTTAAACTCTCAGACACATATAGATGTATATATCCCACAACAGCAGGATATGCATGGTCAGGGAGGAATAGCAGCTCCAGAATTGACTATTGCTTTGTCTCAGAGAGAGTGAAAGTTGTTGGGGTCACTCTTCAGCCTGTCTTCTTCTCAGATCATCAGGCTTTAGGGTGTAGAGTGGAACTCCAGGGCGGGACTGTCTTTGGCCCAGGCCTCTGGAAACTCAACACAAAGCTGCTAGAGAACGAGGGGGTAGTATCCCGCTACAAGGAGAAACTATCACAGTGGCTGTCCTTGCAGTGTCTGTACGGGTCAGTAGGAGAGTGGTGGGAGGAGGTGAAGATGAGGACAAAGGCCTTTTTCATGGCTGAGGGAAGGAAGGCTGCTGCCAGACGGAGAGGAGTGCTAGCCAGGAAACAGAGGCAGCTGCAGCGTCTCTACACGATGCTGCACAGTGGCTTCGATGTGCTCGAGGATATCACCCTTTTAAAAAAGGACATCCGGAGCATAGCCGAAGAAAGTAGTCGAGGAGTGCTGTTAAGAGGCAGAGTGCAGTTCTTGGAAGAAAATGAGAAGTGTACTCGCTTCTTTTTCAGGAAAGTGGTAGGCTCCAAGTCTGTCATGGAAAGTGTAGTTGATGAGGAGGGACGAGAGAGAACAGAGCCGAGTGCTATCCTCTCCTGCACCAAGGCCTTCTACTCAAGACTGTACAGCTCTACAGAGGTAAAGGATGAAGAAATTCATTTTTTTACCTCAAAGCTAGAAAACGTTTTGAGTGAAGAAGATAGGGAAGTACTTGAGAGGGATTTGACAGTAGAAGAGCTGAGACAGGCTATGGAGAGCTTACAGAAGGGGAAAACTCCAGGTGCTGACGGGCTCCCTAAAGAATTTTATTGCACCTTTTGGGATCTGCTTCAGGATCCGCTACTGGTCCTATTCGAGGAAAGATATAAGACAGAATTGCTGCCTGACTCCTTAAGAGAAGGCACTATCTCTCTCTTGTTTAAGAAAGGAGCAAAAAATGACATAAAGAACTGGAGACCCCTCAGCCTGTTAGGCGTGGACACTAAGATCCTGTCCAAAGCCCTTTTCCTGCACCTACAAAATGTAGTGGCCTCACTGGTAGGGAAAGAACAGACTTGTGGGATAGCAGGACGCCTGATGAGCGACAACCTGGCCTTGTTGAGGGATGTCTGTCTGTACTCTGAGGATCGCTCCCTCCCTCTTTGCATTTTAGGTGTAGACCTAGAAAAGGCCTTTGACCGCCTAAACCGGCAGTACTTAACATCGGGACTTGAGCACATGAAGTTTGGCCCCATCATGAGAAAGTGGATTAACCTGCTGTACACAGGTAGCAACAGCAGAGTCATGGTTAATGGCAATAGATCACGCCCCTTTGAAGTCTGTTCAGGGGTGAGGCAGGGCTGCCCATTATCCCCCTTGTTATGCGTTTTGGCTATGGAGCCCTTAGCCTGTGCCTTGCGCCAGGATCAGGCCATTAATGGGATACCAGTGCCTGGAAGTGGGGGAGGAGAGGTAAAGACATCTCTATACATGGATGACGTCACCCTGCTCCTCTCTGACAATGCCTCAATTAGCAGAGCTCTGCAGTGCTGTGATCGTTTCTCTTTGGCTTCCTCCGCAAAAATTAACAAATCTAAGAGTGAGATTTTTTATCAGAACTGGAGGGAGCCAAAAGAAGGACATGATCTCAGGCTGCAAGAGAAGAGAATTAAGGTCCTGGGGGTGTATTTTGGAGAAGAGATGGGAACAGTAAATTGGCAGAACAAATTGCCAATCTTAAACAAAAAACTGATGCAATGGAAGGACCGAGACCTCACCATGACAGGGAAGCTGCTGGTTATCAAAGCCGAGCTCTTGCCTGTCTTGAATTTTCTGGCTTCTACCTTCCCAATCCCACACCGTGTTGCGGCGGTGATGAGGAGATTGATGTTTCAATTTCTATGGGGTGGGAAGCAGGAAAGACTCAGAAGGGAAATAATGTACAGGCCGCTACCCTCAGGGGGGAAGTCTGTCCCAGATATTGCTACGAAGCTGCTGTGCATTTTCCTGGCCTCTGTGCTGAGAGGCTTTGCAACAGCACCTGCAGCGCGTACCTGGACTTATTTTTCCAGGCTCTGGGTAGGTAGGGAGGTGTTCAGAGTGTGGGGTGTCAGACCCAAGCTGGACGTCCCACTCTCTGACACATGCCCTGCAATTTATGGGACAGTTAAAAGTTTTCTAAGATCTCACCCAATTGGCCATATTCCCCTCCGAGATGTCAGCGTCCAAAAACTGGAAGATTTCGTTGCACCCCAGAACAATAGGCAGACCCATGTGGGCATTTTAACATCAGCCCAAACAAGGAAGGTGTGGAAACACACATCCTCTAAGTTTCTGTGCAACATTCACAGAGATTTAGCCTGGAGTGTCGTCCACCAGTGCTTACCGGTACGAACTTTCTTGTACCGTAGGGGCCTCACCCCCAGCCCTCGCTGCGTTAGGGTGGGCTGCGGCGAGGAGGAGACTGTATCCCATCTCCTGTGGTCCTGCTTTTTTGCTAAGGCCTTCTGGGCACAGTTTGAAGATTGGTTGCTGGCTCTCTCGCCCCAATTTACCCTGACCGCTGCTTTCGTCATATACGGCATCTCTCCTGTCAAACTTCCTCCTGACGTGTTTGACAGGATCTGGGCCGTGGTGAACAGTGGGAAAGTTGCCCTGTGGAGAGTGAGGAACATGGGGCTGTTCAAAGGCATCGAGATCCCAGTCAAGGCAGCAGGTAGCCTGGCCCTGTTCATCACCCGAGAGAACTATTACCTCAGAGATCTGTGGAGAGAAGGGAGGGAGG
Organism: Lepisosteus platostomus; assembly: GCF_059453375.1. Lineage (NCBI taxonomy): Eukaryota > Metazoa > Chordata > Actinopteri > Semionotiformes > Lepisosteidae > Lepisosteus > Lepisosteus platostomus. The sequence continues at coordinate 1,617,333 of NW_028291658.1, read as the reverse complement.
AAGCAGAAAATCTGTGGGAAATAGAGAGCATAGGTCAATATCTCAAGAAACTGTGAAAAACATTATCAAGTTTAAGTAAAGAATGTGATTTGCACCAGAAAAAAAGAAAATTGTTGCTATGTAACTGTTACCATGTCAAAATGTAATGAGATGTGATCATATATACTGTTTTAAGTATGTATATGAATGTAAAGCTTTCTGATTTGTGATGTCCTGTATTTTTTTGTGAAAAGAAAATAAAGTTCTTAAAAATCGAAATCGGTTCACCCAGGGCGAGGCTCGGCCATTGCACTCCGGCTGTGCTGACCCCTGCGAATTCCCCAAATGTGGGAATCTCGACTGCATAATTTCTGGTAGTGGGGGACTGCGTTCGCGCTCTCCCCTGATGTGCTTGGTCCAAAATCAGATACGGGAGGGTTAGGACACCACGAGCTGCGTGGCTGCGGAAGGATCCCGGTTCGACAGGAGTGGACGCCGCTGCTGGTTCTCGCTGGCTTTTAGTTAGGGGTCCGGAGAAGCATCTCAAGCTAGTTCCACTACTCCTTCCGGACGTTCATTCCCTTTTCAAAGTCAGTCGTTTTGCTGTAGTCTGCGTTCTTTAGGCTGATTATCGAGGTTAGCCTTTATTTGGTCATGGGGGGCCTCGGTACTGTATGCTGAGTCTAAAGACAGTTTCACCCGTTTTCTGATTGCTCGGTTCTGTACCAGTGCAGACATGTCAAACAGTGAATGGCTGTACCTCTATTGTATCCGTGCTCAATGAATGAAATCGGTAACAAATGAATATATGTCTAGTTATACGAAAAACGAGTGGTTTATCGACTCATCTTCATTTGCAGATTTAGAGGCAGCTTCGATATTCGTTTTACAGACGGGTTTTTTTTTTGGAATATGGGTCACACACATGCCACAGCAACAAAACATCTCTAGAGATGAGGCTATAGATCACCTTTCCATCCTGCAGGTTTTCCTCCCAAAGCCTACGGCACCAACGGCGACCCCTGCTGGCCGGGAGAGCAAAAGCTTACAGCACCTGGTATTCCCAGGCAGTCTCCCATCCAAGTACTAACCAGGCCCGACGCTGCTTAGCTTCCGAGATCAGACGAGATCGGGCGTGTTCAGGGTGGTGTGGCCGTAAGCGAAAGCCCTGGCGCCTGACTCGCTACTTGAAGCTGTGTGTGGCGGGGGTTCCGTGCCCCCCCGAGCGGGACTGAAGGATAGTTCGTGTGCAACTCTTTGGAAAGGAGCTGCTTTCCAAATCGCATTGCGTGCCTGGATGTTGGCGAATGCGCTCCCTTGTGTTGGCTCGTCCCGCACTGGAGGAGGACAAACAATCTGCACGGAGGAGCACCAGGCAAGTCTTCACCAGACAAAAACCTCCAGTGCACAGCACTCTGGAAACATTTCGGGGCTTTCGCGTGTTTATTTCAGCACGTAAAGCGCACCGGTCCAACACGTCGGCTGCGTGCGCGGCGCCTCCGCCCTCTTGTGGCCTTGCGGCGTCAGAGCAAGAGGCTCCTTCTCGCTGCCCTTCCGCTGTGTTGCAGGACCCGGAGCGCGCACTTTGTGGGGGGCGGGGGACCGCGTTCGCGCTCTGCCCCCGGTCTCTTGCGCGAGTACTAAATCTCACGGACAGGGGGGCCTCGTCATTGATTGTTACAGGTGAGACGGGGATTAGGAGGAGACCCCGACTGATGGGTAAAGGGGAGCACTAACACCAGAGGGACACCCACGGCGTCTCTTTTTGAGAGACGCCCTGGGGTTTCCTAATGGCCAAGGAGGGTCGGGACCTCGGTTTGACGCCTCCCCCGAAGGACGGCGCCTGTTTGTGCAGCAGAGTGTCGCCATCAGGAGGCTGGGGCGTAAGAGAGCCACACAGCCCGCAGGGTGAGCGCTCCCTACTGGTCCCAGTCACACCTCTTGCAGGAGCAGCAGCAACCGGAGCTTTTCCGGGGTGGAATCTCCCATCCGGGTGCCGGCCAGGCTCACACCTGCTGGGCTGCCCCGGGGGTGAGCCCAGTCGAGAGTCGCAGGGCCAGATCTAGTCACCGGGGAGAAACGATACAAGTGAAGGATTGCTCGGCTCTCGGCACTTGAAAAGACCGACAAATGTCTCGTTCCCGCCGGAGCTGAATGTACCCGCATGTGTGGTGTCGTCTTCTTCCCCCGCCCCGCTGTGTTTGCTGTATTGTCTCTGAAGCCGGCCCCCCCGAGACGAGACGGGCTGTTCCTGTGCCCCAATTAACACTTTACAGGTGCCATTCCCCGGCATTGTGGCCATTGTCGGTGCTCACACGCGATAAGATAAGGCGGAGGAGAGCGGGGCATGCCCAGCGGCAGACATTCAAGGAGGGGGCAGTGCAAGGTGAGGTGAGGTGCGACACGCCGGAGCCCCGACGCAGCTAATGCGGAGCACTTGTTGGACTGGCATCGAAAGGACGTGTGCGCACGGAGCGAGCCTTCCCTGCGGCGGAGCGCGGGAACTTTCTCCCCCCCTCCCGCTGCAGGGGTTGTGTGCACTGCAGCGGTGCCGAGAGAAAAGCACAGAAGGCAGCAGGCTCTGGAGAGCAGGTAAGAGACGGAGCCTTGTGGGCAGGCGAGCAGGCCCGTTTTTTGGAAATTGCTGAAAAGGTTTGTTCGGTGTGTGGCAGGCGCACGTCGCGAGCTTGCGTGGCGATCTGCCGGTCTGGAGTTATGCAAATGAGGCCGAATTGCATCCCGGGACATGCTGCGAATGCGCAACGGCGACTGCAGATGTGTAGGAAACGGCGCACTCGTTTTCTCGTTTTGCCCACACTTTTGAGTGTTAGTGTGGCGTGTGAGTGTGTGAAAGAGTGGGCCCAGCAGGAGGCGGTGGCGTGCGGGGCGAGGAGGTGGCCTAGGCTGCGCGATTTGTGCTGTGGGTGCGGGCCGCTTGCAGGGGCCTGTTTAACTCATACTTACCTGGCAGGGGAGATACCTTGATCAAGAAGGAGGTTCACCCAGGGCGAGGCTCGGCCATTGCACTCCGGCTGTGTTGACCCCTGCGAATTCCCCAAATGTGGGAATCTCGACTGCATAATTTCTAGAAGTGGGGGACTGCGTTCGCGCTCTCCCCTGATGTGCTTGGTCCAAAATCAGATACGGGAGGGTTAGGACACCACGAGCTGCGTGGCTGCGGAAGGATCCCGGTTCGACAGGAGTGGACGCCGCTGCTGGTTCTCGCTGGCTTTTAGTTAGGGGTCCGGAGAAGCATCTCAAGCTAGTTCCACTACTCCTTCCGGACGTTCATTCCCTTTTCAAAGTCAGTCGTTTTGCTGTAGTCTGCGTTCTTTAGGCTGATTATCGAGGTTAGCCTTTATTTGGTCATGGGGGGCCTCGGTACTGTATGCTGAGTCTAAAGACAGTTTCACCCGTTTTCTGATTGCTCGGTTCTGTACCAGTGCAGACATGTCAAACAGTGAATGGCTGTACCTCTATTGTATCCGTGCTCAATGAATGAAATCGGTAACAAATGAATATATGTCTAGTTATACGAAAAACGAGTGGTTTATCGACTCATCTTCATTTGCAGATTTAGAGGCAGCTTCGATATTCGTTTTACAGACGGGTTTTTTTTTTTGAATATGGGTCACACACATGCCACAGCAACAAAACGTCTCTAGAGATGAGGCTATAGATCACCTTTCCATCCTGCAGGTTTTCCTCCCAAAGCCTACGGCACCAACGGCGACCCCTGCTGGCCGGGAGAGCAAAAGCTTACAGCACCTGGTATTCCCAGGCAGTCTCCCATCCAAGTACTAACCAGGCCCGACGCTGCTTAGCTTCCGAGATCAGACGAGATCGGGCGTGTTCAGGGTGGTGTGGCCGTATGCGAAAGCCCCGCCGACTGACTCGCTACTTGAAGCTGTGTGTGGCGGGGGTTCCGTGCCCCCCGAGCGGGACTGAAGGATCGTTCGTGTGCAACTCTTTGGAAAGGAGCTGCTTTCCAAATCGCATTGCGTGCCTGGATGTTGGCGAATGCGCTCCCTTGTGTTGGCTCGTCCCGCACTGGAGGAGGACAAACAATCTGCACGGAGGAGCACCAGGCAAGTCTTCACCAGACAAAAACCTCCAGTGCACAGCACTCTGGAAACATTTCGGGGCTTTCGCGTGTTTATTTCAGCACGTAAAGCGCACCGGTCCAACACGTCGGCTGCGTGCGCGGCGCCTCCGCCCTCTTGTGGCCTTGCGGCGTCAGAGCAAGAGGCTCCTTCTCGCTGCCCTTCCGCTGTGTTGCAGGACCCGGAGCGCGCACTTTGTGGGGGGCGGGGGACCGCGTTCGCGCTCTGCCCCCGGTCTCTTGCGCGAGTACTAAATCTCACGGACAGGGGGGCCTCGTCATTGATTGTTACAGGTGAGACGGGGATTAGGAGGAGACCCCGACTGATGTGTAAAGGGGAGCACTAACACCAGAGGGACACCCCCGGCGTCTCTTTTTGAGAGACGCCCTGGGGTTTCCTAATGGCCAAGGAGGGTCGGGACCTCGGTTTGACCTCTGTTTGTGCAGCAGAGTGTCGCCATCAGGAGGCTGGGGCGTAAGAGAGCCACACAGCCCGCAGGGTGAGCGCTCCCTACTGGTCCCAGTCACACCTCTTGCAGGAGCAGCAGCAACCGGAGCTTTTCCGGGGTGGAATCTCCCATCCGGGTGCCGGCCAGGCTCACACCTGCTGGGCTGCCCCGGGGGTGAGCCCAGTCGAGAGTCGCAGGGCCAGATCTAGTCACCGGGGAGAAACGATACAAGTGAAGGATTGCTCGGCTCTCGGCACTTGAAAAGACCGACAAATGTCTCGTTCCCGCCGGAGCTGAATGTACCCGCATGTGTGGTGTCGTCTTCTTCCCCCGCCCCGCTGTGTTTGCTGTATTGTCTCTGAAGCCGGCCCCCCCGAGACGAGACGGGCTGTTCCTGTGCCCCAATTAACACTTTACAGGTGCCATTCCCCGGCATTGTGGCCATTGTCGGTGCTCACACGCGATAAGATAAGGCGGAGGAGAGCGGGGCATGCCCAGCGGCAGACATTCAAGGAGGGGGCAGTGCGAGGTGAGGTGAGGTGCGACACGCCGGAGCCCCGACGCAGCTAATGCGGAGCACTTGTTGGACTGGCATCGAAAGGACGTGTGCGCACGGAGCGAGCCTTCCCTGCGGCGGAGCGCGGGAACTTTCTCCCCCCCTCCCGCTGCAGGGGTTGTGTGCACTGCAGCGGTGCCGAGAGAAAAGCACAGAAGGCAGCAGGCTCTGGAGAGCAGGTAAGAGACGGAGCCTTGTGGGCAGGCGAGCAGGCCCGTTTTTTGGAAATTGCTGAAAAGGTTTGTTCGGTGTGTGGCAGGCGCACGTCGCGAGCTTGCGTGGCGATCTGCCGGTCTGGAGTTATGCAAATGAGGCCGAATTGCATCCCGGGACATGCTGCGAATGCGCAACGGCGACTGCAGATGTGTAGGAAACGGCGCGCTCGTTTTCTCGTTTTGCCCACACTTTTGGGTGTTAGTGTGGCGTGTGAGTGTGTGAAAGAGTGGGCCCAGCAGGAGGCGGTGGCGTGCGGGGCGAGGAGGTGGCCTAGGCTGCGCGATTTGTGCTGTGGGTGCGGGCCGCTTGCAGGGGCCTGTTTAACTCATACTTACCTGGCAGGGGAGATACCTTGATCAAGAAGGAGGTTCACCCAGGGCGAGGCTCGGCCATTGCACTCCGGCTGTGTTGACCCCTGCGAATTCCCCAAATGTGGGAATCTCGACTGCATAATTTCTAGAAGTGGGGGACTGCGTTCGCGCTCTCCCCTGATGTGCTTGGTCCAAAATCAGATACGGGAGGGTTAGGACACCACGAGCTGCGTGGCTGCGGAAGGATCCCGGTTCGACAGGAGTGGACGCCGCTGCTGGTTCTCGCTGGCTTTTAGTTAGGGGTCCGGAGAAGCATCTCAAGCTAGTTCCACTACTCCTTCCGGACGTTCATTCCCTTTTCAAAGTCAGTCGTTTTGCTGTAGTCTGCGTTCTTTAGGCTGATTATCGAGGTTAGCCTTTATTTGGTCATGGGGGGCCTCGGTACTGTATGCTGAGTCTAAAGACAGTTTCACCCGTTTTCTGATTGCTCGGTTCTGTACCAGTGCAGACATGTCAAACAGTGAATGGCTGTACCTCTATTGTATCCGTGCTCAATGAATGAAATCGGTAACAAATGAATATATGTCTAGTTATACGAAAAACGAGTGGTTTATCGACTCATCTTCATTTGCAGATTTAGAGGCAGCTTCGATATTCGTTTTACAGACGGGTTTTTTTTTTTGAATATGGGTCACACACATGCCACAGCAACAAAACGTCTCTAGAGATGAGGCTATAGATCACCTTTCCATCCTGCAGGTTTTCCTCCCAAAGCCTACGGCACCAACGGCGACCCCTGCTGGCCGGGAGAGCAAAAGCTTACAGCACCTGGTATTCCCAGGCAGTCTCCCATCCAAGTACTAACCAGGCCCGACGCTGCTTAGCTTCCGAGATCAGACGAGATCGGGCGTGTTCAGGGTGGTGTGGCCGTAAGCGAAAGCCCTGGCGACTGACTCGCTACTTGAAGCTGTGTGTGGCGGGGGTTCCGTGCCCCCCGAGCGGGACTGAAGGATCGTTCGTGTGCAACTCTTTGGAAAGGAGCTGCTTTCCAAATCGCATTGCGTGCCTGGATGTTGGCGAATGCGCTCCCTTGTGTTGGCTCGTCCCGCACTGGAGGAGGACAAACAATCTGCACGGAGGAGCACCAGGCAAGTCTTCACCAGACAAAAACCTCCAGTGCACAGCACTCTGGAAACATTTCGGGGCTTTCGCGTGTTTATTTCAGCACGTAAAGCGCACCGGTCCAACACGTCGGCCGCGTGCGCGGCGCCTCCGCCCTCTTATGGCCTTGCGGCGTCAGAGCAAGAGGCTCCTTCTCGCTGCCCTTCCGCTGTGTTGCAGGACCCGGAGCGCGCACTTTGTGGGGGGCGGGGGACCGCGTTCGCGCTCTGCCCCCGGTCTCTTGCGCGAATACTAAATCTCACGGACAGGGGGGCCTCGTCATTGATTGTTACAGGTGAGACGGGGATTAGGAGGAGACCCCGACTGATGTGTAAAGGGGAGCACTAACACCAGAGGGACACCCCCGGCGTCTCTTTTTGAGAGACGCCCTGGGGTTTCCTAATGGCCAAGGAGGGTCGGGACCTCGGTTTGACCTCTGTTTGTGCAGCAGAGTGTCGCCATCAGGAGGCTGGGGCGTAAGAGAGCCACACAGCCCGCAGGGTGAGCGCTCCCTACTGGTCCCAGTCACACCTCTTGCAGGAGCAGCAGCAACCGGAGCTTTTCCGGGGTGGAATCTCCTATCCGGGTGCCGGCCATGCTCACACCTGCTGGGCTGCCCCGGGGGTGAGCCCAGTCGAGAGTCGCAGGGCCAGATCTAGTCACCGGGGAGAAACGATACAAGTGAAGGATTGCTCGGCTCTCGGCACTTGAAAAGACCGACAAATGTCTCGTTCCCGCCGGAGCTGAATGTACCCGCATGTGTGGTGTCGTCTTCTTCCCCCGCCCCGCTGTGTTTGCTGTATTGTCTCTGAAGCCGGCCCCCCCGAGACGAGACGGGCTGTTCCTGTGCCCCAATTAACACTTTACAGGTGCCATTCCCCGGCATTGTGGCCATTGTCGGTGCTCACACGCGATAAGATAAGGCGGAGGAGAGCGGGGCATGCCCAGCGGCAGACATTCAAGGAGGGGGTAGGGCGAGGTGAGGTGAGGTGCGACACGCCGGAGCCCCGACGCAGCTAATGCGGAGCACTTGTTGGACTGGCATCGAAAGGACGTGTGCGCACGGAGCGAGCCTTCCCTGCGGCGGAGCGCGGGAACTTTCTCCCCCCCTCCCGCTGCAGGAGTTGTGTGCACTGCAGCGGTGCCGAGAGAAAAGCACAGAAGGCAGCAGGCTCTGGAGAGCAGGTAAGAGACGGAGCCTTGTGGGCAGGCGAGCAGGCCCGTTTTTTGGAAATTGCTGAAAAGGTTTGTTCGGTGTGTGGCAGGCGCACGTCGCGAGCTTGCGTGGCGATCTGCCGGTCTGGAGTTATGCAAATGAGGCCGAATTGCATCCCGGGACATGCTGCGAATGCGCAACGGCGACTGCAGATGTGTAGGAAACGGCGCGCTCGTTTTCTCGTTTTGCCCACACTTTTGAGTGTTAGTGTGGCGTGTGAGTGTGTGAAAGAGTGGGCCCAGCAGGAGGCGGTGGCGTGCGGGGCAAGAAGGTGGCCTAGGCTGCGCGATTTGTGCTGTGGGTGCGGGCCGCTTGCAGGGGCCTGTTTAACTCATACTTACCTGGCAGGGGAGATACCTTGATCAAGAAGGAGGTTCACCCAGAGCGAGGCTCGGCCATTGCACTCCGGCTGTGCTGACCCCTGCGAATTCCCCAAATGTGGGAATCTCGACTGCATAATTTCTGGTAGTGGGGGACTGTGTTCGCGCTCTCCCCTGATGTGCTTGGACCAAAATCAGATACGGGAGGGTTAGGACACCACGAGCTGCGTGGCTGCGGAAGGATCCCGGTTCGACAGGAGTGGACGCCGCTGCTGGTTCTCGCTGGCTTTTAGTTAGGGGTCCGGAGAAGCATCTCAAGCTTTTTCCACTACTCCTTCCGGACGTTCATTCCTTTTTCAAAGTCAGTCGTTTTGCTGTAGTCTGCGTTCTTTAGGCTGATTATCGAGGTTAGCCTTTATTTGGTCATGGGGGGCCTCGGTACTGTATGCTGAGTCTAAAGACAGTTTCACCCGTTTTCTGATTGCTCGGTTCTGTACCAGTGCAGACATGTCAAACAGTGAATGGCTGTACCTCTATTGTATCCGTGCTCAATGAATGAAATCGGTAACAAATGAATATATGTCTAGTTATACGAAAAACGAGTGGTTTATCGACTCATCTTCATTTGCAGATTTAGAGGCAGCTTCGATATTCGTTTTACAGATGGGTTTTTTTTTTTGAATATGGGTCACACACATGCCACAGCAACAAAACATCTCTAGAGATGAGGCTATAGATCACCTTTCCATCCTGCAGGTTTTCCTCCCAAAGCCTACGGCACCAACGGCGACCCCTGCTGGCCGGGAGAGCAAAAGCTTACAGCACCTGGTATTCCCAGGCAGTCTCCCATCCAAGTACTAACCAGGCCCGACGCTGCTTAGCTTCCGAGATCAGACGAGATCGGGCGTGTTCAGGGTGGTGTGGCCGTAAGCGAAAGCCCCGGCGACTGACTCGCTACTTGAAGCTGTGTGTGGCGGGGGTTCCGTGCCCCCCGAGCGGGACTGAAGGATCGTTCGTGTGCAACTCTTTGGAAAGGAGCTGCTTTCCAAATCGCATTGCGTGCCTGGATGTTGGCGAATGCGCTCCCTTGTGTTGGCTCGTCCCGCACTGGAGGAGGACAAACAATCTGCACGGAGGAGCACCAGGCAAGTCTTCACCAGACAAAAACCTCCAGTGCACAGCACTCTGGAAACATTTCGGGGCTTTCGCGTGTTTATTTCAGCACGTAAAGCGCACCGGTCCAACACGTCGGCCGGGCGCGCGGCGCCTCCGCCCTCTTGTGGCCTTGCGGCATCAGAGCAAGAGGCTCCTTCTCGCTGCCCTTCCGCTGTGTTGCAGGACCCGGAGCGCGCACTTTGTGGGGGGCGGGGGACCGCGTTCGCGCTCTGCCCCCGGTCTCTTGCGCGAGTACTAAATCTCACGGACAGGGGGGCCTCGTCATTGATTGTTACAGGTGAGACGGGGATTAGGAGGAGACCCCGACTGATGGGTAAAGGGGAGCACTAACACCAGAGGGACACCCCCGGCGTCTCTTTTTGAGAGACGCCCTGGGGTTTCCTAATGGCCAAGGAGGCTCGGGACCTCGGTTTGACGCCTCCCCCGAAGGACGGCGCCTGTTTGTGCAGCAGAGTGTCGCCATCAGGAGGCTGGGGCGTAAGAGAGCCACACAGCCCGCAGGGTGAGCGCTCCCTACTGGTCCCAGTCACACCTCTTGCAGGAGCAGCAGCAACCGGAGCTTTTCCGGGGTGGAATCTCCCATCCGGGTGCCGGCCAGGCTCACACCTGCTGGGCTGCCCCGGGGGTGAGCCCAGTCGAGAGTCGCAGGGCCAGATCTAGTCACCGGGGAGAAACGATACAAGTGAAGGATTGCTCGGCTCTCGGCACTTGAAAAGACCGACAAATGTCTCGTTCCCGCCGGAGCTGAATGTACCCGCATGTGTGGTGTCGTCTTCTTCCCCCGCCCCGCTGTGTTTGCTGTATTGTCTCTGAAGCCGGCCCCCCCGAGACGAGACGGGCTGTTCCTGTGCCCCAATTAACACTTTACAGGTGCCATTCCCCGGCATTGTGGCCATTGTCGGTGCTCACACGCGATAAGATAAGGCGGAGGAGAGCGGGGCATGCCCAGCGGCAGACATTCAAGGAGGGGGCAGTGCGAGGTGAGGTGAGGTGCGACACGCCGGAGCCCCGACGCAGCTAATGCGGAGCACTTGTTGGACTGGCATCGAAAGGACGTGTGCGCGCGGAGCGAGCCTTCCCTGCGGCGGAGCGCGGGAACTTTCTCCCCCCCTCCCGCTGCAGGAGTTGTGTGCACTGCAGCGGTGCCGAGAGAAAAGCACAGAAGGCAGCAGGCTCTGGAGAGCAGGTAAGAGACGGAGCCTTGTGGGCAGGCGAGCAGGCCCGTTTTTTGGAAATTGCTGAAAAGGTTTGTTCGGTGTGTGGCAGGCGCACGTCGCGAGCTTGCGTGGCGATCTGCCGGTCTGGAGATATGCAAATGAGGCCGAATTGCATCCCGGGACATGCTGCGAATGCGCAACGGCGACTGCAGATGTGTAGGAAACGGCGCGCTCGTTTTCTCGTTTTGCCCACACTTTTGAGTGTTAGTGTGGCGTGTGAGTGTGTGAAAGAGTGGGCCCAGCAGGAGGCGGTGGCGTGCGGGGCGAGGAGGTGGCCTAGGCTGCGCGATTTGTGCTGTGGGTGCGGGCCGCTTGCAGGGGCCTGTTTAACTCATACTTACCTGGCAGGGGAGATACCTTGATCAAGAAGGAGGTTCACCCAGGGCGAGGCTCGGCCATTGCACTCCGGCTGTGCTGACCCCTGCGAATTCCCCAAATGTGGGAATCTCGACTGCATAATTTCTGGTAGTGGGGGACTGCGTTCGCGCTCTCCCCTGATGTGCTTGGTCCAAAATCAGATACGGGAGGGTTAGGACACCACGAGCTGCGTGGCTGCGGAAGGATCCCGGTTCGACAGGAGTGGACGCCGCTGCTGGTTCTCGCTGGCTTTTAGTTAGGGGTCCGGAGAAGCATCTCAAGCTAGTTCCACTACTCCTTCCGGACGTTCATTCCCTTTTCAAAGTCAGTCGTTTTGCTGTAGTCTGCGTTCTTTAGGCTGATTATCGAGGTTAGCCTTTATTTGGTCATGGGGGGCCTCGGTACTGTATGCTGAGTCTAAAGACAGTTTCACCCGTTTTCTGATTGCTCGGTTCTGTACCAGTGCAGACATGTCAAACAGTGAATGGCTGTACCTCTACTGTATCCGTGCTCAATGAATGAAATCGGTAACAAATGAATATATGTCTAGTTATACGAAAAACGAGTGGTTTATCGACTCATCTTCATTTGCAGATTTAGAGGCAGCTTCGATATTCGTTTTACAGACGGGTTTTTTTTTTTGAATATGGGTCACACACATGCCACAGCAACAAAACATCTCTAGAGATGAGGCTATAGATCACCTTTCCATCCTGCAGGTTTTCCTCCCAAAGCCTACGGCACCAACGGCGACCCCTGCTGGCCGGGAGAGCAAAAGCTTACAGCACCTGGTATTCCCAGGCAGTCTCCCACCCAAGTACTAACCAGGCCCGACGCTGCTTAACTTCCGAGATCAGACGAGATCGGGCGTGTTCAGGGTGGTGTGGCTGTAAGCGAAAGCCCCGGTGCCTGACTCGCTACTTGAAGCTGTGTGTGGCGGGGGTTCCGTGCCCCCCGAGCGGGACTGAAGGATCGTTCGTGTGCAACTCTTTGGAAAGGAGCTGCTTTCCAAATCGCATTGCGTGCCTGGATGTTGGCGAATGCGCTCCCTTGTGTTGGCTCGTCCCGCACTGGAGGAGGACAAAGAATCTGCACGGAGGAGCACCAGGCAAGTCTTCAGTGCACAGCACTCTGGAAACATTTCGGGGCTGTCGCGTGTTTATTTCAGCACGTAAAGCGCACCGGTCCAACACTTCGGCCGGGCGCGCGGCGCCTCCGCCCTCTTGCTGCCCCTGCAGCTGCTTCACTTTTCCCTTTAGTTGCCATCGATTTTTTTGTAGTGCTATACATATACGATTGAGGTATCTTAGAGTTCTCCTTCGAAGACCCAGCACTCTCTTTTCTTTTCCCAGTGTTACTCATATCGGACTTTTTAAACCTAAAAAAAAATCGTTTTTTTTTCTTTCAATTATAACTGAAGTTTAAACAACTAGTGTTAAGTCCTTATTTTTCTGTAGTCAAAAAAAGCAAAAATTAACATTCAGGTCATGAAAAACTCAAAAAAACTCCCCAACCACTAAACTTTACCTCCCACCTGAGCGCCATCTTGAACGCCCCTACCACCAGAGAATGCTCACGATTTCGGAAGCTGTCTCCGGGACGTGCTGATTCCACACATCCTGAATAAATCATGATATTGTTAGTTGCTGTAGCTAGACGTTCAAATGAGTTTCATGGCCAGATGGACTGTTTCCTCCAGCGGTATAATATTGCAGTGAGACAGCACGATGCCTGCAAGACTATGTCACGCTAAACGCCACAGATTGTGTTTGTCCGTTCGTGTCAGTCGTCCCGCAGCCACGGGAAGTGGGACACAAACATGCTGCAATGCTTTCAAGACGTTAGGATTTGTTTGTGCAACATCCAAGAGGAGTACTTGTGGCTTGAATGTGAACTGTACGTGCCCGCCCCCTTTCCTCTGTAGTGCATGAGTTCCTCCCGGCATGCCCTTCGTCATTGTTCTGTCATCTTGTATTTAAAGGGTTGTATTTCTGCTGCTGAAAATAAGCAACGGTTTTCTCACAACGCCCTTTGTTCCCAACGGAGCCCTTGTCTGTCATGAAATTCTTCAAAACCTCAAGCTAGAAGAAGAAGAAGACGACAAATACGAAGCGTTATAGCAACGACATGCCATGACACGATCGATAACGATTTCCATAGGATCCCCGCGGTTGCCTGGCAACCGTCAGCTTTGCGCAGTGGCAGTATCGTAGCCTGTGAGGGTTAGCCGAGGCGTGATTATTGCTAGTTGAAAACTTTTCCCAATACCCCGCTTCCGCCGGTTTACAATACAATCGGCGAAAGCAATTTTTGACAGTCTCGTCAGAGACTGAGCAAGGTGTTTAAAGACAGATTTGGTCACGGTGATATCATGGTAGAAAGAAACGAACTTGTTACGTGCCAACAGAAACGCTCTTTAGCTCTTTCAGCTTTATGCAGAGAACAGCGTCTGTCGAGATTACTTTTGTGTCAGCGCGAAACGCCGTGTGCTTGTCAGTATGATTTCATATTGCTCGTAGCGGCGCCTGGCTTTTGTCTGTCAAACGTTAGGTTGCGCTTCTTCATGCTGCATCGTCGGCATGAGTGGAGCATTTTAAACGTCTGTACTTACTGCGCCCCATAAGAAATCGTTTGTCCCCGTTCAAAAGAGGTTGTGCGATGTCCTGCAGCGTTCGCAAAGCAAACCTTTGACAGTTTGAAAAGAGGAATTTATTCTGCTTCCTGTGCGTGCAGTAGTTACAAAGTTGAACGTCTTTACACGATCTGCTGCAGTTTTCAGTGGGTGGGCTTTGTCAAATGGCTTGGAAAAACGCACTGTGTTTCTGCTCGGGAAACATCATGAGCAGTGTCCTGCATGTTTTCTGTGTATAGCTGTCTTTTAACGCATACAGAATTCATTCGAAATCATTGATTTCTCCAATTAACAAGGGTCTCTTTTTGAACCTGCCAGAAGCATTCTTTCAATGTAACAGATTTACTCCGGGGAAGGGCAGCATGACATTGAGAGTAGCTCAAGCTTTCAGCACCTTTATCTGACTGCATGTATGCAGACACTGCTCAGAATCCCCTGTAAGATTCTCCTTCAATTCCGTTTTGCAGTGCTTTAGCTCTTTCAAAAGGCTTCGCTTTGCTAGTCACAATCCAAGGCTCATGACAGCATTTGAAAACATTCGTAACTGCGTTGGCCGGGAATCGAACCTGGGTTAACTGCTTTGAAGGCAGCTATGCGCAACACTGGCTCGCTCCAGAATAAATCTCACGTCGAGGGAATATTTTTTTCCATTTTACCGTGAGTCGGGCTCAGCTGCACAGAGGAGAGAGCAGAGCAATGAGGTCACGGGGACAGGGGAGTCACACGCTGGCGGTTTGAATACGCGGAAGATCACTGAGGGATCCACAGTATATGGACTCTCCGTGCGCCATCAGTCCGCACTCCGGACTCTGAATCCTGCCATCCGAGTTAAGATCTCGGCTGAACCTGAGGCGCAGTTCCTTCTTAAAACGTAATCTGGTGAGCATTTCTAGAATCGTACTTGTATAGATGCAGCCTTTAATGTGTTGCTAGGTTAAAATTGATGACTTCTTGTATTTCAGTAGGCAACTGCCCTCTTGATTTCGGATTTAATTTCTTTATTACAGGGGCGCTTTTATGAAGACAGAGTCATGTTCAGGTACTTTGCTTGATGGAGGAAGCTCATTTCGGACTCTGTGATCTGCTCACCTGGAAAGGTCTGCTATACTACTACAAGAGAGAAGTAGAGTCTGGAAGAAGGGACAATTTTATGATGCTTTGGAAGATAATGTTTTTTTTTCTTATACTGAAAATGAAAGGTAGTTGTTTCTATATGGACTCAGTCTTTGGAATTTGTATATATATATTTCAGTGATCCCTCAGCCATTCCTTCTGTATTGTAATTCAATTTCTCTTTTAAAATTCCTTCCCCACTTCTAGGACCTGCAGTTGCTGAACTCCACAATGGCTTCTATTGGAAAGTCTGTGACTGAGACCAAGTGTTCACTTTTTTATGAAACCATTATTTATTTAGGAGCAATGAGCAATTCTTATATAAATGCAATAAAATCATTATGCTCAAACTATGAGAGAGAAAATTAAGGATAATTTAAGAAATCAGTCTTAGCTTGTTTCTATACACAGATGGTATTATTTATTTTCAAAGGAAACCCGCGAGGATTCCCCTGGTGTGCAAGATGTGCCTGAATACTCTTGATCAGCTTCCTGCTCACTTGAAGAGGGCGTGTATGAAGCACGCCACGGCAGAAAACATCAGGATGGCCTCTCAACAGGCGAGGGAGGACATGATGAATCACCTGAAGAACGGGGTCATCGTGGATTACCACAGAATAGAGATCGTGTCTGGTGAGGCAAACAGGATAGTGGTTGTAAGACTGCTAGAGTCCTTGGGCCTTTTTGTACATGGGAAGCCTGAAGACACATTGGCAAGGTGAGATATTTTTAATCTGTAAGGCTTCTGTAGTTTCTTTTTGAAATCATTGTTACAACATATTATGTAAAAGCATGTTGAAAAGAATCTACCTGCATTCCAGCGGCCCTGAGCAAGAGGCCGCAGTCCAGGAGGAAGAGATGCCAGAGGCTGCTCTAGAAACTGAAACAGAAGCGGATAAGGAAGGGGAAGATGTGAGCTCTGAAGAACTCTATCAGCAGTAAGACTTTTTATTTTTCAGATGTATCTATTTTTTACTAAAATTCTAATTTGTCTTATAGGTATAAAATGTTTAAACCGGTGTTTTATATCCTTACAGGCCCTGAGTAGTTAAAAAGTATCAGCAGGCCGGAAGAGAGTGGCCCAAGCTGGACTCTATAGAAAGCACTCCCTGGATGCTCCTCTCCTGATTGGATTCAAACAGTACCTTACCAAGGATCTGGGAGTGGCAAATTATTCTCAGGAGGTATTTATTTTTTAAAGGCATTTAAAATTAAGCAATGGTATCTTCATTGTAAATGTTTTTATTTCTTAGCTTAAAATTCACCCATGTGAAATGATGTCAGCCATAAACATCATGACTCTATATTTCCTACCTGAATCTATTCTACTTAAATTATTACATTATACACAATTTGAGTTCATTTTAAAAAGTAAAAGGTAATGAAAGGAATGCATTTTCATAAGAAAGATAATACCGATATGCATGTGATAATCTTCCTTATATCATGTAGTGCATCATTTGGACACTTTGTGGGCTTGAAATACAAAGAAAATCATGTTCTATGGTACAAGATAAATACAAAACTTAAGCTTTTATTTTAATTAGATTTCTTTATAAAGCATAAGCAATCATTTATTACATCGCTTCTTGAATTAAATCTTTTGACAAGAGGTAAGACTTCTGTTACATTTAAACCCATGTTTAGCTGTGTTTTTTAGATTTAACTGAACCAATTTCTGTGTGTGATAATGTCCTTGAATTCTGACAACATCACACTAAATTACATGATATAAAACAGCTAATGTTTCTAGAGATAAAGTTTCTGAGATGCTTCTAATTACTTTTTATTACCAGGGACAGTTTAATTCACCTTGTACAGTACTGTAAGACCAAGATGCTTTTTTTAAAAGTTATTTAACATTTTATAGAACTTTGTCTACTATGGCAACATGATGTGCTTGGTGAAACTTGGAAAAATACTGCTTGGCCACTTATCTTAAGATAAAGATAGGATAAAGGTTTATCTTTTGCACCTACCTGACCCCCAGGGAAGGCCAATGCTTTCTAAGTTGATGGTTCCCTACAGTAGACTGTACTTTAATTTCAAAGGTAATGTATATTGACCCAAATCAGTTTTGGAATCCAATCTACTGACGAGATGGAGCACATCCTTTTTTCAGGATTTTAGCATCATACGTTTGGTATATTTAGTCCCTAATGCTGAAAGAAATGATCATAGAACATTTGGACACTTTGTGGGCTTGAAATACAAAGCAAATCATGTTCTATGGTACAAGATAAATACAAAACTTAAGCTTTTATTTTAATTAGATTTGTTTATAAAGCATAAGCAATCATTTATTACATTAATATATGTAAAAATAACATTTTAGCATCATACGTTTAGTATATTTAGTCCCTAATGCTGAAAGAAATGATCATAGAACATGACATCTAACCTTACCTGCGGTGTTTTTAATCCCTATTGCTCAATGCACGGTGAAAGCATTCCATACATGTGTCTGACAATGAGGAATGGGCCCCTGAGACAGTCATTTGCCTGTTTCACAAATGATCGTATTTTACTAGAGATTCTGCTTGGGATTCAGATGTGCATTCGGACAGCAATCCCTTTCAAGAAATGATATGTTCTGGATGAGGTCAAAGGTGCTGGAACACTGTATCTAGGATGTGTTTGCAGAGACTGTGTGTCTCCTGCTTCAACGCAGTGATAAACAGATGTGCTCCTTTAATTTATTGGTACATGCCCAGGGCAGTAAGCAGTCTGAGGATTTATTTCCAGATGGCATAGAGCAGTGAAGCAGTGAAGTAGTGCAAAACACTGGATCATTATATTATTAGAATCTATTCTACTTAAATTATTACATTATACTCAATTTGAGTTCATTTTAAAAAGTAAAAGGTAATGAAAGGAATGCATTTTCATAAGAAAGATAATACCGATATGCATGTGATAATCTTCCTTATATCATGTAGTGCGTCATTTGGACGCTTTGTGGGCTTGAAATACAAAGAAAATCATGTTCTATGGTACAAGATAAATACAAAACTTAAGCTTTTATTTTAATTAGATTTGTTTCTAAAGCACAAGCAATCATTTATTACATTAATATATGTGAAAATAACATTTTAGCATCATATGTTTAGTATATTTAGTCCCTAATGCCGAAAGAAATGATCATTTGTTTAACATGCACGGGTCTGTCTCAAAGGATGCAGTACTCCTGAAGGGTCTCAAACCCTACATTTCGGATGCCTAGCTGTATCCCTCACATGTGGCACCTCAGAATGACTTCTAACCTTACCTGTGGTGTATTCAGTCCCTATTGCTCAATGCACGGTGTACATACTGCATACATGTGTCTTGAGAATGAGGAATGGGCCCCTGAGACAGTCATTTGCCTGTTTCACAAACAGGGACCTGGACCTAGACCTGGCCCATACAGGGCTCAAACCCGCGACCTTGGCGTTATTAGCACCACGCTCTAACCAACTGAGCTAACCAGCCTCACGACAGTGCTCCTCTCTGTGCTGCAAAAAATCAAACTCAGGGAATTTCTTTTGTCCTCCTTTGAATAGAAAGCCGTGTAATCAGTGTACGGGCTTTCTCGTGCAGTTTCATGGTTCTTGTAACCCAAATCCTACACTGGCCTGAAGTGCCCCCCCATTTCACAGCATTTTTCAGCTGATTTAAAATGTACCTAAAGGAGAAGCATTATTGAAGACCATCAATTACCAAGAGCTTTTGTCAAAGGTTTTGGTGGTCATTTTGAATGACCACAGAGCGCTGTGACCTCGGTTTTATCCAAAAAGACAGCGCCCTTTTACAACACAGCATCTCCGTCACTATACTGGGGCATTGGGACCCGCACAGACCTCAGGGTGAGCGCCCCCCCGCCGGCACCATTAACACCGCTTCCAGCTGGAAGCTTTGTTTTTCCCTGTAGCTCACCCTCATCCGGATTCTGACCTGGCTCACACCTGCTTAGCTTCAGTGGGTTTTCAGTTGCGAGTTGCAAGGGGATGCAAGTGATGGAGCTGCTCGCTGCAAAAGCCACTGCATTGGCCGGGAATCGAACCCGAGCCTCCCGCGTGGCAGGCGAGAATTCTACCACTGAACCACCAATGCTCAGTGCCTGTCCCTTCAAAAAAGACGCTTTTTTGGTGCTCTGTGCAAAACGCGTCGACATATGCTTCCAGCTGCAAAATGCCATTTGCGGACGCTGAAGAACTTATTTCCAAGGCAGCGGGTACAAGCGATTGGGCGTTTTAAAACCACCAGGAACAGCAAAGAGGCGCGCTTCTTTGCTTGTGCCGAAACACACCGACTGAAGGCGGACAACGTAGTCGGCAAGATTGGAACCTGTGCGGGGAGACCCCAATGGATTTCTAGTCCATCGCCTTAACCACTCAGCCACGACTACAGCAAGCCCCACCGCCGCTGCGTTCTTGCTACAATCTTACCTGGATCGCGAGGCGCCAGCGGAAGCCTATTTCAAAGTCGTTTTCCGTTTCAAAAAAACATTTCCAAAATACAAGCCTTGCAGACAGACACGCCTCAGAGGACTTAAGGGTGGCTTCATGTCGGAATGATAAAGTCTCCCCGTCCGGACATGAAAATGCCACTTTGTTACACACAAAAAAAGAATCAACAACAGAGAAATGCCCACAAGCATTTGAAAAGCTGCACCACGTCGCACTTGAAATAGCTCTTACATTAGTGGTAGACACAGGAATCGCCTTTTTATTTACGCTCTTACCAACGCGATGGAAAGCAAAACAAAGCAAAGCAGAGCAAAACAAAACGAACAAACGAAAACACTCACGTCCCGCACTTGCATATAACGCCGTTACGTGCCCAAGCGGTATTGTACGTCATCCTAGCACTGCACCCCGTGGCGTAAGGTATATGGGAACGAGCACACGCCACGAATCGTCTCGAATCACTCCCTACAGCTGTAAGGCGCCTTGAAGCCTGCACCCCCAACATTCTTCTTTGCGCATCTGTGAAAGGTAAACTCTTGAGCAAACTCTGAACCAGCTCTAAGGAAACTAATCCGATTAGACGTTACTTTGACTCATCTTTTTACTCTCAGTGCTGGATTGCTCAAACTCCTGCTAGGGTTAGGGTTAGCATTCACACGCTACTTAGACACTTTGTTTACGCTCAGTGCTGGATTTTGGGAACTTCAGGACGAGTGGGAATTTTCTCCTATCTGTCAATTCTGTTTTGTTTTGGAGACTCTTGGCTGCCTATATTGTACAGTGCCGCGTGAAGGAAACATTTTCCAAAACTGTGTCAGCTCAAAAGTTGTAAGAAAACCTCTCCAGCTGCTTTACCTCTCTTCATTTTTGTCATTTAATGTGACAATCGATGTATAACTGGAGCCTCACATATGCAAATGGTGAGGCTCCAGTTCGACACCACTTTACAGTATATGACAAAAGCATGGCAGACTGTGCCGGACCAGCTGGTAACTTCCGCTTATTTTGACCATATTAAACATTGGAAATCTTCCCACTTGCATTTGTGACACTTGATTTTGGCTCCACCTAAGACACTCTTAAATCTTCAAACACTTTTCTCTTCTCCCGCAACACTCTTGTCTGTCGGCACTGTGTGGCAGCGTTGCAGGACAACCCATCTCACCAAGGAAAGGAACCTAACAGCTTTGGTAAGAGAGGAGAAAAGGACATGGCCCGTACGGGGCTCGAACCCGCGACCTTGGCGTTATTTGCACCACGCTCTAACCAACTGAGCTAACCGGCCTTATGACAGTGCCCCTCTCTGTGCTGCAAAAAATCGAACTCAGGGAATTTCTTTTGTCCTCCTTTGAATAGAAAGCCGTGTAATTCAGTGTACGGGCTTTCTCATGCAGTTTCATGGTTTCACAGCATTATTCAGCTGATTTTAAATGTACCTAAAGGAGAAACATTATTGAAGACCATCAATTACCAAGAGCTTTTGTCAAAGGTTTTGGTGGTCATTTTTAATGACCACAGAGCACTATGACCTCGGTTTTACATCTCATCCAAAAGACAGCGCCCTTTTACAACAGAGCTTCTCCGTCACTATATTGGGAGATTGGGACCCGCACAGACCTCAGGGTGAGCGCCTCCCCGCTGGCCCCATTAACACCACTTCCAGCTGGAAGCTTTGTTTTTCCCTGTAGCTCACCCTCATCCAGGTACTGACCTGGCTCACACCTGCTTAGCTTCAGTGGGTTTTCAGTTGCGAGTTGCAAAAGTTGGGATGCAAGTGATGGAGCCGTTCGCTGCAAAAGCCACTGGCCAGGAATCGAAACCAAGCCTCCTGCGTGGCAGGCGAGAGTTCTAACAATGAACCACCAATGCTCAATGCCTGTACCTTCAAAAAAGACGCTTTTTTGGTGCTGTGTGCAAAAAGCGTCGACATCTACTTCCAGCTGCAAAATGCCATCCGCGGACGTTGTGAATTTATTTATTTAGACACCGCTCAGAATCCCCTGTAAGATTCTCCTTCAATTCCGTTTTGCAGTGCTTTAGCTCTTTCAAAAGGCTTCGCTTTGCTAGTCACAATCCAAGGCTTGTGACAGCATTTGAAAACACTTGCCACTGCGTTGGCCAGGAATCAAATCCGGGTCAACTGCTTGGAAGGTAGCTATGCTCACCACTATACCACCAACACATGCCCGGGGGAGCCCTCCAGGACACCACCAGAGAATGCTCACGATTTCAGAAGCTGTCTCCGGGACGTGCTGATTCCACACATCCTGAATAAATCATGTTATTGTTAGTTGCTGTAGCTAGACGTTCAAATGAGTTTCATGGCCAGATGGACTGTTTCCTCAAGTGGTATAGTATTGCAGTAAGACAGCACGATGCCTGCAAGACTATGTCACGCTAAACGCCACAGATTGTGTTTGTCCGTTCGTGTCAGTCGTCCTGCAGCCACGGGAAGTGGGACACAAACATGCTGCAATGCTTTCAAGACATTAGGATTTGTTTGTGCAACATCCGAGAAGAGTACTTGTGGCTTGAATGTGACTGAGCAAGGTGTTTAAAGACAGAGACTGAAAACTGTTAAAGGATGAGTCAAAGTAACGTCTAATCGGATTAGTTTCCTTAGAGCTGGTTCAGAGTTTGCTCAAGAGTTTACCTTTCACAGATGCGCAAAGAAGAATGTTGGGGGTGCACGCTTCAAGGCGCCTTACAGCTGTAGGGAGTGATTTCAGACGATTCGTGGCGTGTGCTCATTCCCATATACCGTACGCCCCGGGGTGCAGTGCTAGGATGACGTACAATACCGCTTGGGCACGTAACGGCGTTATATGCAAGTGCGGGACGTGAGGGTTTTGCGTTTGTTCGTTTTGTTTTGCTCTGCTTTGCTTTGTTTTGCTTTCCATCGCGTTGGTAAGAGCGTAAATAAAAAGGCGATTCCTGTGTCGACCACTAATGTAAGAGCTATTTCAAGTGCGCCGTGGTGCGGCTTTTCAAATGCTTAACAGGATGATTTTGCATGCACGCGTGCTTTCATGCAGTCGTGTGTGCAACCATGTCTGCTTACGTGCAAACGGGCGTGGTTTCATGTATGCAAAAAACTTTCCTGGGCTCTTCTGAAGCACATAAAATTATTTGGAGATATACATTTGTCTTATTTTCCTCTTAGGCTCTAGAATTGATAACTTTTTTTTCATTTTTGGCATTTTTCATCATTTTCCAGAAAGTGGTTGCAAGCCCAATATCATGCGAAGAAACTTCAGGATTCGGGGATCAGTCAATGGATTTTCTTCAAAGTTGGATTTTTGCACTCTGTGGACCAAGAGATGTTGTTCTATAATGTTTTTTTTTTTTTTCAAATTTAAAAATATCATTTTTTCATGGAGCTTTGAATGGGATGGATTCACCCTCCTTTAGCCAGGACAGAGCTCCAGGAGCCTGGGTAGGATTCTAGCTTTCTCCCCTTGCAGGCACCTGGCACAGAAGACAATATTTTTTTCCTTAAAATCTTTTTTTTTGTGTTCCTTGTTGTTCCAAACTTAATTTTAATCACTTTTAATTAGAGATTTTATTAAAAATAGTGCAATAAATGACTAATTTCACAAAAATTAATGTAATATAAAACGGATGTTTTCAACTTTATTGTAGTGTTTTAGAAACTAATATGTCTTCAAAAATGGTTGTTTTTCACTCCTATGAATGAAAACTGTTGTTATATGATGTTTTTTTTTTCAAATTTTAAATGATCATTTTTTCATGGAGCTTTGAAGGGGATGGATTCACCCTCCTTTAGCCAGGACAGAGCTCCAGGAGCCTGGGTAGGATTCTAGCTTTCTCCCCTTGCAGGCACCTGGCACAGAAGACATCATTTTTTTCCTTAAAATCTTTTTTTTTGTGTTCCTTGTTGCTCCAAACTTAATTCTATTCACTTTTAATTAGAGATTATATTAAAAATAGTGCAATAAATGACTAATTTCACTAAAAATACTAAAAGTAATATAAAACTGATGTTTTTAACTTTATTGTAGTGTTTTAGAAACTAAAATGTCTTCAAAAATGGTTATTTTTCACTCCTAGGAATGAAAGCTGTTGTTATATGATGTTTATTTTCAAATTTTGAAAAAGCAAAGAATTCTAGCTTTCTCCCCTTGCAGGCATCGGACACAGAGAACCTCATGGTTTTCCTAAAAATCATTTTTTATGTTCCCTGGTGTTCCAAACTTAGTTTTAATCAATTTTAATTTGTTATGTTACAAACAGGGTAATAAAGTCTTAATTGGACTATAACTAATGTCATATTGTCTGCTACAAAACTGATATTTTCAGCTCTATTGTAGAGATTCTAGAATCAACTAATAAAGAATTGAAATAAAAAAAGGGCATAAGAAGACCTTACCAACAACGACCACATGATGGAGATATTGTCTAGACATTACCAACAACGACCACAAGATGGAGATATTGTCTAGACATTACCAACAACGACCACAAGATGGAGATATTTTCCAAAGAGGCAAGAGGGGCAAAGCTGCGATAAGGTAAAATCATTTTTTGAAAGAGATTGTTGTCAGAATGCACATCCGTATCCCAAACAGAATCTCTAGTAAAATATGCTCATTTGTGAAATAGGCAAATGAGTGTCAGCTACAATATGATTGCTACATATCTGCATTTGTTGGTATTTAAGGAGTAAGAGTGCAGGTTTAAACCTGCGATCCAGTGTGTTGAAGAATTTCACAACACTACCTCTAGCACATATGGAAATAAATCCTCATAATGATTATTGCCCTGGGCATGTACCAAAAAATCAGTGAGCATATATATATATATATCACTGGGTTGAAGCTAGAAACACAGAATAACTGCAAACATATCCTAAATACAGTGTTCCAGCACCTTTGACCTCATCCAGAACGTATCATTTCTTGAAAGGGATTGCTGTCCGAATGCACATCTGAATCCCAAACAGAATCTCTAGTAAAATACGATCATTTGTGAAACAGGCAAATGACTGTCTCAGGGGCCCATTTCTCATTGTCAGACACATGTATGCAATGCTTTCACTGTGCATTGAGCAATAGGGATCAAAAACACCGCAGGTAAGGTTAGAAGTCATGTTCTATGATCATTTCTTTCAGCATTAGGGACTAAATATACTAAACGTATGATGCTAAAATGTTATTTTTACATATATTAATGTAATGAATGATTGCTTATGCTTTATAAACAAATCTAATTATAATAAAAGCTTAAGTTTTGTATTTATCTTGTACCATAGAACATGATTTTCTTTGTATTTCAAGCCCACAAAGTGTCCAAATGATGCACCTTTGACCTCATCCAGAACGTATCATTTCTTGAAAGGGATTGCTGTCCGAATGCACATCTGAATCCCAAACAGAATCTCTAGTAAAATACGATCATTTGTGAAACAGGCAAATGACTGTCTCAGGGGCCCATTTCTCATTGTCAGACACATGTATGCAATGCTTTCACTGTGCATTGAGCAATAGGGATCAAAAACAGAATGGAAACAGATGAGGATGGGATTTGAACCCATGCGTGCAAAGCACAATAGATTAGCAATCCATCACCTTAACCACTCGGCCACCTCGTCGACAAAACTGGGCTGTCCCAACTGGGTTGGCGCGCTCCAGATGATCTTTTTCTTTTTTTTCCCTCGTACTCGAGGGTCATTTTCCTGTTCCACATGCGATTTCAATATTTTCCTTGGGAGATGTCAAGCCAGCAAGCCACTGCTGTGGTTCAGTGGCCAGCGTGGAGTTCAGTGGCCCTGTTGTACACAGAAAGCACATTGAGCTCCTTGGACATGAAAAGTTCCAGATAAAAGCCATTTGTCATCCTTTCTCTTGGTGTCGATGTTGCTATTGTATGTAAAGGTGGCAACTTGCTCAGCGAGCAGGCGGAGCACACACCGAATGCAGATGTGTCTGAGTGGTGTGTCCAAGTGGCTGCAAAAGGACAGCACTCCCGGGGCGCTGTGGCTTAGTTGGTTAAAGCGCCTGTCTAGTAAACAGGAGGCCCTGGGTCTGAATCCCAGTGGATAACCGCCTACGGCTAGACTTAATTAAATGCAAGTATTCATTTCCTGTCTTTAACACGACTTGTTTTTCTTAAAATGGATGCAACTTGCAAAACATGAAATACAAACCTTGCTAATCAGCGCTAGCAGCTGGCAAAAAAAAAGAAGTCAGCAATGTTTTTTTTCTTTAACCTTAACCCTGCTAATGGAGAAGAGTTAAACGACCGAGTCTATGCAGCTTAAACGGTGCGCACGTCGGGATCTTAGCTGAAAGGGTGGTAAATCACGCTCACCCCAGTCCTTAATCTTTTAAAGAGGATACAAAATTGAACCTAGTCGCCACATCACATACATCCTGTTCAATGATAAAAAGGTAACATCTATCCTCGCTCCAGAGTAAATCTCACGTTGAGGGCATATTTTTTTTCACTTTACCGTGAATCGGGCTCGGCTGCACAGAGAAGAGAGCAGAGCAATGAGGTCACGGGGACAGGGGAGTCACACGCTGGCTGTTTGAACACGCGGAAGATCACTGAGGGATCCACAGTATATGGACCCTCCGTGCGCAATCAGTCCGCACTCCGGACTCTGAATCCTGCCATCCGAGTTAAGATCTCGGCAGAACCTGAGGCGCAGTTCCTTCTTAAAACGTAATCTGGTGAGCATTTCTAGAATCGTACTTGTATAGATGCAGCCTTTAATGTGTTGCTAGGTTAAAATTGATGACTTCTTGTATTTCAGTAGGCAACTGCCCTCTTGATTTCAGATTGAATTTCTTTATTACAGGGGCGCTTTTATGATGACAGAGTCATGTTCAGGTACTTTGCTTGATGGAGGAAGCTCATTTCGGACTCTGTGATCTGCTCACCTGGAAAGGTCTGCTGTACTACTACAAGAGAGAAGTAGAGTCTGGAAGAAGGGACAATTTTATGATGCTTTGGAAGGTAGTTTTTTTTTTCTTTGAAATCGAAATGAATCAGAATATCAGAGCAAAAGACAAACTCTTGGTTTGGTTTAAAGAGATATGGTTTTAAAACAGACAAAATGTAGAAAACAGGTGTTTCTCACTTCTGGAAAAGAATGGACCGGGGTATTTTACTAGTTGCAGTGCTGAGCTCACCGGCTTGCAGTCCTGCAGTGTTGCACCAGGGTCAGTGGTGCAATGGATAACACGTTTGACTACGGATCAGGAGATTGTAGGTTCGACTTCCGCCTGGCTCGGGTCGTTTTTAAACGCATCAGGCTACTCCCTAAGTAGCCTGTGCTACTTACTGTATTGTAATCGTACCCAGTAAGAGATTTCCTTCATGTAAATGAACTGCACTTGACAGCTTTAGAAAAACACCTGGGCTCAGTACGGTGCTGAGAGCTAATCGTTGCTGTTGTTCTAACTAGCACGCACTGCATCGGCTATGAACCCGAACTTTTCAATTATTCCGATCAGTAAGTCAACACGTAGTCCACATGAAAGGTAGAAATATTCTCTTGTCTGTCTCTTGTTTGTATAGAACTGAATGTCCCTGACAATGTACTGTTAGTTTTAATTGAAGAACGGCATTTGTGTTCAAATATACCAGACAAGTTTATGTAACTGCTCATGCGACACTCAGTTGTAATTAGTCAAGAAATAAAGTCGAACAACAGCTGCGGGTTTGATTCTGAACGTATGAGATTGCAGCGTCTTTTACTTCCATTGACAAATGATAGAGATTCGAAGAGAGATCCTTCAGACCAGCAAGCAAACCCACGGCTATTTCGGTTTTCTATCTAGGCAACGTTGGTGTCTGCAATAGCATACATGAAAGCGTGATGCAATTTCTGTGGCTACATTTGTTGCACGTCATGCACAGTAAGAGTGTTTCTAACACCAAATAAAAAGTCAACAATTAGCGATCACGCCTTCTCAGTTAACCCACTGAAACCCTTGCTGTTAACAGTTCTTTAATGCGTGCTTTACGAGCACCTACATATCGTGTCGGTTCTTTCAGCTTTATTCATTAGGTTTTCAAAGGCATAAGTAGAGCACCAGAGGTGCGAACGCAGAATGTATGGTAATCTGAAGAACTGCTTTCCATGGCAGCGGGTCCAAGCGATTTAACGTTTTTATAGTACCGGGAAAGGAGAAGCGGCACTTTGCCTTTGCCGCGCAGGCACAAGGCGACGTGCGGCAGACGCAGGAGTCGGCAAGTTCTGAACCTGCGCGGGGAGTCCCTAACGCATTTCGAATCCATCGCCTTAACCACTCGGCCATGACAAAAGCGAGCTTGCTGCCGCCGCATTCCTCCTATAATCTAACACGGAGTGCGAGGTGGCTGCGGAAACCTTTTTAAAGTCGCTCTCCGTTAAAAAAAACAACCTTTCACAAGATTCGTGCCGGCAGACAGACACGCCTCAGAGGGTTTAAGGCTGGCTTCACGTTCAAATGATAAAGTCCCCCAGTCCGGATGTCAAAATGCAACTTTGGCAGACAGAAAAAACAGCAACAAACCACAAATGTGGAAAAGGATTTTACAAGCTGCACCACACTGCACTTTCAAAAGCATTTACATTCGTGTTAGACGCAGGAATTGCCTTTGATTTGCGCGCTTACGAACGCCATGGAAAACGAAACAAAACTAAAGCCCTCAGCTCCTGCACTTGATTATAATGCCGTTACGTGTCGAAGCAGGAATTTACGTCATCCTACCACTGCAACACGGGGAATAGAGGGAAATGAGCACAATCTACGAATTGTCTCTAAACAGTCCCTACAGTTGTAAGACGCCTGGAAGCGTGCACCCCCATCATTAATCTTTGCGCATCTGTGCAAGGTAAACTCTGGAGCAGTCTCTGAAACGGCTCAAAGGAAACACGTGATTGATTCCATGTGCATCTGGGGTTCATTTCTTATTTACATTTAATTCAAGGGAAAGGCTTGGGTCAGTTTCAGACGGCCTCCAACAGCGAGATTCAAGCGCCCCACCTTCAGCCCAATCTGCGCCGCCAGAACGCCAACGGCTCCTCTGGTCTCTGGGGTGCGGTTGTGACCCTGTAACCTAAAGTGTTGGTGGCAGACAAATGGAGACTAACAGGTGATGTCCTAGGACATGACTACATTGTGACACTCGGTGGGGATGGTGACCATTGCTTGGAAAAGAGTGCGAGGCCCCTTTAGAAAAACATTTTGTTAACAGGCATTCTGCCTCAGCCTAAACACCTATAGCTTGCAAAGCGCATGCTATTAGACAGGCACCTCTGCAAGACCTTAAGAGTCTCTTAAACTAGTGATAGTAAGGTGTTCCCAATGGGCGATGTTTGGCTTTCAAATCATCTGTCTGTGGAAGCGCCGAGATGCAGCTGTTTAAGGCTTAGAAGCAGCTGACTGTTTCACTAGCTAGCTGATTACTGTCAGTCAGGGAGCTCAGAGGTGAAAAGCCTGTCTGAGAGACAATTCGCCGTTGTTCAGTTCAATATGTTCCGTACCAGCTCGGCGCACCTGAGATCATCTTGGTAGCCGTGTAGCTCAGATGAGTGAGAGCGTGTCTGTGTGTACCACCGTGATTGGATGCCGGTCCTTCTCAGGTCACAGTAAACCTTCTGCTGCCTAACTTTCCTAATTTTGGGGATCCCTTTGTAAAAGCAAAGGAAAAAAAAACTGGCTCTTCATCAGCATGATCGACCCAACCC
Organism: Lepisosteus platostomus; assembly: GCF_059453375.1. Taxonomy (NCBI): domain Eukaryota; kingdom Metazoa; phylum Chordata; class Actinopteri; order Semionotiformes; family Lepisosteidae; genus Lepisosteus; species Lepisosteus platostomus. Next base: position 1,588,377 of record NW_028291658.1, on the reverse strand, counting down.
AGTGTGCCCCAGTGGCCTAATGGATAAGGCACTGGCTTCCTAAGCCAGGGTTTGTGGGTTTGAGTCCCATCTGGGGTGCTCCTGTCCCATTTTGAGCGTACAAATGTCCTTGTGATTTGCAAAGCTGCAACCCCACCTTACTCAGTGAGCGTCTCTGCTTTTCTCTCACATACAGTTGGGAGAAAAACTTTTGTAAACAGCCCTTCGGAATGATGTGGATTTCTGCATGAATGGCTCCTAACATGTGATCTTATCTTTATCTAAGTCATAATAATTAATAAAGAGAGTCTGATTTAACAAACAACACACGCCCAACATTTGACATTGCTGTTTCTTTATTGACCAAATGGTTTAAAAAATCAAGGTCATTGATGGAAAAAGTACGTGAACCCTTATATTAAGGAGCTAGTGGAACCTCCTTTATGACAAAAACCTCAACCCCCACTTTCTGTAGCGGCTGGTCAGACCTGAGCAGCGGTTAGGAGGTATTTTGGCCTATTCCTCTATGAAAAACTGTTTCAGTTCATGTATATTTTTGGGATGTCTTGCACTGAACGGCCTGCTTCAGATCACGCCACAGCACTTCAATGGGATTGGGGTTAGGACTCTTACTTGGCCATCCCAAAATACGGAATTTCTTTTGTTTCAGCCACTCTGTTGTTGATGTACTCCTTTGTTTTTGTCATGCTGCATGACCCAGCGTCTTTCGAGTTTTAGATCACAGGCAGACACCCTGACATTCTGCTGTAGATTTTCCTGATACATCTTGGAATTCATCGGTCCCTCGATGATTGCAAGCCGTACAGCCTCCGCCATCCTTCCCAGGTGGGATGAGGTTTTGGAGTTGGTATGCAGTGTTTTGTTATCTCCAAACATAACGCTGTGCACATTTACCAACAAGTTCAACTTTTGTCACGTCTGTCCACAGAACATTGTTCCAGGAGTTGCTGTGGAACATCCATGTGGTCTTTAGCAAACTTGAGAGGGGCAGTGGTGGTTTTTTTGGGGGGGAGAGCAGTGGTTTCCTCCATGGTGACCTCGCATGATCACCACTCCTGTTCAGATTTCTTCTTATGGTGGACTCATGAACACAGACGTAAGACAAAGTCAACCACCTGTTCGCTAGATCCCATCCCCACTCAGCTAGTCAAAGATTCCCTCGAAGGACTGGCAGGACCTATAATTAGTATGATGAATGCATCGCTTGCGTCAGGCGTTGTACCTGATCAATTTAAGGTAGCGGTTGTTAGACCACTCCTTAAGAAGTCAAATTTGGATCCACAAGTTCTTAACAACTACAGGCCTGTCTCAAAGGTCCCATTTCAATCTAAAAGTCTTGGGAGAATAGTTGTTGCCCAACGTCAATCGTATCTGGATTCAAATAATATACTTGAGAAATTTCAGTCTGGTTTCTGAAACTGCATTAACAAGAGTCGTAAATGATATTCTCTTAGCTACTGATGCGGGGAATGCAACAGTGCTTGTGCTTCTAGATCTTAGAGCTGCCTTTGACACGGTTGACCTCTCTGTTTTGTTACACAGGCTTGAGTTTGAGGTTGGCTTATCTGGAACCGTCCTTCAGTGGTTTACTTCACATTTTACTCATCGTTTTCATTATGTTCAAATATCTAATAATTGTACTGCTTCATCAATGTCACCAGTTCAATTTGGGGTACCAGAAGATCAGTGCTGGGACCAATATTGCTCTCTCTCTCAACATGCTGCTGCTAGGTAGGATAATATGAAAAAATAATATGAACTTTCATTCATATGCTGATGACACTCAAATAAACATTTTGTTTACACCAAACGACAACTCTTCTATTATCAGTTTAGTTAAATGCATTAAGGAAGGAAATACTTGGATGTGTGAAAACTTTTTGTTACTCAACTCTGAGAAAAATGAGGATCTGTTGATCGGAGGCAACAATACTGATAGGACTACTATAACTTCAGCACTTAACTCAGAGGATTTAAACATTTGCCTCAAAGAGACAGCACGTAACCTAGGCGGCATATTAAACACAAGGCTCTTAACAACTTGCATTGTTAAGTGCCTTGGGACAACCTTGTTGTGAAAGGCGCTATATAGAAATACATTGATTTGAATTGAATTCACAATGTAAAATGTTGTGTGTGTTGTTTGTTAAACAAGACTGTCTTTATTTATCAAAAAATAAAAGGAATTTGCTAGGAATGCAAACGTTAGGTTGCGCTTCTTCATGCTGCATCGTCGGCATGAGTGGAGCTTTTTAAACGTCTGTACTTACTGTGCCCCATAAGAAATCGTTTGTCCCCGTTCAAAAGAGATTGTGCGATGTCCTGCAGTGTTCGCAAAGCAAACCTTTGACAGTTTGAAAAGAGGAATTTATTCTGCTTCCTGTGCGTGCAGTAATTACAAAGTTGAACGTCTTTACACGATTTGCTGCAGTTTTCAGTGGGCGGGCTTTGTCAGATGGCTTGGAAAAACGCACTGTGTTTCGGCTCGGGAAACATCATGAGAAGTGTCCTGCATGTTTTCTGTGTATAGCTGTCTTTTATCGCATACAGAATTCATTCGAAATCATTGATTTCTCCAATTAACAAGGGTCCCTTAAAAGATTAGTCAAAGTAACGTCTAATCGGATTAGTTTCCTTAGAGCTGGTTCAGAGTTTGCTCAAGAGTTTACCTTTCACAGATGCGCAAAGAAGAATGTTGGGGGTGCATGCTTCAAGGTGCCTTATAGCTGTAGGGAGTGATTCGAGACGATTCGTGGCGTGTGCTCGTTCCCATATACCGTACGCCCCGGGGTGCAGTGCTAGGATGACGTACAATACCGCTTGGGCACGTAACGGCGTTATATGCAAGTGCGGGACGTGAGGGTTTTCGTTTGTTCATTTTGTTTTGCTCTGCTTTGCTTTGTTTCGTGGTCAAGAGGCGTAAGGTAAGTCGTAATCCAGGGAGAACACTGGTGGCAAACAGTCCGAGGTGAGAGGCGAGGTCCAAAGTCGAAAAGGCAGAAACGCCAGGTAGAGCTCTCAAGGAGTAGACTCAATACCAGCGGGAAGCAGGTAAAGATGGTAAAAATAGCACTGCGTACCGCACGGTGGAGTGTGTGCAGGTGGGTTAACTTGTGCGGCGGCGTTTGTTAATAATCACCCGCTGCTGGTGCTGTTTAGATTGCTTAAGAGTTGGTCTTAACTGCCTGGCGGTCATGACAAGCTCCTCTTTAAGCTGTGGTTTAGTTTTGCATTCATGTGTTTCTAGAGCAGTTATTTATGGGGGTGGGTGGGTCTTTCACAGAGGCTCAGGACAAATCCCCCGCCTGAAAGTCTACTGTGTGCGTTCAGAGAGTCACAGGTCAAGAGCCAGGCAGGAGGACAATGGACAGAAGAGCCAACGAACTAAAAATAAAAGAACAGATATGAAAAAGCCACCATCTTTTTCTTTTTGACATTTTCCGACTTTCACGCAAGCCAGGACAAAGTTGCTTGTAGCTACTTGTGGATTCAAATACTCTATCGAGTGCTTTGATGAGTTTTTGCAATTTGATTGTCGTCCTGTCAGCCTGTTTCTGTTTTTTTTTTTTCAATCTAGGGATGGAAAGTATGAGGGAAATGATGGAGCAATCAATAACCGCTCCGGAAAAATGGCAGAAAGAAATGGTCCGTCACTAAGGACATTTGTGAAGCAGAGGACTGACATCACCACAAAGGCGACACATTCTGCTGATGGTTTTGGTGAATAATGATTGAGGCGCGTTAAGAGAAAGGTAGCTGTGTCAGCATGCGTAGGCTGCAAAGGATCAAGCAAAGGTTTACTCCATGCTGAAAAGAGAAGAAAAGAAGCACAACGTTTCGACTGTGGAGCCTTCTGCGCCATCTTCTTTAGCGGTGATGATGTTTACATTGGAAAAACTGAGACATGCGTCCCTGGGTGGGCTTGAACCACCAACCTTTCGGTTAACAGCCGAACGCGCTAACCGATTGCGCCACAGAGACTGACGGCCGCTTGTGCTCCCTACATTTGCAGGTTTATGGTCAAAGAAAATAATCACTTGCGCTTCTTGCAGCCGGCAATCTTTTTCCACTGACAACCAAGAAATGGATTTCATCTTTCACAAGCTGTATGGATTTCTTCAAAAACAAGTTATTCCAGAAAGGAAATGAATTCTTGCATTAAACTGAACCAAGCTGTACATGTTTGTCTGAAATGAGACATTCGGCACAACAAGACACGGAGAGAGGCACCGCTGGTATTCAGACCCAGGATCGCCTGCTTACTAGGCAGGCATTTTAAGCCACTAGGGAACAGCGCCAGCGGAGCACCGCGCTTTTACAGACACTTGGACACATCTGCGTTCGGTGTGCACTTAACCTGCTCTCTGAGCCCGTTGCCTCCGTCCCATTTAATAGCAGAACTGACGCCAAGAGAAATGATGAGAAATGGCATTTATCGGGCACTTTTCATGTCCAAGGAGCTCAATGCCCTTGACACCTCCCCAAGGCGACAGAGCTGTGCATTCTTTGGCGACACCATTTTTTCTTTTGTTTAATTTCTATACTTATTGATAGAATAAAAACGATATGTCATGTACTGTAAGGGAAATGTCTCTTTTCATGGGGAAAGCTAGCACCAGCAAATGTTGTGTTTAGAAGAAGTGATTTAACATGACACGTGACCTAATTTACCGGAGCAAAAGCTCACCCAGCAAGCCCTGCTTTAATTCTACAGGAGAGAAGTACTGTAGAGTCTGCAAGATGTTCAGCTGGGTACCTACGTCAGCATGCCTCGGCTGCAAAGGAACAAGTAATAGGTTTATTGCATGCTGAAAAGAGAAAAACGGAAACACAGCGTTTCGACTGTGAGGTCTTCTCACACCTGAAGAAGCCTCACACCTGTAAAAGGCTCCATGGTTTTCTTTCTTCTCTTTTCAACATGGAATACACCTATTGTCTGCAAGATGTGACAATTTCATGGTGTTTTGGAAGAAAACCTTTTTTCTTTGAATTCAAAATCAATCGGAATTTCAGCACGACACATCAACACTTTTTCTGTTTTAAGGAGATGATATTTTAAACCTGATAAAAATAGTAGGAAACACAAGTTTCTTGCTGTGAAAATTTAGATGGGGAAGTGTACTACTAGTAGCAGTGTAGAGCTCTCTGTGGTGGAGTGCAAGCACGTGTTCTATGGGCCAGTGGCGTAATGGATAACGCTTCTGACTTTGGATCAGAAGATTGTAAGTTCGAGTCCTGCCTGGCTCGCGAGGCTTTTAAACCTCTCAGGTTCCTCGGTAACAGGTTGCCGTCATGTATATGAACTATAGAAAAGCATTTGCCACAACCCGTAAATTAGCACGCAAGTGCGGGCTGGTGAACACAGAACTGTATGGAGATCATCTCCAGCTCCGAGCTCAATTGCAATGAAAAAACATGCAGAAAAGAACTGGAGAGCAGCTGAATTTGTGCTCAGTAGGGTGGGGAGGACTCAGCATTGCTATTGTTCTAATTGGCATGAACTGCAGGGGATCTGAATCAGAACATGTCAGATAGTTCGATCATTGCGTCAATATGTAGGCCACGTTAATACAGAATTATTACTTTGTCTGTCTCGTCTTTGTATATAGCTGAATGTCCCTGACAATTTCATGTTAGTTTTTAAGAACGACATTGGTGCTAATATATACATATATAGCATATAAGGAAAACGTAAATGTTTAGTCCATGCTGAAAAGATAAGAAAACCGCCACAACGTTTCATCTTGGAATAAATCTTTACTTGTTGTTTTGCAGCCTACCCATTCTGACCTAACTCCTCCCTTGAAATTCCCTAACAGATAAGGGTACGTAACGGCTCATGCGATGCTCAGTTGCAATTTGTCCCAAAACAAACAAGAACAGCAGCTGAGGGTTTGAGTTTGAACATGCACTGTATTAAAGCAGCTTTTATTTCCATTGATAAATGCTAGATATTCCTACAGAGATTCTCCAGGTGAGTAAGCGATTCCTGTTTCTGTTTCTATTTCTGTTTCATATATATACATTATATATATATATGTTACATGTGTCTCTGCAATAGTATAAATGTGTTATACACTATCAGGGGCTGCTTTTTTGTGCACCTCATCTACAACAAGGGTTTTTTTTTCATTTATGTTTGTGGACCTTCACCATTTGAGGAAGTGAGTTAGATAAGAAAGTTACAGGTATGGTGAGCAATGACTGACAAAGGCACGTACTGGGTATTCCTTACAGAAGTGTAAGCAATTTGTTCTAAAAAACACCGGCTAAAGTCCAACATCGTTAGCAATCTTATTACTTAAACAGAATTAACATCAATAAACTGTAAGGTGCTGGTACATGCGAGTAGATTTGATCTTCTATTAAACAAAAATGCAATTACAGCTCTAAAAAGGTCAACCTAGACTTCTGTAACAGATCTGTTCAGGTCATCGCTGTTTCTCTGACCTTGTGAGTCTTTGGAATTTTAAAAGTGTATTTTGCTTGCCTTTCATGTGGTCTGTGTACAAGTCACTGTGGCGTATGCGGTCCTACACAGCCTTGCTATAGACGTGACGAGCCTCCGCTATGTTGCAATGGAGAACAGGTTCAGTACGGAGCTGCTGAGAAAATTCAGCTGGAAAGCTCGTTGCAGAAAAGCATCGTTATCTGTGTCCAGCGGCAAAGCGTCCATCGTGGGTGCTGAAGAATCGATTTCACAGGCTGCGGGTCCAGGCGATTTAGAGTGTTAAAGGTCCCAGCGAAAACGAAACGGCGCTGGTCCTTTTACACGCACGCACGCAACCAAATGCAAAGGACGCCGTAGTCGGCAGGATTTGAACCTGCGCGGGGAGACCCCAACAGATTTCAAGTCTGTCACCTTAACCACTCGGCCACGACTACAGCAAGCGCTGCGGCCGCTGCCTTCTTGCTACAATCGAACAGGGAGTGCGAGGCGGCGGCGGCAGTGGAGGCAACTTTTTTCAAGTTCGCTCTCCGTTTAAGAAACCTTTTACGCCATACGTGCAAGCACACACACACACACACCTCAGAGGACTTAAGGGTGGCTTCAAGTTGGAATGATAAAGTCTCCCCGTTCGGACATGAAAACAGAACGTTCTTAGACAGAAAGCAATCAACAACGGAGACATGTGGACGACGATTTTAGTCACTGCACTTTGAATAGCATTTTTACTCCAGTTACAGGAGATGCACCAATGGCCCTTGACCTACGCTCTTACCAATGCCTTGAACATTCAAACAAAACAGCCCTCAAGTCCTGCGGTTTAATATAACGCTGTTACGTGTCGAGGCAGTATTTGACTCTGTCCTACCGTTGAGACACGGGGCGTATATGGAAACGAACACATGCTACGGATCGTCTCTAATCGGTCCCTACAGTTGGAAGGCTCCTTGAAGCGTGCACCCCCATCATTCATCTTTGCGCATCTGTGAAAGGTAGACTCTTGAGCAATGTTTGAGCCAGCTCTAAGGCAACTAGTGCTATTGGACAGACACCTCTGGAAGATCCTAAGAGTATCTTAACACCACTTCCAGCAGCAAGCTTAATTGTTCGCTGGAGGTCTCCCACCCAGGTACTGACCAGGCAAAGAATCACCAGTACATTGAATGAGGAAGTTAATCCTGAAATCCAATTACATATCTCAAGGTAAGACAAATCCATAAGAACATGTCTTAGTATTACTTCGTTTACATTAGTATGGCACTGAGTTGGAGCTCCTCTTTAAGCTGTGGTTTAGTTTTGCATTCATGTGTTTCTAGAGCAGTTATTTATGGGGGTGGGTGGGTCTTTCACAGAGGCTCAGGACAAATCCCCCGCCTGAAAGTCTAATGTGTGCGTTCAGACAGTCACAGGTCAAGAGCCAGGCAGGAGGACAATGGACAGAAGAGCCAACGAACTAAAAATAAAAGAACAGATATGAAAAAGCCACCATCTTTTTCTTTTTGACATTTTCCGACTTTCATGCAAGCCAGGACAAAGTTGCTCGTAGCTACTTGTGGATTCAAATACTCTATCGAGTGCTTTGATGAGTTTTTGCAATTTGATTGTCGTCCTGTCAGCCTGTTTCTGTTTTTTTTTTTTTCAATCTAGGGATGGAAAGTATGAGGGAAATGATGGAGCAATCAATAACCGCTCCGGAAAAATGGCAGAAAGAAATGGTCCGTCACTAAGGACATTTGTGAAGCAGAGGAGTGACATCACCACAAAGGCGACACATTCTGCTGATGGTTTTGGTGAATAATGATTGAGGCGCGTTAAGAGAAAGGTAGCTGTGTCAGCATGCGTAGGCTGCAAAGGATCAAGCAAAGGTTTACTCCATGCTGAAAAGAGAAGAAAAGAAGCACAACGTTTCGACTGTGGAGCCTTCTGCGCCATCTTCTTTAGCGGTGATGATGTTTACATTGGAAAAACTGAGACATGCGTCCCTGGGTGGGCTTGAACCACCAACCTTTCGGTTAACAGCCGAACGCGCTAACCGATTGCGCCACAGAGACTGACGGCCGCTTGTGCTCCCTACATTTGCAGGTTTATGGTCAAAGAAAACAATCACTTGCGCTTCTTGCAGCCGGCAATCTTTTTCCACTGACAACCAAGAAATGGATTTCATCTTTCACAAGCTGTATGGATTTTGAAATGTATGGACGATGCCAGGTGTCCCACAACACCACAGCGCCGACACACCTTTGGTTGTCCCACATAAAAAACATAGCCATTGCAGGCGCCCAGCCGGATTGTAGAGGGCAGGTGCCTTAAGCCTCCATTTACATTGTCCGGTAGCAAGCGAACCTCGAATTTCCTTGCTCCTGTTTTTATACCGTCAACATCTCTAACCTCAGTTCCATGGTGGACGGTGCAGTACTGCTTAAGCCAGGTGTGAATGTCCTCCGTCTTTGCCAGTTCCGAGAACATAACAACATGCACCGTTTTCCTCTCTCTCTGTGTCAGAGGCTGCAAGTTGATCTTCTCAAGGGCAGGAACTTTCCCTCTTTTTGCCTCAAACACATCCACACATTGTTCAAACAGAGAATAGGTAGCAAAAACAACCTCAAATGCTTTCTGACCTGGGAGAGCGAAGATGAAATCCAAGTGCCGAGGTTCAAAGCCACGTTCCTTCTGTAACACTTTTCTGCTGAACTGCATACGATCCATGAAGAGGTCATCCAAAAGCTCAAAACGTACAGCATTCTTGCGGGATCCAAAGGTTGCCATCTCAAACTGCAAAACAAACACTGCTTCCACAAAACAAGAAAACAATCCAACTACTCCAACTACAGGCTGATCAAGGTATCTCCCCTGCCAGGTAAGCCGAGAGCCGCAGGCGATGAGCCCAGAGCTGAACGGGCCCCACTGGCTCGTTTGTAAGGCCAGGTGCATTGCCAACCACGACCGGCAGGGCAGAGGCCTTGAAGGCGGCCTGGGCTCCTGCAGCTGTCCAGCCACGCACTCTGGTTTCTCTTCATCTCGTACAAATCTTTTGCCTTTTACTAAAGATTTCCATGGAGAGGAACATGAATGAGTTCCATACAATTTTTGTGCTTCCCTGCCTTCGGGTGGGGCGCAGCTGGGCTGGTCAAAGAGAGAAACTAAAACCGCTCACAATCGCTCTTATTACGGCGACTGTGGCCGTCTGCTCTGCGAGTCCTCGGTCTCCGCCTCTCTGATTGGCGCTCTTTTCTTTGGGGGGCGGGAATATGCTGTGAAATATGAAGCGTTACAGCAACGACATGCCATGAGACGATTGATAACGATTTCCATAGGATCCCCGCGGTTGCCTGGCAACCGTCAGCTTTGCGCAGTGGCAGTATCGTAGCCTGTGAGGTTTAGCCGAGGCGCGATTATTGCTAGTTGAAAACTTTTCCCAATACCCCGCTTCCGCCGGTTTGCAATACAATCGGCGAAAGCAATTTTTGACAGTCTCGTCAGAGACTGAGCAAGGTGTTTAAAGACAGATTTTGTCATGGTAACATCATGGTAGAAAGAAACAAGCTTGTTACGTCTCAACAGAAACGCTCTTTAGCTCTTTCAGCGTTATGCAGAGAACAGCGTCTGTCGAGATCACTTTTGAGTCAGCGCGAAACGCCGTGTGCTGTCAGTTTGATTTCATATTGCTCGTAGCGGCGCCCGGCTTTTGTCTGTCAAACGTTAGGTTGCGCTTCTTCATGCTGCATCGTCGGCATGAGTGGAGCTTTTTAAACGTCTGTACTTACTGCGCCCCATAAGAAATCGTTTGTCCCCGTTCAAAAGAGATTGTGCGATGCCCTGCAGCGTTCGCAAAGCAAACCTTTGACAGTTTGAAAAGAGGAATTTATTCTGCTTCCTGTGCGTGCAGTAGTTACAAAGTTGAACGTCTTTACACGATCTGCTGCAGTTTTCAGTGGGCGGGCTTTGTCAGATGGCTTGGAAAAACGCACTGTGTTTCGGCTCGGGAAACATCATGAGCAGTGTCCTGCATGTTTTCTGTGTATAGCTGTCTTTTAACGCATACAGAATTCATTCGAAATCATTGTAAGATTCTCCCTCAGTTCCGTTGTGCAGTGCTTTACCTCTTTCAAAAGGCTTCACTTTCCTAGTCACATTCCAAGGCTCATCGAACCCGGGCTGTTTCCTCCAGCGGTATAGTATTGCAGTGAGACAGCACGATGCCTGCAAGACTATGTCACACTAAACGCCACAGATTGTGTTTGTCCGTTCGTGTCAGTCGTCCTGCAGCCACGGGAAGTGGGACACAAACATGCTGCAATGCTTTCAGGACGTTAGGATTTGTTTGTGCAACATCCGAGAAGAGTACTTGTGGCTTGAATGTGAACTGTACGTGCCCGCCCCCTTTCCTCTGTAGTGCATGAGTTCCTCCCGGCATGCCCTTCGTCATTGTTCTGTCATCTTGTATTTAAAGGGTTGTATTTCTGCTGCTGAAAATAAGCAACGGTTTTCTCACAACGCCCTTTGTTCCCGACGGAGCCCTTGTCTGTCATGAAATTCTTCAAAACCTCAAGCTAGAAGAAGAAGACGACAAATATGAAGCGTTACAGCAACGACATGCCATGAGACGATTGATAACGATTTCCATAGGATCCCCGCGGTTGCCTGGCAACCGTCAGATTTGCGCATTGGCAGTATCGTAGCCTGTGAGGTTTAGCCGAGGCGCGATTATTGCTAGTTGAAAACTTTTCCCAATACCCCGCTTCCGCCGGTTTGCAATACAATCGGCGAAAGCAATTTTTGACAGTCTCGTCAGAGCGTGACATAGTCTTGCAGGCATCGTGCTGTCTAACTGCAATACTATACCGCTGGAGGAAACAGCCCGGGTTCAATGAGCCTTGGAATGTGACTAGGAAAGTGAAGCCTTTTGAAAGAGGTAATGTCGACGCTTTTTTAACAGAGCACCAAAAAAGCGTCTTTTTTGAAGGCCTGGGTACTGAGCATTGGTGGTTCAGTGGTAGAATTCTCACTTCCCATGTGGGAGGCTCTGGTTCGATTCCCAGCCAAAGCAGTGGCTTTTGCAGCGAGCGGCTCCATCACTTGCATCCCCTTGCAACTCGCAACTGAAAACCCACTGAAGCAAAGCATTTGTTAGCCAGGTCAGTACCCGGATGAGGGTGAGCTACAGGGAAAAACAAAGTTTCCAGCTGGAAGCGGTGTTAATGGTGCCGGTGGGGGGGCGCTCAACCTGAGGTCTGTGCGGGTCCCAATGCCCCAGCATAGTGACGGAGACGCTGTGTTGTAAAAGGGCGCTGTCTCTTGGATGAGATGTAAAACCGAGGTCACAGCGCTCTGTGGTCATTAAAAATGACCACCAAAACCTTTGACAAAAGCTCTTGGTAATTGATGGTCTTCAATAATGCTTCTCCTTTAGGTACATTTTAAATCAGCTGAAAAATGCTGTGAAATGGGGGGTCACTTCACGCCAGTGTAGGATTTGGGTTACAAGAACCATGAAACTGCACGAGAAAGCCCGTACACTGAATTACACGGCTTTCTATTCAAAGGAGGGCAAAAGAAATTCCCTGAGTTCGATTTTTTGCAGCACAGAGAGGATTGCTGTCGTGAGGCTGGTTAGCTCAGTTGGTTAGAGCGTGGTGCTAATACCGCCAAGGTCGTGGGTTCGATCTCCATACAGGCCAGGTCGTTTTCTCCTCTCTTACAAAAGCTGTTAGGTTCCTTTCCGTGGTGAGATGGGTTGTCATGCAACGCTGCCACATAGTGCCGACAGACAATTAAATGACAAAAATGAAGAGAGTTAAAGCAGCTGGAAAGGTTTTCTTACAACTTTTGAGCTGACACAGTTTTGGAAAATGTTTTCTTCACGCTGCACTGTACCACATAGGCAGCCAAGAGTCTCCAAAACAAAACAGAATTGACAGTCATATAATGTCCATTAACCCCGGTTTTAAACACAGACTCATGTCTGCCATCATAAGAATATGAGTCCAATATTTTAGAATATAGTCAGAATGTCTTCTAACCTTACCTGTGGTGTCTTTAATCCCTATTGCTCAATGCATGGTGTACGTACTGCATACATGTGTCTTGAGAATGAGGAATGGGCCCCTGAGACATTTACCTGTTTCACAAATGATCGGATTTTACTAGAGATTCTGTTTGGGATTCAGATGTGCATTCGGACAGCAATTCCTTTCAAGAAATGATACGTTCTGGATGAGGTCAAAGGTGCTGGAACACTGTATTTAGGATGTGTTTGCAGTGATTGTGTCTCCTGCTTCAACGCAGTGATATATAGATGTGCTCCTGTAATTTATTGGTACATGCCCAGGGCAGTAAGTAGTCTGAGGATTTATTTCCAGAAGGCATAGAGCAGTGAAACAGTGAAGTAGTGCAGCACACTGGATCATTATATTATTAGAATCTATTCTACCTAAATTATTACATTATACACAACTTGAGCTCTCAGCACCGTACTGAGCCCAGGTGTTTTTCTAAAGCTGTCAGGTGCAGTTCATTTACATGAAGGAAATCTCTTACTGGGTACGATTACAATGCAGTAAGTAGCACAGGCTACTAAGGGAGTAGCCTGATGCGTTTAAAAACAACCAGCGCCAGGCAGGAGTCGAACCTCCAAACTCCTAATCCATCGTCAGACACATTATCCATTGCACCACTGGCCCTGGTGTGACACTGCAGGACTGTAACCCAGTGAGCTTAGCACTGCAACTAGTAAAATATTATCCCCGGTCCATTCTTTTCCAAAAGTGAGAAACACCTGTTTTCTACATTTTGTCTGTTTTAAAACCATATCTCTTTAAACCAAACCAAGAGTTTGTCTTTTGCACTGATATTCTGATTCATTTCGATTTCAAAGAAAAAAAAAACATTACCTTCCAAAGCATCATAAAATTGTCCCTTCCTCCAGACTCTACTTCTCTCTTGTAGTAGTACAGCAGACCTTTCCAGGTGATCAGATCACAGAGTCCGAAATGAGCTTCCTCCATCAAGCAAAGTACCTGAACATGACTCTGTCATCATGAAAGCGCCCCTGTAATAAAGAAATTAAATCCGAAATCAAGAGGGCAGTTGCCTACTGAAGTTCAAGAAGTCATAAATTTTAACCTAGCAACACATTAAAGGCTGCATCTACACAAGTACGATTCTAGAAATGCTCACCAGATTACGTTTTAAGAAAGAACTGCGCCTCAGGTTCCGCCGAGATCTTAACTCGGATGGCAGGATTCAGAGTCTGGAGTGTGGAATGATGGCGCACGGAGGGTCCACATACTGTGGATCCCTCAGTGATCTTCCGCGTGTTCAAACTGCCAGCGTGTGACTCCCCTGTCCCCCTGACCTCATTGCTCTGCTCTCGCCTCTCTGCAGCTGAGCCCGACTCATGGTAAAGTGGAAAAAAATATGCCCTCAACGTGAGATTTACTCTGGAGTGAGGATAGTTGTTACCTTCTTATCGTTGAAACGGATGTATGTGATGTGGCGACTAGTTTCTTCTCCATTAGCAGGCTTAAGGTTAAAGAAAAAAACATTGCTGACTTCTTTTTTTTTGCCAGCCGCGAGCGCTGATTAGCGAGGTTTGTATTTCATGTTTTGCAAGTTGCATCCATTTTAAGAAAAACAAGTCATTCAAGACAGGAAATGAATACTTGCATTTAATTAAGTCTAGCCGTAGGCGGTTGTCTGTAAGGACCAGTTCTGTTCGAGAAGACAGAACAAAGAATGCACCACTGGGATTCAGACCCAGGATCTCCTGTTTAAGAGACAAGCGCTTTAACCAACTAAGCCACGGCACCCCGGGAGTATTGTCCTTTTGCAGCCACTTGGACACGCCACTCAGACACATCTGCATTCGGTGTGTGCTCCGCCTGCTCGCTGAGCAAGTTGCCACCTTTACATACAATAGCAACATCGACACCAAGAGAAAGGATGACAAATGGCTTTTATCTGGAACTTTTCATGTCCAAGGAGCTCAATGTGCTTTCTGTGTACAACAGGGCCACTGAACTCCACACTGGCCACTGAACCACAGCAGTGGCTTGCTGGCTTGACATCTCCCAAGGAAAATGTTGAAATCGCATGTGGAACAGGAAAAGGACCCTCGAGTACGAGGGAAAAAAAAGAAAAAGATCATCTGGAGCGCGCCAACCCATTTCTGGACAGCCCAGTTCTGTTCACGAGGTGGCTGAGTGGTTAAGGCGATGGCTTGTTAATCCATTGTGCTCTGCATGTATGAGTTCAAATCCCACTCTTGTCGGTTTCCATGTCTGACATGTGTGCCCGTTCGACGTTGGCCCTCCTTTTGTTTGCTCCAGTACTAGAGCCTTACATTTTCTAGCGGTGGCTGAACATGGTATAGTAGGCTAACGTCGGTATCGAGCAGTGGCAGTAACAGTATTTACGTGCCACTGCTGCCAAGTGGCTCTGGGTTGAGACCGCGTTTTCACTTACTTGCAGCACAAACGGAGAAAGCGATTTTTGACAGTCTCTCGAGAGACTGCGCTAGGTGTTTAGGGATAGACTTTGTCAGTTCCCCCTGGGATGATGGCCTCTCAAATAGTTTGTGATTCCTCTAGACGTTTATACAGTAGAAGCCTGCTTCGTGGCTTAAATCCAAGCTAAGGAAACGAGTTAGAGGTCTGATGCAGAACTGCGAATTCAATGAAGGGGAACACTACAGTACATTGCACTGTATGTGTGAGGAAAGCTGCCCCCTTCTGTTCCTTGTCGACCGAACAGAGGACTGTAAAGGATACCGCCAAGAAACTTTAGGATGCTGGTTGGAATCCAGCTCCAAAGAAGCCCCTTTGGGTGTTATGTAATCAAAAAGTAAGAACAGAGAATCTCCCTTTGATCAAAAGCGCAACAGAACTGTTTTCCGTGGAGCAGGTTTCAGACCCGTAGACCTGTTTTATTTGTAGGGCAGGGCGCATTCCCAAACGCGAATCTCCTGTTTTAGAAATGCTTTGGGCGGCGTGAAGTGAAAATAAGAAGTGGGCTCCAGATGCACATGGAAGCAATCAAGTGTTTCATCCGAGCTGTTTCAAAGACTGCTCAACAGCTTTCCTTTTACAGAGGCCCAACGATTAATGATGGGGGTGCACCCTTCAATGTGCCTTACGACTCTAGGGAGTGATTGAGACGATTCGTAGCGTGTGTTCATTTCCCTCTATTCCCCATGTTGCAGTGGTAAGATGACGTAAATTCCTGCTTCGACACGTAACGGCGTTATAATCAAGTACAGGAGCTGAGGGCTTTTGTTTTGTTTCGTTTTCTATGGCGTTCGTAAGCGCGCAAAACAAAGACAATTCCTGCGTCTAACACGAATGTAAATGCTTTTGAAAGTGCAGTGTGGTGCAGCTTGTAAAATCCTTGTCCACATTTGTGGTTTGTTGATGTTTTTTCTGTCTGCCAAAGTTGCATTTTGACATCCGGACGGGGAGACTTTATCATTTGAACGTGAAGCCAGCCTTAAACCCTCTGAGGCGTGTCTGTCTGCCGGCATGTATCTTGTGAAAGGTTTTTTTTTTAACAGAGAGCGACTTTAAAAAGGTTTCCGCAGCCACCTCGCACTCCGTGTTAGATTATAGGAGGAATGCGGCGGCGGCGAGCTCGCTGTAGTCGTGGCCGAGTAGTTAAGGCGATGGATTTGAAATCCATTGGGGACTCCCCGCTCAGGTTCGAATCCTGCCGACTACGGCGTCTGCCGCACGTCACCTTGTGCCTGTGCGGCAAAGGCGAAGTGCCGCTTCTCCTTTCCTGGTACTATAAAAATGCTACATCGCTTGGTCCTGCTTCCATGGAAAGCAGTTCTTCAGGTAATTATACTCTCTTACCAAAGCTGTTAGGTTTCTTTCCGTGGTGAGATGGGTTGTCATGCAACGCTGCCACATAGTGCCGACAGACAAGTGTGTTGCGGGAGAAGAGAAAAGTGTTTGAAGATTTAAGAGTGTCTTAGGTGGAGCCAAAATCAAGTGTCACAAATGCAAGTGGGAAGATTTCCAATGTTTAATATGGTCAAAATAAGCGGAAGTTACCAGCTGGTCCGGCACAGTCTGCCATGCTTTTGTCATATACTGTAAAGTGGTGTGGAACTGGGTGTCGAACTGGAGCCTCACCATTTGCATATGTGAGGCTCCAGTTATACATCGAGTGTCACATTAAATGACAAAAATGAAGAGAGTTAAAGCACCTGGAGAGGTTTTCTTACAACTTTTGAGCTGACACAGTTTTGGAAAATGTTTCCTTCACGGTGCACTGAACAACATAGGCAGCCAAGAGTCTCCAAAACAAAACAGAATGGACAGATAGGAGAAAATTCCCACTCGTCCTGAAGTTCCCAAAATCCAGCACTGAGCGTAAACAAAGTGTCTAAGTAGCGTGGGAATGCTAACCCTAACCCTAGCTGGAGTTTGAGCAATCCGGCACTGAGCGTAAGAAGATGAGTCAAAGTAACGTCTAATCGGATTAGTTTCCTTAGAGCTGGTTCAGAGTTTGCTCAAGAGTTTACCTTTCACAGATGCGCAAAGAAGAATGTTGGGGGTGCACGCTTCAAGGCGCCTTACAGCTGTAGGGAGTGATTCGAGACGATTCGTGGCGTGTGCTCGTTCCCATATACCGTACGACCCGGGGTGCAGTGCTAGGATAACGTACAATACCGCTTGGGCACGTAACGGGGTTATATGCAAGTGCAGGACGTGAGGGTTTTCGTTTGTTCGTTTTGTTTTGCTCTGCTTTGCTTTGTTTTGCTTTCCATCGCGTTGGTAAGAGCGTAAATAAAAAGGCGATTCCTGTGTCTACCACTAATGTAAGAGCTATTTCAAGTGCGACGTGGTGCGGCTTTTCAAATGCTTGTGGGCATTTCTCTGTTGTTGATTCTTTTTTTGTGTGTAACAAAGTGGCATTTTCATGTCCGGACGGGGAGACTTTATCATTCCGACATGAAGCCACCCTTAAGTCCTCTGAGGCGTGTCTGTCTGCAAGGCTTGTATTTTGGAAATGTTTTTTTGAAACGGAGAACGACTTTGAAATAGGCTTCCGCCGGCGCCTCGCGATCCAGGTAAGATTGTAGCAAGAACGCAGCGGCAGTGGGGCTTGCTGTAGTCGTGGCTGAGTGGTTAAGGCAATGGACTAGAAATCCATTGGGGTCTCCCCGCACAGGTTCCAATCCTGCCGACTACGTTGTCCACTTTCAGTCGGTGTGTTTCGGCTCAAGCAAAGAAGCGTGCCTCTTTGCTGTTCCTGGTGGTTTTAAAACGCCCAATCGCTTGTACCCGCTGCCTTAGAAATAAGTTCTTCAGCGTCCGCAAATGGCATTTTGCAGCTGGAAGCAGATGTCGACGCGTTTTGCACAGAGCACCAAAAAAGCGTCTTTTTTGAAGGCCCAGGCACTGAGCATTGGTGGTTCAGTGGTAGAATTCTCGCCTGCCACGCGGGAGGCTCGGGTTCGATTCCCGGCCAATGCAGTGGCTTTTGCAGCGAGCGGCTCAATCACTTGCATCCCCTTGCAACTCGCAACTGAAAACCCACTGAAGCTAAGCAGGTGTGAGCCAGGTCAGTACCTGGATGAGCTACAGGGAAAAACAAAGCTTCCAGCTGGAAGCGGTGTTAATGGTGCCGGCGGGGGGGCGCTCACCCTGAGGTCTGTGCGGGTCCCAATGCCCCAGTATAGTGACGGAGATGCTGTGTTGTAAAAGGGCGCTGTCTTTTGGATGAGATGTAAAACCGAGGTCACAGCGCTCTGTGGTCATTCAAAATGACCACCAAAACCTTTGACAAAAGCTCTTGGTAATTGATGGTCTTCAATAATGCTTCTCCTTTAGGTACATTTTAAATCAGCTGAAAAATGCTGTGAAATGGGGGGGCACTTCAGGCCAGTGTAGGATTTGGGTTACAAGAACCATGAAACTGCACGAGAAAACCCGTACACTGATTACACGGCTTTCTATTCAAAGGAGGACAAAAGAAATTCCCTGAGTTTGATTTTTTGCAGCACAGAGAGGAGCACTGTCGTGAGGCTGGTTAGCTCAGTTGGTTAGAGCGTGGTGCTAATAACGCCAAGGTCGCGGGTTTGAGCCCTGTACGGGCCAGGTCTAGGTCCAGGTCCCTGTTTGTGAAACGGGCAAATGACTGTCTCAGGGGCCCATTCCTCATTCTCAAGACACATGTATGCAGTATGTACACTGTGCATTGAGCAATAGGGACTGAATACACCACAGGTAAGGTTAGAAGTCATTCTGAGGTGCCACATGTGAGGGATACAGCTAGGCATCCGAAATGTAGGGTTTGAGACCCTTCAGGAGTACTGCATCCTTTGAGACAGACCCGTGCATGTTAAACAAATGATCATTTCTTTCGGCATTAGGGACTAAATATACTAAACATATGATGCTAAAATGTTATTTTCACATATATTAATGTAATAAATGATTGCTTATGCTTTAGAAACAAATCTAATTAAAATAAAAGCTTAAGTTTTGTATTTATCTTGTACCATAGAACATGATTTTCTTTGTATTTCAAGCCCACAAAGTGTCCAAATGACGCACTACATGATATAAGGAAGATTATCACATGCATATCGGTATTATCTTTCTTATGAAAATGCATTCCTTTCATTACCTTTTACTTTTTAAAATGAACTCAAATTGAGTATAATGTAATAATTTAAGTAGAATAGATTCTAATAATATAATGATCCAGTGTTTTGCACTACTTCACTGCTTCACTGCTCTATGCCATCTGGAAATAAATCCTCAGACTGCTTACTGCCCTGGGCATGTACCAATAAATTAAAGGAGCACATCTGTTTATCACTGCGTTGAAGCAGGAGACACAATCACTGCAAACACATCCTAAATACAGTGTTCCATCACCTTTGACCTCATCCAGAACGTATCATTTCTTGAAAGGGATTGCTGTCCGAATGCACATCTGAATCCCAAACAGAATCTCTAGTAAAATACGATCATTTGTGAAACAGGCAAATGACTGTCTCAGGGGCCTATTCCTCATTGTCAGACACATGTATGGAATGCTTTCACCGTGCATTGAGCAATAGGGATTAAAAACACCGCAGGTAAGGTTAGATGTCATGTTCTATGATCATTTCTTTCAGCATTAGGGACTAAATATACTAAACGTATGATGCTAAAATGTTATTTTTACATATATTAATGTAATAAATGATTGCTTATGCTTTATAAACAAATCTAATTAAAATAAAAGCTTAAGTTTTGTATTTATCTTGTACCATAGAACATGATTTGCTTTGTATTTCAAGCCCACAAAGTGTCCAAATGTTCTATGATCATTTCTTTCAGCATTAGGGACTAAATATACCAAACGTATGATGCTAAAATCCTGAAAAAAGGATGTGCTCCATCTCGTCAGTAGATTGGATTCCAAAACTGATTTGGGTCAATATACATTACCTTTGAAATTAAAGTACAGTCTACTGTAGGGAACCATCAACTTAGAAAGCATTGGCCTTCCCTGGGGGTCAGGTAGGTGCAAAAGATAAACCTTTATCCTATCTTTATCTTAAGATAAGTGGCCAAGCAGTATTTTTCCAAGTTTCACCAAGCACATCATGTTGCCATAGTAGACAAAGTTCTATAAAATGTTAAATAACTTTTAAAAAAAGCATCTTGGTCTTACAGTACTGTACAAGGTGAATTAAACTGTCCCTGGTAATAAAAAGTAATTAGAAGCATCTCAGAAACTTTATCTCTAGAAACATTAGCTGTTTTATATCATGTAATTTAGTGTGATGTTGTCAGAATTCAAGGACATTAGCACACACAGAAATTGGTTCAGTTAAATCTAAAAAACACAGCTAAACATGGGTTTAAATGTAACAGAAGTCTTACCTCTTGTCAAAAGATTTAATTCAAGAAGCGATGTAATAAATGATTGCTTATGCTTTATAAAGAAGCTTAAGTTTTGTATTTATCTTGTACCATAGAACATGATTTTCTTTGTATTTGAAGCCCACAAAGTGTCCAAATGATGCACTACATGATATAAGGAAGATTATCACATGCATATCGGTATTATCTTTCTTATGAAAATGCATTCCTTTCATTACCTTTTACTTTTTAAAATGAACTCAAATTGTGTATAATGTAATAATTTAAGTAGAATAGATTTAGGTAGGAAATATATTATATAATATATTTTGACAGACAAAAGTCATGATGTTTATGGCTGACATCATTTCACATGGGTGAATTTTAAGCTAAGAAATAAAAACATTTACAATGAAGATACCATTGCTTAATTTTAAATGCCTTTAAAAAATAAATACCTCCTGAGAATAATTTGCCACTCCCAGATCCTTGGTAAGGTACTGTTTGAATCCAATCAGGAGAGGAGCATCCAGGGAGTGCTTTCTATAGAGTCCAGCTTGGGCCACTCTCTTCCGGCCTGCTGATACTTTTTAACTACTCAGGGCCTGTAAGGATATAAAACTCCGGTTTAAACATTTTATACCTATAAGACAAATTAGAATTTTAGTAAAAAATAGATACATCTGAAAAATAAAAAAGTCTTACTGCTGATAGAGTTCTTCAGAGCTCACATCTTCCCCTTCCTTATCCGCTTCTGTTTCAGTTTCTAGAGCAGCCTCTGGCATCTCTTCCTCCTGGACAGCGGCCTCTTGCTCAGGGCCGCTGGAATGCAGGTAGATTTCTTTTCAACATGCTTTTACATAATATGTTGTAACAATGATTTCAAAAAGAAACTACAGAAGCCTTACAGATTAAAAATATCTCACCTTGCCAATGTGTCTTCAGGCTTCCCATGTACAAAAAGGCCCAAGGACTCTAGCAGTCTTACAACCACTATCCTGTTTGCCTCACCAGACACGATCTCTATTCTGTGGTAATCCACGATGACCCCGTTCTTCAGGTGATTCATCATGTCCTCCCTCGCCTGTTGAGAGGCCATCCTGATGTTTTCTGCCGTGGCGTGCTTCATACACGCCCTCTTCAAGTGAGCAGGAAGCTGATCAAGAGTATTCAGGCACATCTTGCACACCAGGGGAATCCTCGCGGGTTTCCTTTGAAAATAAATAATACCATCTGTGTATAGAAACAAGCTAAGACTGATTTCTTAAATTATCCTTAATTTTCTCTCTCATAGTTTGAGCATAATGATTTTATTGCATTTATATAAGAATTGCTCATTGCTCCTAAATAAATAATGGTTTCATAAAAAAGTGAACACTTGGTCTCAGTCACAGACTTTCCAATAGAAGCCATTGTGGAGTTCAGCAACTGCAGGTCCTAGAAGTGGGGAAGGAATTTTAAAAGAGAAATTGAATTACAATACAGAAGGAATGGCTGAGGGATCACTGAAATATATATATACAAATTCCAAAGACTGAGTCCATATAGAAACAACTACCTTTCATTTTCAGTATAAGAAAAAAAAAACATTATCTTCCAAAGTATCATAAAATTGTCCCTTCTTCCAGACTCTACTTCTCTCTTGTAGTAGTATAGCAGACCTTTCCAGGTGAGCAGATCACAGAGTCCGAAATGAGCTTCCTCCATCAAGCAAAGTACCTGAACATGACTCTGTCTTCATAAAAGCGCCCCTGTAATAAAGAAATTAAATCCGAAATCAAGAGGGCAGTTGCCTACTGAAATACAAGAAGTCATCAATTTTAACCTAGCAACACATTAAAGGCTGCATCTATACAAGTACGATTCTAGAAATGCTCACCAGATTACGTTTTAAGAAGGAACTGCGCCTCAGGTTCCGCCGAGATCTTAACTCGGATGGCAGGATTCAGAGTCCGGAGTGCGGACTGATGGCGCACGGAGGGTCCATATACTGTGGATCCCTCAGTGATCTTCCGCGTATTCAAACCGCCAGCGTGTGACTCCCCTGTCCCCGTGACCTCATTGCTCTGCTCTCTCCTCTGTGCAGCTGAGCCCGACTCACGGTAAAATGGAAAAAAATATGCCCTCGACGTGAGATTTATTCTGGAGCGAGCCAGTGTTGCGCATAGCTGCCTTCAAAGCAGTTAACCCAGGTTCGATTCCCGGCCAACGCAGTTACGAATGTTTTCAAATGCTGTCATGAGCCTTGGATTGTGACTAGCAAAGCGAAGCCTTTTGAAAGAGCTAAAGCACTGCAAAACGGAATTGAAGGAGAATCTTACAGGGGATTCTGAGCAGAGTCTGCATACATGCAGTCAGATAAAGGTGCTGAAAGCTTGAGCTACTCTCAATGTCATGCTGCCCTTCCCCGGAGTAAATCTGTTACATTGTAAGAATGCTTCTGGCAGGTTCAAAAAGAGACCCTTGTTAATTGGAGAAATCAATGATTTCGAATGAATTCTGTATGCGTTAAAAGACAGCTATACACAGAAAACATGCAGGACACTGCTCATGATGTTTCCCGAGCAGAAACACAGTGCGTTTTTCCAAGCCATTTGACAAAGCCCACCCACTGAAAACTGCAGCAGATCGTGTAAAGACGTTCAACTTTGTAACTACTGCACGCACAGGAAGCAGAATAAATTCCTCTTTTCAAACTGTCAAAGGTTTGCTTTGCGAACGCTGCAGGACATCGCACAATCTCTTTTGAATGGGGACAAACGATTTCTTATGGGGCGCAGTAAGTACAGACGTTTAAAATGCTCCACTCATGCCGACGATGCAGCATGAAGAAGCGCAACCTAACGTTTGACAGACAAAAGCCAGGCGCCGCTACGAGCAATATGAAATCATACTGACAAGCACACGGCGTTTCGCGCTGACACAAAAGTAATCTCGACAGACGCTGTTCTCTGCATAAAGCTGAAAGAGCGTTTCTGTTGACACGTAACAAGTTCGTTTCTTTCTACCATGATATCACCGTGACCAAATCTGTCTTTAAACACCTTGCTCAGTCTCTGACGAGACTGTCAAAAATTGCTTTCGCCGATTGTATTGCAAACCGGCGGAAGCGGGGTATTGGGAAAAGTTTTCAACTAGCAATAATCACGCCTCGGCTAACCCTCACAGGCTACGATACTGCCACTGCGCAAAGCTGACGGTTGCCAGGCAACCGCGGGGATCCTATGGAAATCGTTATCGATCGTGTCATGGCATGTCGTTGCTATAACGCTTCATATTTGTCGTCTTCTTCTTCTTCTAGCTTGAGGTTTTGAAGAATTTCATGACAGACAAGGGCTCCGTTGGGAACAAAGGGCGTTGTGAGAAAACCGTTGCTTATTTTCAGCAGCAGAAATACAACCCTTTAAATACAAGATGACAGAACAATGACGAAGGGCATGCCGGGAGGAACTCATGCACTACAGAGGAAAGGGGGCGGGCACGTACAGTTCACATTCAAGCCACAAGTACTCCTCTTGGATGTTGCACAAACAAATCCTAACGTCTTGAAAGCATTGCAGCATGTTTGTGTCCCACTTCCCGTGGCTGCGGGACGACTGACACGAACGGACAAACACAATCTGTGGCGTTTAGCGTGACATAGTCTTGCAGGCATCGTGCTGTCTCACTGCAATATTATACCGCTGGAGGAAACAGTCCATCTGGCCATGAAACTCATTTGAACGTCTAGCTACAGCAACTAACAATATCATGATTTATTCAGGATGTGTGGAATCAGCACGTCCCGGAGACAGCTTCCGAAATCGTGAGCATTCTCTGGTGGTAGGGGCGTTCAAGATGGCGCTCAGGTGGGAGGTAAAGTTTAGTGGTTGGGGAGTTTTTTTGAGTTTTTCATGACCTGAATGTTAATTTTTGCTTTTTTTGACTACAGAAAAATAAGGACTTAACACTAGTTGTTTAAACTTCAGTTATAATTGAAAGAAAAAAAAAACGATTTTTTTTTAGGTTTAAAAAGTCCGATATGAGTAACACTGGGAAAAGAAAAGAGAGTGCTGGGTCTTCGAAGGAGAACTCTAAGATACCTCAATCGTATATGTATAGCACTACAAAAAAATCGATGGCAACTAAAGGGAAAAGTGAAGCAGCTGCAGGGGCAGCAAGAGGGCGGAGGCGCCGCGCGCCCGGCCGAAGTGTTGGACCGGTGCGCTTTACGTGCTGAAATAAACACGCGACAGCCCCGAAATGTTTCCAGAGTGCTGTGCACTGAAGACTTGCCTGGTGCTCCTCCGTGCAGATTCTTTGTCCTCCTCCAGTGCGGGACGAGCCAACACAAGGGAGCGCATTCGCCAACATCCAGGCACGCAATGCGATTTGGAAAGCAGCTCCTTTCCAAAGAGTTGCACACGAACGATCCTTCAGTCCCGCTCGGGGGGCACGGAGCCCCCGCCACACACAGCTTCAAGTAGCGAGTCAGGCGCCAGGGCTTTCGCTTACGGCCACACCACTCTGAACATGCCCGATCTCGTCTGATCTTGGAAGCTAAGCAGGGTCGGGCCTGGTTAGTACTTGGATGGGAGACTGCCTGGGAATACCAGGTGCTATAAGCTCTTGCTCTCCCGGCCAGCAGGGGTCGCCGTTGGTGCCGTAGGCTTTGGGAGGAAAACCTGCAGGATGGAAAGGTGATCTATAGCCTCATCTCTAGAGATGTTTTGTTGCTGTGGCATGTGTGTGACCCATATTCAAAAAAAAAAAACCCGTCTGTAAAACGAATATCGAAGCTGCCTCTAAATCTGCAAATGAAGATGAGTCGATAAACCACTCGTTTTTCGTATAACTAGACATATATTCATTTGTTACCGATTTCATTCATTGAGCACGGATACAATAGAGGTACAGCCATTCACTGTTTGACATGTCTGCACTGGTACAGAACCGAGCAATCAGAAAACGGGTGAAACTGTCTTTAGACTCAGCATACAGTACCGAGGCCCCCCATGACCAAATAAAGGCTAACCTCGATAATCAGCCTAAAGAACGCAGACTACAGCAAAACGACTGACTTTGAAAAGGGAATGAACGTCCGGAAGGAGTAGTGGAACTAGCTTGAGATGCTTCTCCGGACCCCTAACTAAAAGCCAGCGAGAACCAGCAGCGGCGTCCACTCCTGTCGAACCGGGATCCTTCCGCAGCCACGCAGCTCGTGGTGTCCTAACCCTCCCGTATCTGATTTTGGACCAAGCACATCAGGGGAGAGCGCGAACGCAGTCCCCCACTTCTAGAAATTATGCAGTCGAGATTCCCACATTTGGGGAATTCGCAGGGGTCAACACAGCCGGAGTGCAATGGCCGAGCCTCGCCCTGGGTGAACCTCCTTCTTGATCAAGGTATCTCCCCTGCCAGGTAAGTATGAGTTAAACATGCCCCTGCAAGCGGCCCGCACCCACAGCACAAATCGCGCAGCCTAGGCCACCTCCTCGCCCCGCACGCCACCGCCTCCTGCTGGGCCCACTCTTTCACACACTCACACGCCACACTAACACTCAAAAGTGTGGGCAAAACGAGAAAACGAGCGCGCCGTTTCCTACACATCTGCAGTCGCCGTTGCGCATTCGCAGCATGTCCCGGGATGCAATTCGGCCTCATTTGCATAACTCCAGACCGGCAGATCGCCACGCAAGCTCGCGACGTGCGCCTGCCACACACCGAACAAACCTTTTCAGCAATTTCCAAAAAACGGGCCTGCTCGCCTGCCCACAAGGCTCCGTCTCTTACCTGCTCTCCAGAGCCTGCTGCCTTCTGTGCTTTTCTCTCGGCACCGCTGCAGTGCACACAACTCCTGCAGCGGGAGGGGGGGAGAAAGTTCCCGCGCTCCGCCGCAGGGAAGGCTCGCTCCGTGCGCACACGTCCTTTCGATGCCAGTCCAACAAGTGCTCCGCATTAGCTGCGTCGGGGCTCCGGCGTGTCGCACCTCACCTCACCTCGCACTGCCCCCTCCTTGAATGTCTGCCGCTGGGCATGCCCCGCTCTCCTCCGCCTTATCTTATCGCGTGTGAGCACCGACAATGGCCACAATGCCGGGGAATGGCACCTGTAAAGTGTTAATTGGGGCACAGGAACAGCCCGTCTCGTCTCGGGGGGGCCGGCTTCAGAGACAATACAGCAAACACAGCGGGGCGGGGGAAGAAGACGACACCACACATGCGGGTACATTCAGCTCCGGCGGGAACGAGACATTTGTGGGTCTTTTCAAGTGCCGAGAGCCGAGCAATCCTTCACTTGTATCGTTTCTCCCCGGTGACTAGATCTGGCCCTGCGACTCTCGACTGGGCTCACCCCCGGGGCAGCCCAGCAGGTGTGAGCATGGCCGGCACCCGGATAGGAGATTCCACCCCGGAAAAGCTCCGGTTGCTGCTGCTCCTGCAAGAGGTGTGACTGGGACCAGTAGGGAGCGCTCACCCTGCGGGCTGTGTGGCTCTCTTACGCCCCAGCCTCCTGATGGCGACACTCTGCTGCACAAACAGAGGTCAAACCGAGGTCCCGACCCTCCTTGGCCATTAGGAAACCCCAGGGCGTCTCTCAAAAAGAGACGCCGGGGGTGTCCCTCTGGTGTTAGTGCTCCCCTTTACCCATCAGTCGGGATCTCCTCCTAATCCCCGTCTCACCTGTAACAATCAATGACGAGGCCCCCCTGTCCGTGAGATTTAGTACTCGCGCAAGAGACCGGGGGCAGAGCGCGAACGCGGTCCCCCGCCCCCCACAAAGTGCGCGCTCCGGGTCCTGCAACACAGCGGAAGGGCAGCGAGAAGGAGCCTCTTGCTCTGACGCCGCAAGGCCACAAGAGGGCGGAGGCGCCGCGCGCCCGGCCGACGTGTTGGACCGGTGCGCTTTACGTGCTGAAATAAACACGCGAAAGCCCCGAAATGTTTCCAGAGTGCTGTGCACTGGAGGTTTTTGTCTGGTGAAGACTTGCCTGGTGCTCCTCCGTGCAGATTGTTTGTCCTCCTCCAGTGCGGGACGAGCCAACACAAGGGAGCGCATTCGCCAACATCCAGGCACGCAATGCGATTTGGAAAGCAGCTACTTTCCAAAGAGTTGCACACGAACGATCCTTCAGTCCCGCTCGGGGGGCACGGAACCCCCGCCACACACAGCTTCAAGTAGCGAGTCAGGCGCCGGGGCTTTCGCTTTCAGCCACACCACCCTGAACACGCCCGATCTTGTCTGATCTCGGAAGCTAAGCAGCGTCGGGCCTGGTTAGTACTTGGATGGGAGACTGCCTGGGAATACCAGGTGCTGTAAGCTTTTGCTCTCCCGGCCAGCAGGGGTCGCCGTTGGTGCCGTAGGCTTTGGGAGGAAAACCTGCAGGATGGAAAGGTGATCTATAGCCTCATCTCTAGAGATGTTTTGTTGCTGTGGCATGTGTGTGACCCATATTCAAAAAAAAAAACCCGTCTGTAAAACGAATATCGAAGCTGCCTCTAAATCTGCAAATGAAGATGAGTCGATAAACCACTCGTTTTTCGTATAACTAGACATATATTCATTTGTTACCGATTTCATTCATTGAGCACGGATACAGTAGAGGTACAGCCATTCACTGTTTGACATGTCTGCACTGGTACAGAACCGAGCAATCAGAAAACGGGTGAAACTGTCTTTAGACTCAGCATACAGTACCGAGGCCCCCCATGACCAAATAAAGGCTAACCTCGATAATCAGCCTAAAGAACGCAGACTACAGCAAAACGACTGACTTTGAAAAGGGAATGAACGTCCGGAAGGAGTAGTGGAACTAGCTTGAGATGCTTCTCCGGACCCCTAACTAAAAGCCAGCGAGAACCAGCAGCGGCGTCCACTCCTGTCGAACCGGGATCCTTCCGCAGCCACGCAGCTCGTGGTGTCCTAACCCTCCCGTATCTGATTTTGGACCAAGCACATCAGGGTAGAGCGCGAACGCAGTCCCCCACTACCAGAAATTATGCAGTCGAGATTCCCACATTTGGGGAATTCGCAGGGGTCAGCACAGCCGGAGTGCAATGGCCGAGCCTCGCCCTGGGTGAACCTCCTTATTGATCAAGGTATCTCCCCTGCCAGGTAAGTATGAGTTAAACAGGCCCCTGCAAGCGGCCCGCACCCACAGCACAAATCGCGCAGCCTAGGCCACCTCCTCGCCCCGCACGCCACCGCCTCCTGCTGGGCCCACTCTTTCACACACTCACACGCCACACTAACACTCAAAAGTGTGGGCAAAACGAGAAAACGAGCGCGCCGTTTCCTACACATCTGCAGTCGCCGTTGCGCATTCGCAGCATGTCCCGGGATGCAATTCGGCCTCATTTGCATAACTCCAGACCGGCAGATCGCCACGCAAGCTCGCGACGTGCGCCTGCCACACACCGAACAAACCTTTTCAGCAATTTCCAAAAAACGGGCCTGCTCGCCTGCCCACAAGGCTCCGTCTCTTACCTGCTCTCCAGAGCCTGCTGCCTTCTGTGCTTTTCTCTCGGCACCACTGCAGTGCACACAACTCCTGCAGCGGGAGGGGGGGAGAAAGTTCCCGCGCTCCGCCGCAGGGAAGGCTCGCTCCGTGCGCACACGTCCTTTCGATGCCAGTCCAACAAGTGCTCCGCATTAGCTGCGTCGGGGCTCCGGCGTGTCGCACCTCACCTCACCTCGCCCTACCCCCTCCTTGAATGTCTGCCGCTGGGCATGCCCCGCTCTCCTCCGCCTTATCTTATCGCGTGTGAGCACCGACAATGGCCACAATGCCGGGGAATGGCACCTGTAAAGTGTTAATTGGGGCCCGTCTCGTCTCGGGGGGGCCGGCTTCAGAGACAATACAGCAAACACAGCGGGGCGGGGGAAGAAGACGACACCACACATGCGGGTACATTCAGCTCCGGCGGGAACGAGACATTTGTCGGTCTTTTCAAGTGCCGAGAGCCGAGCAATCCTTCACTTGTATCGTTTCTCCCCGGTGACTAGATCTGGCCCTGCGACTCTCGACTGGGCTCACCCCCGGGGCAGCCCAGCAGGTGTGAGCCTGGCCGGCACCCGGATGGGAGATTCCACCCCGGAAAAGCTCCGGTTGCTGCTGCTCCTGCAAGAGGTGTGACTGGGACCAGTAGGGAGCGCTCACCCTGCGGGCTGTGTGGCTCTCTTACGCCCCAGCCTCCTGATGGCGACACTCTGCTGCACAAACAGGCGCCGTCCTTCGGGGGAGGCGTCAAACCGAGGTCCCGACCCTCCTTGGCCATTAGGAAACCCCAGGGCGTCTCTCAAAAAGAGACGCCGTGGGTGTCCCTCTGGTGTTAGTGCTCCCCTTTACCCATCAGTCGGGGTCTCCTCCTAATCCCCGTCTCACCTGTAACAATCAATGACGAGGCCCCCCTGTCCGTGAGATTTAGTACTCGCGCAAGAGACCGGGGGCAGAGCGCGAACGCGGTCCCCCGCCCCCCACAAAGTGCGCGCTCCGGGTTCCCTCTCGGGGCCCTGCAACACAGCGGAAGGGCAGCGAGAAGGAGCCTCTTGCTCTGACGCCGCAAGGCCACAAGAGGGCGGAGGCGCCGCGCGCCCGGCCGACGTGTTGGACCGGTGCGCTTTACGTGCTGAAATAAACACGCGAAAGCCCCGAAATGTTTCCAGAGTGCTGTGCACTGGAGGTTTTTGTCTGGTGAAGACTTGCCTGGTGCTCCTCCGTGCAGATTGTTTGTCCTCCTCCAGTGCGGGACGAGCCAACACAAGGGAGCGCATTCGCCAACATCCAGGCACGCAATGCGATTTGGAAAGCAGCTCCTTTCCAAAGAGTGGCACACGAACGATCCTTCAGTCCCGCTCGGGGAGCACGGAACCCCCGCCACACACAGCTTCAAGTAGCGAGTCAGGCGCCGGGGCTTTCGCTTACGGCCACACCACCCTGAACACGCCCGATCTCGTCTGATCTCGGAAGCTAAGCAGCGTCGGGCCTGGTTAGTACTTGGATGGGAGACTGCCTGGGAATACCAGGTGCTGTAAGCTTTTGCTCTCCCGGCCAGCAGGGGTCGCCGTTGGTGCCGTAGGCTTTGGGAGGAAAACCTGCAGGATGGAAAGGTGATCTATAGCCTCATCTCTAGAGATGTTTTGTTGCTGTGGCATGTGTGTGACCCATATTCCAAAAAAAAAACCTGTCTGTAAAACGAATATCGAAGCTGCCTCTAAATCTGCAAATGAAGATGAGTCGATAAACCACTCGTTTTTCGTATAACTAGACATATATTCATTTGTTACCGATTTCATTCATTGAGCACGGATACAATAGAGGTACAGCCATTCACTGTTTGACATGTCTGCACTGGTACAGAACCGAGCAATCAGAAAACGGGTGAAACTGTCTTTAGACTCAGCATACAGTACCGAGGCCCCCCATGACCAAATAAAGGCTAACCTCGATAATCAGCCTAAAGAACGCAGACTACAGCAAAACGACTGACTTTGAAAAGGGAATGAACGTCCGGAAGGAGTAGTGGAACTAGCTTGAGATGCTTCTCCGGACCCCTAACTAAAAGCCAGCGAGAACCAGCAGCGGCGTCCACTCCTGTCGAACCGGGATCCTTCCGCAGCCACGCAGCTCGTGGTGTCCTAACCTTCCTGTATCTGATTTTGGACCAAGCACATCAGGGGAGAGCGCGAACGCAGTCCCCCACTACCAGAAATTATGCAGTCGAGATTCCCACATTTGGGGAATTCGCAGGGGTCAGCACAGCCGGAGTGCAATGGCCGAGCCTCGCCCTGGGTGAACCTCCTTCTTGATCAAGGTATCTCCCCTGCCAGGTAAGTATGAGTTAAACAGGCCCCTGCAAGCGGCCCGCACCCACAGCACAAATCGCGCAGCCTAGGCCACCTCCTCGCCCCGCACGCCACCGCCTCCTGCTGGGCCCACTCTTTCACACACTCACACGCCACACTAACACTCAAAAGTGTGGGCAAAACGAGAAAACGAGCGCGCCGTTTCCTACACATCTGCAGTCGCCGTTGCGCATTCGCAGCATGTCCCGGGATGCAATTCGGCCTCATTTGCATAACTCCAGACCGGCAGATCGCCACGCAAGCTCGCGACGTGCGCCTGCCACACACCGAACAAACCTTTTCAGCAATTTCCAAAAAACGGGCCTGCTCGCCTGCCCACAAGGCTCCGTCTCTTACCTGTTCTCCAGAGCCTGCTGCCTTCTGTGCTTTTCTCTCGGCACCGCTGCAGTGCACACAACTCCTGCAGCGGGAGGGGGGGAGAAAGTTCCCGCGCTCCGCCGCAGGGAAGGCTCGCTCCGTGCGCACACGTCCTTTCGATGCCAGTCCAACAAGTGCTCCGCATTAGCTGCGTCGGGGCTCTGGCGTGTCGCACCTCACCTCACCTCGCACTGCCCCCTCCTTGAATGTCTGCCGCTGGGCATGCCCCGCTCTCCTCCGCCTTATCTTATCGCGTGTGAGCACCGACAATGGCCACAATGCCGGGGAATGGCACCTGTAAAGTGTTAATTGGGGCACAGGAACAGCCCGTCTCGTCTCGGGGGGGCCGGCTTCAGAGACAATACAGCAAACACAGCGGGGCGGGGGAAGAAGACGACACCACACATGCGGGTACATTCAGCTCCGGCGGGAACGAGACATTTGTCGGTCTTTTCAAGTGCCGAGAGCCGAGCAATCCTTCACTTGTATCGTTTCTCCCCGGTGACTAGATCTGGCCCTGCGACTCTCGACTGGGCTCACCCCCGGGGCAGCCCAGCAGGTGTGAGCCTGGCCGGCACCCGGATGGGAGATTCCACCCCGGAAAAGCTCCGGTTGCTGCTGCTCCTGCAAGAGGTGTGACTGGGACCAGTAGGGAGCGCTCACCCTGCGGGCTGTGTGGCTCTCTTACGCCCCAGCCTCCTGATGGCGACACTCTGCTGCACAAACAGGCGCCGTCCTTCGGGGGAGGCGTCAAACCGAGGTCCCGACCCTCCTTGGCCATTAGGAAACCCCAGGGCGTCTCTCAAAAAGAGACGCCGGGGGTGTCCCTCTGGTGTTAGTGCTCCCCTTTACCCATCAGTCGGGGTCTCCTCCTAATCCCCGTCTCACCTGTAACAATCAATGACGAGGCCCCCCTGTCCGTGAGATTTAGTACTCGCGCAAGAGACCGGGGCAGAGCGCGAACGCGGTCCCCCGCCCCCCACAAAGTGCGCGCTCCGGGTTCCCTCTCGGGGCCCTGCAACACAGCGGAAGGGCAGCGAGAAGGAGCCTCTTGCTCTGACGCCGCAAGGCCACAAGAGGGCGGAGGCGCCGCGCGCCCGGCCGACGTGTTGGACCGGTGCGCTTTACGTGCTGAAATAAACACGCGAAAGCCCCGAAATGTTTCCAGAGTGCTGTGCACTGGAGGTTTTTGTCTGGTGAAGACTTGCCTGGTGCTCCTCCGTGCAGATTGTTTGTCCTCCTCCAGTGCGGGACGAGCCAACACAAGGGAGCGCATTCGCCAACATCCAGGCATGCAATGCGATTTGGAAAGCAGCTCCTTTCCAAAGAGTTGCACACGAACGATCCTTCAGTCCCGCTCGGGGGGCACGGAACCCCCGCCACACACAGCTTCAAGTAGCGAGTCAGGCGCTGGGGCTTTCGCTTATGGCCACACCACCCTGAACACGCCCGATCTCGTCTGATCTCGGAAGCTAAGCAGTGTCGGGCCTGGTTAGTACTTGGATGGGAGACTGCCTGGGAATACCAGGTGCTGTAAGCTTTTGCTCTCCCGGCCAGCAGGGGTCGCCGTTGGTGCCGTAGGCTTTGGGAGGAAAACCTGCAGGATGGAAAGGTGATCTATAGCCTCATCTCTAGAGATGTTTTGTTGCTGTGGCATGCGTGTGACCCATATTCCAAAAAAAAAACCCGTCTGTAAAACGAATATCGAAGCTGCCTCTAAATCTGCAAATGAAGATGAGTCGATAAACCACTCGTTTTTCGTATAACTAGACATATATTCATTTGTTACCGATTTCATTCATTGAGCACGGATACAATAGAGGTACAGCCATTCACTGTTTGACATGTCTGCACTGGTACAGAACCGAGCAATCAGAAAATGGGTGAAACTGTCTTTAGACTCAGCATACAGTACCGAGGCCCCCCATGACCAAATAAAGGCTAACCTCGATAATCAGCCTAAAGAACGCAGACTACAGCAAAACGACTGACTTTGAAAAGGGAATGAACGTCCGGAAGGAGTAGTGGAACTAGCTTGAGATGCTTCTCCGGACCCCTAACTAAAAGCCAGCGAGAACCAGCAGCGGCGTCCACTCCTGTCGAACCGGGATCCTTCCGCAGCCACGCAGCTCGTGGTGTCCTAACCCTCCCGTATCTGATTTTGGACCAAGCACATCAGGGGAGAGCGCGAACGCAGTCCCCCACTTCTAGAAATTATGCAGTCGAGATTCCCACATTTGGGGAATTCGCAGGGGTCAACACAGCCGGAGTGCAATGGCCGAGCCTCGCCCTGGGTGAACCGATTTTTCGATTTTTAAGAACTTTATTTTCTTTTCACAAAAAAATACAGGAAATCACAAATCAGAAAGCTTTACATTAATATACATACTTAAAACAGTATATATGATCACATCTCATTACATTTTGACACGGTAACAGTTACATAGCAACAATTTTCTTTTTTTCTGGTGCAAATCACATTCTTTATTTAAACATGATAATGTTTTTCACAGTTTCTTGAGATATTGACCTATGCTCTCTATTTCCCACAGATTTTCTGCTTCCTCCCTCCCTTCTCTCCACAGATCTCTGAGGTAATAGTTCTCTCGGGTGATGAACAGGGCCAGGCTACCTGCTGCCTTGACTGGGACCTCGATGCCTTTGAACAGCCCCATGTTCCTCACTCTCCACAGGGCGTCTTTCCCACTGTTCACCACGGCCCAGATCCTGTCAAACACGTCAGGAGGAAGTTTGACAGGAGAGATGCCGTATATGATGAAAGCAGCGGTCAGGGTAAATTGGGGCGAGAGAGCCTGCAACCAATCTTCAAACTGTGCCCAGAAGGCCTTAGCAAAAAAGCAGGACCACAGGAGATGGGTCACAGTCTCCTCCTCGCCGCAGCCCACCCTAACGCAGCGAGGGCTGGGGGTGAGGCCCCTACGGTACAAGAAAGTTCGTACCGGTAAGCACTGGTGGACGACACTCCAGGCTAAATCTCTGTGAATGTTGCACAGAAATTTAGAGGATGTGTGTTTCCACACCTTCCTTGTTTGGGCTGATGTTAAAATGCCCACAGGGGTCTGCCTATTGTTCTGGGGTGCTACGAAATCTTCCAGTTTTTGGACGCTGACATCTCGGAGGGGAATATGGCCAATTGGGTGAGATCTTAGAAAACTTTTAACTGTCCCATAAATTGCAGGGCATGTGTCAGAGAGTGGGACGTCCAGCTTGGGTCTGACACCCCACACTCTGAACACCTCCCTACCTACCCAGAGCCTGGAAAAATAAGTCCAGGTACGCGCTGCAGGTGCTGTTGCAAAGCCTCTCAGCACAGAGGCCAGGAAAATGCACAGCAGCTTCGTAGCAATATCTGGGACAGACTTCCCCCCTGAGGGTAGCGGCCTGTACATTATTTCCCTTCTGAGTCTTTCCTGCTTCCCACCCCATAGAAATTGAAACATCAATTTCCTCAGCACCGCCGCAACACAGTGTGGGATTGGGAAGGTAGAAGCCAGAAAATTCAAGACAGGCAAGAGCTCGGCTTTGATGACCAGCACCTTCCCTGTCATGGTGAGGTCTCGGTCCTTCCATTGCATCAGTTTTTTGTTTAAGATTGGCAATTTGTTCTGCCAATTTACTGTTGAACCTCCTTCTTGATCAAGGTATCTCCCCTGCCAGGTAAGTATGAGTTAAACAGGCCCCTGCAAGCGGCCCGCACCCACAGCACAAATCGCGCAGCCTAGGCCACCTCCTCGCCCCGCACGCCACCGCCTCCTGCTGGGCCCACTCTTTCACACACTCACACGCCACACTAACACTCAAAAGTGTGGGCAAAACGAGAAAACGAGCGCGCCGTTTCCTACACATCTGCAGTCGCCGTTGCGCATTCGCAGCATGTCCCGGGATGCAATTCGGCCTCATTTGCATAACTCCAGACCGGCAGATCGCCACGCAAGCTCGCGACGTGCGCCTGCCACACACCGAACAAACCTTTTCAGCAATTTCCAAAAAACGGGCCTGCTCGCCTGCCCACAAGGCTCCGTCTCTTACCTGTTCTCCAGAGCCTGCTGCCTTCTGTGCTTTTCTCTCGGCACCGCTGCAGTGCACACAACTCCTGCAGCGGGAGGGGGGGAGAAAGTTCCCGCGCTCCGCCGCAGGGAAGGCTCGCTCCGTGCGCACACGTCCTTTCGATGCCAGTCCAACAAGTGCTCCGCATTAGCTGCGTCGGGGCTCTGGCGTGTCGCACCTCACCTCACCTCGCACTGCCCCCTCCTTGAATGTCTGCCGCTGGGCATGCCCCGCTCTCCTCCGCCTTATCTTATCGCGTGTGAGCACCGACAATGGCCACAATGCCGGGGAATGGCACCTGTAAAGTGTTAATTGGGGCACAGGAACAGCCCGTCTCGTCTCGGGGGGGCCGGCTTCAGAGACAATACAGCAAACACAGCGGGGCGGGGGAAGAAGACGACACCACACATGCGGGTACATTCAGCTCCGGCGGGAACGAGACATTTGTCGGTCTTTTCAAGTGCCGAGAGCCGAGCAATCCTTCACTTGTATCGTTTCTCCCCGGTGACTAGATCTGGCCCTGCGACTCTCGACTGGGCTCACCCCCGGGGCAGCCCAGCAGGTGTGAGCCTGGCCGGCACCCGGATGGGAGATTCCACCCCGGAAAAGCTCCGGTTGCTGCTGCTCCTGCAAGAGGTGTGACTGGGACCAGTAGGGAGCGCTCACCCTGCGGGCTGTGTGGCTCTCTTACGCCCCAGCCTCCTGATGGCGACACTCTGCTGCACAAACAGGCGCCGTCCTTCGGGGGAGGCGTCAAACCGAGGTCCCGACCCTCCTTGGCCATTAGGAAACCCCAGGGCGTCTCTCAAAAAGAGACGCCGGGGGTGTCCCTCTGGTGTTAGTGCTCCCCTTTACCCATCAGTCGGGGTCTCCTCCTAATCCCCGTCTCACCTGTAACAATCAATGACGAGGCCCCCCTGTCCGTGAGATTTAGTACTCGCGCAAGAGACCGGGGCAGAGCGCGAACGCGGTCCCCCGCCCCCCACAAAGTGCGCGCTCCGGGTTCCCTCTCGGGGCCCTGCAACACAGCGGAAGGGCAGCGAGAAGGAGCCTCTTGCTCTGACGCCGCAAGGCCACAAGAGGGCGGAGGCGCCGCGCGCCCGGCCGACGTGTTGGACCGGTGCGCTTTACGTGCTGAAATAAACACGCGAAAGCCCCGAAATGTTTCCAGAGTGCTGTGCACTGGAGGTTTTTGTCTGGTGAAGACTTGCCTGGTGCTCCTCCGTGCAGATTGTTTGTCCTCCTCCAGTGCGGGACGAGCCAACACAAGGGAGCGCATTCGCCAACATCCAGGCATGCAATGCGATTTGGAAAGCAGCTCCTTTCCAAAGAGTTGCACACGAACGATCCTTCAGTCCCGCTCGGGGGGCACGGAACCCCCGCCACACACAGCTTCAAGTAGCGAGTCAGGCGCTGGGGCTTTCGCTTATGGCCACACCACCCTGAACACGCCCGATCTTGTCTGATCTCGGAAGCTAAGCAGTGTCGGGCCTGGTTAGTACTTGGATGGGAGACTGCCTGGGAATACCAGGTGCTGTAAGCTTTTGCTCTCCCGGCCAGCAGGGGTCGCCGTTGGTGCCGTAGGCTTTGGGAGGAAAACCTGCAGGATGGAAAGGTGATCTATAGCCTCATCTCTAGAGATGTTTTGTTGCTGTGGCATGCGTGTGACCCATATTCCAAAAAAAAAACCCGTCTGTAAAACGAATATCGAAGCTGCCTCTAAATCTGCAAATGAAGATGAGTCGATAAACCACTCGTTTTTCGTATAACTAGACATATATTCATTTGTTACCGATTTCATTCATTGAGCACGGATACAATAGAGGTACAGCCATTCACTGTTTGACATGTCTGCACTGGTACAGAACCGAGCAATCAGAAAATGGGTGAAACTGTCTTTAGACTCAGCATACAGTACCGAGGCCCCCCATGACCAAATAAAGGCTAACCTCGATAATCAGCCTAAAGAACGCAGACTACAGCAAAACGACTGACTTTGAAAAGGGAATGAACGTCCGGAAGGAGTAGTGGAACTAGCTTGAGATGCTTCTCCGGACCCCTAACTAAAAGCCAGCGAGAACCAGCAGCGGCGTCCACTCCTGTCGAACCGGGATCCTTCCGCAGCCACGCAGCTCGTGGTGTCCTAACCCTCCCGTATCTGATTTTGGACCAAGCACATCAGGGGAGAGCGCGAACGCAGTCCCCCACTTCTAGAAATTATGCAGTCGAGATTCCCACATTTGGGGAATTCGCAGGGGTCAACACAGCCGGAGTGCAATGGCCGAGCCTCGCCCTGGGTGAACCGATTTTTCGATTTTTAAGAACTTTATTTTCTTTTCACAAAAAAATACAGGAAATCACAAATCAGAAAGCTTTACATTAATATACATACTTAAAACAGTATATATGATCACATCTCATTACATTTTGACACGGTAACAGTTACATAGCAACAATTTTCTTTTTTTCTGGTGCAAATCACATTCTTTATTTAAACATGATAATGTTTTTCACAGTTTCTTGAGATATTGACCTATGCTCTCTATTTCCCACAGATTTTCTGCTTCCTCCCTCCCTTCTCTCCACAGATCTCTGAGGTAATAGTTCTCTCGGGTGATGAACAGGGCCAGGCTACCTGCTGCCTTGACTGGGACCTCGATGCCTTTGAACAGCCCCATGTTCCTCACTCTCCACAGGGCGTCTTTCCCACTGTTCACCACGGCCCAGATCCTGTCAAACACGTCAGGAGGAAGTTTGACAGGAGAGATGCCGTATATGATGAAAGCAGCGGTCAGGGTAAATTGGGGCGAGAGAGCCTGCAACCAATCTTCAAACTGTGCCCAGAAGGCCTTAGCAAAAAAGCAGGACCACAGGAGATGGGTCACAGTCTCCTCCTCGCCGCAGCCCACCCTAACGCAGCGAGGGCTGGGGGTGAGGCCCCTACGGTACAAGAAAGTTCGTACCGGTAAGCACTGGTGGACGACACTCCAGGCTAAATCTCTGTGAATGTTGCACAGAAATTTAGAGGATGTGTGTTTCCACACCTTCCTTGTTTGGGCTGATGTTAAAATGCCCACAGGGGTCTGCCTATTGTTCTGGGGTGCTACGAAATCTTCCAGTTTTTGGACGCTGACATCTCGGAGGGGAATATGGCCAATTGGGTGAGATCTTAGAAAACTTTTAACTGTCCCATAAATTGCAGGGCATGTGTCAGAGAGTGGGACGTCCAGCTTGGGTCTGACACCCCACACTCTGAACACCTCCCTACCTACCCAGAGCCTGGAAAAATAAGTCCAGGTACGCGCTGCAGGTGCTGTTGCAAAGCCTCTCAGCACAGAGGCCAGGAAAATGCACAGCAGCTTCGTAGCAATATCTGGGACAGACTTCCCCCCTGAGGGTAGCGGCCTGTACATTATTTCCCTTCTGAGTCTTTCCTGCTTCCCACCCCATAGAAATTGAAACATCAATTTCCTCAGCACCGCCGCAACACAGTGTGGGATTGGGAAGGTAGAAGCCAGAAAATTCAAGACAGGCAAGAGCTCGGCTTTGATGACCAGCACCTTCCCTGTCATGGTGAGGTCTCGGTCCTTCCATTGCATCAGTTTTTTGTTTAAGATTGGCAATTTGTTCTGCCAATTTACTGTTCCCATCTCTTCTCCAAAATACACCCCCAGGACCTTAATTCTCTTCTCTTGCAGCCTGAGATCATGTCCTTCTTTTGGCTCCCTCCAGTTCTGATAAAAAATCTCACTCTTAGATGTGTTAATTTTTGCGGAGGAAGCCAAAGAGAACCGATCACAGCACTGCAGAGCTCTGCTAATTGAGGCATTGTCAGAGAGGAGCAGGGTGACGTCATCCATGTATAGAGATGTCTTTACCTCTCCTCCCCCACTTCCAGGCACTGGTATCCCATTAATGGCCTGATCCTGGCGCAAGGCACAGGCTAAGGGCTCCATAGCCAAAACGAATAACAAGGGGGATAATGGGCAGCCCTGCCTCACCCCTGAACAGACTTCAAAGGTGCGTGATCTATTGCCATTAACCATGACTCTGCTGTTGCTACCTGTGTACAGCAGGTTAATCCACTTTCTCATGATGGGGCCAAACTTCATGTGCTCAAGTACCGATGTTAAGTACTGCCGGTTTAGGCGGTCAAAGGCCTTTTCTAGGTCTACACCTAAAATGCACAGAGGGAGGGAGCGATCCTCAGAGTACAGACAGACATCCCTCAACAAGGCCAGGTTGTCGCTCATCAGGCGTCCTGCTATCCCACAAGTCTGTTCTTTCCCTACCAGTGAGGCCACTACATTTTGTAGGCGCAGGAAAAGGGCTTTGGACAGGATCTTAGTGTCCACGCCTAACAGGCTGAGGGGTCTCCAGTTCTTTATGTCATTTTTTGCTCCTTTCTTAAACAAGAGAGAGATAGTGCCTTCTCTTAAGGAGTCAGGCAGCAATTCTGTCTTGTAGCTTTCCTCGAATAGGAGCAGTAGCGGATCCTGAAGCAGATCCCAAAAGGTGCAATAAAATTCTTTAGGGAGCCCGTCAGCACCCGGAGTTTTCCCCTTCTGTAAGCTCTCCATAGCCTGTCTCAGCTCTTCTACTGTCAAATCCCTCTCAAGTACTTCCCTATCTTCTTCACTCAAAATGTTTTCTAGCTTTGAGGTAAAAAAATGAATATCTTCATCCTTTACCTCTGTAGAGCTGTACAGTCTTGAGTAGAAGGCCTCGGTGCAGGAGAGGATAGCACTCGGCTCTGTTCTCTCTCGTCCCTCCTCATCAACTACACTTTCCATGACAGTCTTGGAGCCTACCACTTTCCTGAAAAAGAAGCGAGTACACTTCTCATTTTCTTCCAAGAACTGCACTCTGCTTCTTAACAGCACTCCTCGACTACTTTCTTCGGCTATGCTCCGGATGTCCTTTTTTAAAAGGGTGATATCCTCGAGCACATCGAAGCCACTGTGCAGCATCGTATAGAGACGCTGCAGCTGCCTCTGTTTCCTGGCTAGCACTCCTCTCCGTCTGGCAGCAGCCTTCCTTCCCTCAGCCATGAAAAAGGCCTTTGTCCTCACCTTCACCTCCTCCCACCACTCTCCTACTGACCCGTACAGACACTGCAAGGACAGCCACTGTGATAGTTTCTCCTTGTAGCGGGATACTACCCCCTCGTTCTCTAGCAGCTTTGTGTTGAGTTTCCAGAGGCCTGGGCCAAAGACAGTCCCGCCCTGGAGTTCCACTCTACACCCTAAAGCCTGATGATCTGAGAAGAAGGTAGGCTGAAGAGTGACCCCAACAACTTTCACTCTCTCTGAGACAAAGCAATAGTCAATTCTGGAGCTGCTATTCCTCCCTGACCATGTATATCCTGCTGTTGTGGGATATATACATCTATATGTGTCTGAGAGTTTAAAGTCTTGAACTAAGTTTTGCAGGGCCAGTGAGCTGGAATCCAATTTTATCGGCGAGCTAGACTGCCTGTCTGTGTGCTCTAAGATACAATTAAAATCCCCTCCCACTAT
Organism: Lepisosteus platostomus; assembly: GCF_059453375.1. Classification (NCBI taxonomy): domain Eukaryota; kingdom Metazoa; phylum Chordata; class Actinopteri; order Semionotiformes; family Lepisosteidae; genus Lepisosteus; species Lepisosteus platostomus. The sequence goes on along the minus strand of NW_028291658.1, from coordinate 1,547,278 downwards.
CACGTCTGTGCTACATAACAATAGAGGGGAGAGTGCCTTGAGTAGCTCCACCCTTCCTCCTACGTCAGTAGGGCAATACACATTGATTAGCCGCAGGTTAACGGTCCCCCATTCCACATCCACACACAGCAACCTGCCATCTATGACCCTCTGAATACTTTTCAATTTGAATGCCCATCCTTTGAAAAGAATGGCCACGCCAGAGGCTCTGTTGTTATTGTCCCCTGACCAAACAGAAGGCCCTTTATCCCACCTATCTTCAAAACTTTTATACCTCTCTTGATAGGCTAAAGCACACTCCTGCAACATCAACACATCTCCCTCTCTCTGCTGGAGGTAATCAAAGACAGACTGGCATTTAACTCTGTCATTGATACCTCTTGTGTTAGGAGAAATTATGTTAAGAGCCATATTACATAAGAAAGTGGAACCAGTCATTACAAAACACATTTCTCTTCGGTCTCACCTGTTACCTTTTTCTTTTTCTTTTTCTTCTTACCAATTTCCTGCCAGCCATCCTCTGAATGAGCCTTCATCAGGGTGGCAGCAGTAAAAGCGTTCACAGAGTCCATTTCAAGGAAGGGGGTAGAGGGAGGGGTGGAGGGGTTCCAGCTGTCCCCATCGCCATGCTCTCCTTCCTCCTCGCTCGGGGAGAAAACAGAGTCATTTTTCCTTTTCCTCAAGTCCAGCTCCTGGGAGCACTGAGGGGAAAGGGGTGCAGCCGATGCACCAGTCTCCTCTTCCCCCTCACCCACCAGCTGCTGCAGATCCTCCGTGATGGACTGGATGGAGGAGAGGAGGGCATCTGTCGCACTTGCAGAGTCTGAGAAAAGCAGCTCCGCTGAATCCTGGGTATCCTCGCTGGACCCGCTCCACCGGGGGGCCCCACACTGGCCCTCGTTCTGAGGAGCAGGAGTGGGGGAGGGGTCCTCGCTGTTCTCGGGGGTTTTCAAACCCTCGTGCTTGTCTGGTGCAGTCTGCGGTTGTTGGAGCGTAGTGGATTTCTCTTCCACCGGCCCCGGAGCCACAGCAGGACTAATCCTGGCTGGAGGCTGAGAGTCTTTGTCCAACAAGGGTTCTTTGTTTGACTTGTTGTTTGCTTTGGATTTTCGGGCCGGTTTGGCTGAAACAAGCACTGCCTCATCCTTTCTCATTTTGAGTTTATTGGCGTAGGCGTGAGGGCAGTTCTTAAAAACGTGTCCTTCCGAGCCACATAAATTGCACTTTGGCAGCATTGAACAGTCAGAGGCTAAATGTCCCTGTTTGCCACAGGTCTTGCAGCATTTCACAGTGCAGGACGATGCCAGGTGTCCCACAGCACCACAGCGCCGACACACCTTTGGTTGTCCCACATAAAAAACATAGCCATTGCAGGCGCCCAGCCGGATTGTAGAGGGCAGGTGCCTTAAGCCTCCATTTACGCTGTCCGGTAGCAAGCGAACCTCGAATTTCCTTGCTCCTGTTTTTATACCATCAACATCTCTAACCTCAGTTCCATGGTGGACGGTGCAGTACTGGTTAAGCCAGGTGTGAATGTCCTCCGTCTTTGCCAGTTCCGAGAACATAACAACATGCACCGTTTTCCTCTCTCTCTGTGTCAGAGGCTGCAAGTTGATCTTCTCAAGTGCAGGAACTTTGCCTCTTTTTGCCTCAAACACATCCACGCATTGTTCAAACAGAGGATAGGTAGCAAATACAACCTCAAATGCTTTCTGACCTGGGAGAGCGAAGATGAAATCCAAGTGCCGAGGTTCAAAGCCAAGTTCCTTCTGTAACACTTTTCTGCTGAACTGCATACGATCCATGAAGAGGTCATCCAAGAGCTCAAAACGTACAGCATTCTTACGGGATCCAAAGGTTGCCATTTCAAAAACCGCAAATCGAACACTGCTTCCAACAAAAGAAAAACAATCCAACTACTCCACCTACAGGCTGATCAAGGTATCTCCCCTGCCAGGTAAGTATGAGTTAAACAGGCCCCTGCAAGCGGCCCGCACCCACAGCACAAATCGCGCATCCTAGGCCACCTCCTCGCCCCGCACGCCACCGCCTCCTGCTGGGCCCACTCTTTCACACACTCACACGCCACACTAACACTCAAAAGTGTGGGCAAAACGAGAAAACGAGCGCGCCGTTTCCTACACATCTGCAGTCGCCGTTGCGCATTCGCAGCATGTCCCGGGATGCAATTCGGCCTCATTTGCATAACTCCAGACCGGCAGATCGCCATGCAAGCTCGCGACGTGCGCCTGCCACACACCGAACAAACCTTTTCAGCAATTTCCAAAAAACGGGCCTGCTCGCCTGCCCACAAGGCTCCGTCTCTTACCTGCTCTCCAGAGCCTGCTGCCTTCTGTGCTTTTCTCTTGGCACCGCTGCAGTGCACACAACTCCTGCAGCGGGAGGGGGGGAGAAAGTTCCCGCGCTCCGCCACAGGGAAGGCTCGCTCCGTGCGCACACGTCCTTTCGATGCCAGTCCAACAAGTGCTCCGCATTAGCTGCGTCGGGGCTCCGGCGTGTCGCACCTCACCTCACCTCGCACTGCCCCCTCCTTGAATGTCTGCCCCTGGGCATGCCCCGCTCTCCTCCGCCTTATCTTACCGCGTGTGAGCACCGACAATGGCCACAATGCCGGGGAATGGCACCTGTAAAGTGTTAATTGGGGCACAGGAACAGCCCGTCTCGTCTCGGGGGGGCCGGCTTCAGAGACAATACAGCAAACACAGCGGGGCGGGGGAAGAAGACGACACCACACATGCGGGTACATTCAGCTCCGGCGGGAACGAGACATTTGTCGGTCTTTTCAAGTGCCGAGAGCCGAGCAATCCTTCACTTGTATCGTTTCTCCCCGGTGACTAGATCTGGCCCTGCGACTCTCGACTGGGCTCACCCCCGGGGCAGCCCAGCAGGTGTGAGCCTGGCCGGCACCCGGATGGGAGATTCCACCCCGGAAAAGCTCCGGTTGCTGCTGCTCCTGCAAGAGGTGTGACTGGGACCAGTAGGGAGCGCTCACCCTGCGGGCTGTGTGGCTCTCTTACGCCCCAGCCTCCTGATGGCGACACTCTGCTGCACAAACAGGCGCCGTCCTTCGGGGGAGGCGTCAAACCGAGGTCCCGACCCTCCTTGGCCATTAGGAAACCCCAGGGCGTCTCTCAAAAAGAGACGCCGGGGGTGTCCCTCTGGTGTTAGTGCTCCCCTTTACCCATCAGTTGGGGTCTCCTCCTAATCCCCGTCTCACCTGTAACAATCAATGACGAGGCCCCCCTGTCCGTGAGATTTAGTACTCGCGCAAGAGACCGGGGGCAGAGCGCGAACGCGGTCCCCCGCCCCCCACAAAGTGCGCGCTCCGGGTTCCCTCTCGGGGCCCTGCAACACAGCGGAAGGGCAGCGAGAAGGAGCCTCTTGCTCTGACGCCGCAAGGCCACAAGAGGGCGGAGGCGCCGCGCGCCCGGCCGACGTGTTGGACCGGTGCGCTTTTTAAGTGCTGAAATAAACACGCGAAAGCCCCGAAATGTTTCCAGAGTGCTGTGCACTGGAGGTTTTTGTCTGGTGAAGACTTGCCTGGCGCTCCTCCGTGCAGATTGTTTGTCCTCCTCCAGTGCGGGACGAGCCAACACAAGGGAGCGCATTCGCCAACATCCAGGCACGCAATGCTATTTGGAAAGCAGCTCCTTTCCAAAGAGTTGCACACGAACGATCCTTCAGTCCCGCTCGGGGGGCACGGAACCCCCGCCACACACAGCTTCAAGTAACGAGTCAGGCGCTGGGGCTTTCGCTTACGGCCACACCACCCTGAACACGCCTGATCTCGTCTGATCTCGGAAGCTAAGCAGCGTCGGGCCTGGTTAGTACTTGGATGGGAGACTGCCTGGGAATACCAGGTGCTGTAAGCTTTTGCTCTCCCGGCCAGCAGGGGTCGCCGTTGGTGCCGTAGGCTTTGGGAGGAAAACCTGCAGGATGGAAAGGTGATCTATAGCCTCATCTCTAGAGATGTTTTGTTGCTGTGGCATGTGTGTGACCCATATTCAAAAAAAAAAACCCGTCTGTAAAACGAATATCGAAGCTGCCTCTAAATCTGCAAATGAAGATGAGTCGATAAACCACTCGTTTTTCGTATAACTAGACATATATTCATTTGTTACCGATTTCATTCATTGAGCACGGATACAATAGAGGTACAACCATTCACTGTTTGACATGTCTGCACTGGTACAGAACCGAGCAATCAGAAAACGGGTGAAACTGTCTTTAGACTCAGCATACAGTAACCACTCGGCCACCTCGTCTAGGAAACTGGGCTGTCCTGACATGGGTTGGCGCACTCCAGTTGATCTTTTTCTTTTTTTTCCCTCATACTCGAGGGTCATTTTCCTGTTCCACATGCGATTTCAACATTTTCCTTGGGAGATGTCAAGCCAGCAAGCCACTGCTGTGGTTCAGTGGCCAGTGTGGAGTTCAGTGGCCCTGTTGTACACAGAAAGCACATTGAGCTCCTTGGACATGAAAAGTTCCAGATAAAAGCCATTTGTCATCCTTTCTCTTGGTGTCGATGTTGCTATTGTATGTAAAGGTGGCAACTTGCTGAGCGAGCAGGCGGAGCACACACCGAATGCAGATGTGTCTGAGTGGTGTGTCCAAGTGGCTGCAAAAGGACAGCACTCCCGGGGCGCCGTGGCTTAGTTGGTTAAAGCGCCTGTCTAGTAAACAGAAAATCCTGGGTCCGAATCCCAGCGGTGCCTTTTTTTGTTCTGTGTTCTCGAACAGAACTGGTCATTATAGACAACCGCATACGTCTAGACTTAATTAAATGCAAGTATTCATTTCCTGTCTTGAACGACTTGTTTTTCTTAAAATGGATGCAACTTGCAAAACATGAAATACAAACCTCGCTAATCAGCGCTCGCGGCTGGCAAAAAAAAAAGAAGTCAGCAATGTTTTTTTCTTTAACCTTAAGCCTGCTAATGGAGAAGAACCTAGTCGCCACATCACATACATCCGTTTCAACGATAAGAATGTAACAACTATCCTCACTCCAGAGTAAATCTCACGTTGAGGGCATATTTTTTTCCACTTTACCATGAGTCGGGCTCAGCTGCACAGAGGCGAGAGCAGAGCAATGAGGTCAGGGGGATAGGGGAGTCACACGCTGGCGGTTTGAACACGCGGAAGATCACTGAGGGATCCACAGTATGTGGACCCTCCGTGCGCCATCATTCCACACTCCAGACTCTGAATCCTGCCATCCGAGTTAAGATCTCGGCGGAACCTGAGGCGCAGTTCTTTCTTAAAACGTAATCTGGTGAGCATTTCTAGAATCGTAATTGTATAGATGCAGCCTTTAATATGTTGCTAGGTTAAAATTTATGACTTCTTGAACTTCAGTAGGCAACTGCCCTCTTGATTTCGGATTTAATTTCTTTATTACAGGGGAGCTTTTATGATGACAGAGTCAAGTTCAGGTACTTTGCTTGATGGAGGAAGCTCATTTCGGACTCTGTGATCTTCTCACCTGGAAAGGTCTGCTGTACTACTACAAGAGAGAAGTAGAGTCTGGAGGAAGGGACAATTTTATGATGCTTTGGAAGGTAATGTTTTTTTTTTCTTTGAAATCGAAATGAATCAGAATATCAGTGCAAAAGACAAACTCTTGGTTTGGTTTAAAGAGATATGGTTTTAAAACAGACAAAATGTAGAAAACAGGTGTTTCTCACTTTTGGAAAAGAATGGACCGGGGGTAATATTTTACTAGTTGCAGTGCTAAGCTCACTGGGTTACAGCCCTGCAGTGTCACACGAGGGCCAGTGGTGCAATGGATAATGTGTCTGACTATGGATTAGGAGTTTGGAGGTTCGACTCCTGCCTGGCGCTGGTTGTTTTTAAACACATCAGCCTACTCCCTAAGTAGTCTGTGCTACTTACTGCATTGTAATCGTACCCAGTAAGAGATTTCCTTCATGTAAATGAACTGCACCTGACAGCTTTAGAAAAACACCTGGGCTCAGTACGGTGCTGAGAGCTCAAGTTGTGTATAATGTAATAATTTAAGTAGAATAGATTCTAATAATATAATGATCCAGTGTGTTGCACTACTTCACTGCTTCACTGCTCTATGCCGTCTGGAAATAAATCCTCAGACAACTTACTGCCCTGGGCATGTACCAATAAATTACAGGAGCACATCTATATATCACTGCGTTGAAGCAGGAGACACAATCACTGCAAATACATCCTAAATACAGTGTTCCAGCACCTTTGACCTCATCCAGAACGTATCATTTCTTGAAAGGAATTGCTGTCCGAATGCACATCTGAATCCCAAACAGAATCTCTAGTAAAATACGATCATTTGTGAAACAGGTAAATGTCTCAGGGGCCCATTCCTCATTCTCAAGACACATGTATGCAGTACGTACATCATGCATTGAGCAATAGGGATTAAAGACACCACAGGTAAGGTTAGAAGACATTCTGACTATATTCTAAAATATTGGACTCATATTGTTATGATGGCAGACATGATGCTGTGTTTAAAACCGGGGTTAATGGACATTATATGACTGTCAATTCTGTTTTGTTTTGGAGACTCTTGGCTGCCTATGTGGTACAGTGCAGCGTGAAGAAAACATTTTCCAAAACTGTGTCAGCTCAAAAGTTGTAAGAAAATCTTTCCAGCTGCTTTAACTCTCTTCATTTTTGTCATTTAATTGTCTGTCGGCACTATGTAGCAGCGTTGCATGACAACCCATCTCACCACGGAAAGGAACCTAACAGCTTTTGTAAGAGAGGAGAAAAGGACCTGGCCCGTACGGGACTCGAACCCACAACCTTGGTGTTATTAGCTCTAACCAACTGAGCTAACCAGCCTCACGACAGCAATCCTCTCTGTGCTGCAAAAAATCGAACTCAGGGAATTTCTTTTGCCCTCCTTTGAATTGAAAGCCGTGTAATTCAGTGTACGGGCTTTCTCGTGCAGTTTTATAGTTCTTGTAACCCAAATCCTACACTGGCGTGAAGTGACCCCCCATTTCACAGCATTTTTCAGCTGATTTAAAATGTACCTAAAGGAGAAGCATTATTGAAGACCATCAATTACCAAGAGCTTTTGTCAAAGGTTTTGGTGGTCATTTTTAATGACCACAGAGCGCTGTGACCTCAGTTTTACATCTCATCCAAGAGACAGCGCCCTTTTACAACACAGCGTCTCCGTCACTATGCTGGGGCATTGGGACCCGCACAGACCTCAGGGTGAGCGCCCCCCCGCCGGCACCATTAACACCGCTTCCAGCTGGAAACTTTGTTTTTCCCTGTAGCTCACCCTCATCCGGGTACTGACCTGGCTCACCTGCTTAGCTTCAGTGGGTTTTCAGTTGCGAGTTGCAAGGGGATGCAAGTGATGGAGCCGCTCGCTGCAAAAGCCACTGCTTTGGCTGGGAATCGAACCAGAGCCTCCCGCGTGAGAAGCGAGAATTCTACCACTGAACCAACAATGCTCAGTGCCCAGGTCTTCAAAAAAGACGCTTTTTTGGTACTCTGTTAAAAAAGCGTCGACATTACCTCTTTCAAAAGGCTTCACTTTCCTAGTCACATTCCAAGGCTCATTGAACCCGGGCTGTTTCCTCCAGCGGTATAGTATTGCAGTTAGACAGCACGATGCCTGCAAGACTATGTCACGCACTGACGAGACTGTCAAAAATTGCTTTCGACGATTGTATTGCAAACCGGCGGAAGCGGGGTATTGGGAAAAGTTTTCAACTAGCAATAATTGCGCCTCGGCTAAACCTCACAGGCTACGATACTGCCACTGCGCAAAGCTGACGGTTGCCAGGCAACCGCGGGGATCCTATGGAAATCGTTATCGATCGTCTCATGGCATGTCGTTGCAGTAACGCTTCATATTTGTCGTCTTCTTCTTCTTCTAGCTTGAGGTTTTGAAGAATTTCATGACAGACAAGGGCTCCGTCGGGAACAAAGGGCGTTGTGAGAAAACCGTTGCTTATTTTCAGCAGCAGAAATACAACCCTTTAAATACAAGATGACAGAACAATGACGAAGGGCATGCCGGGAGGAACTCATGCACTACAGAGGAAAGGGGGCGGGCACGTACAGTTCACATTCAAGCCACAAGTACTCTTCTCGGATGTTGCATAAACAAATCCTAACGTCCTGAAAGCATTGCAGCATGTTTGTGTCCCACTTCCCGTGGCTGCAGGACGACTGACACGAACGGACAAACACAATTTGTGGCGTTTAGCGTGACATAGTCTTGCAGGCATCGTGCTGTCTCACTGCAATACTATACCGCTGGAGGAAACAGCCCGGGTTCGATGAGCCTTGGAATGTGACTAGGAAAGTGAAGCCTTTTGAAAGAGGTAAAGCACTGCACAACGGAAGTGAGGGAGAATCTTACAGGGGATTCTGAGCGGTGTCTGCATACACGCAGCCCGATACGGGTGCTGAAAGCTTGAGCTACTCTCAATGTCATGCTGCCTTTCCTCGGAGTAAATCTGTTACATTGAAAGAATGCTTCTCGCAGGTTCAAAAAGGGAGGTTCCATTGTTAATTGGAGAAATCAATGATTTCGAATGAATTCTGTGTGCGTTAAAAGACAGCTATACACAGAAAACATGCAGGACACTGCTCATGATGTTTCCCGAGCCGAAACACAGTGCGTTTTTCCAAGCCATCTGACAAAGCCCGCCCACTGAAAACTGCAGCAGATCGTGTAAAGACGTTCAACTTTGTAACTACTGCACGCACAGGAAGCAGAATAAATTCCTCTTTTCAAACTGTCAAAGGTTTGCTTTGCGAACGCTGCAGGACATCGCACAATCTCTTTTGAACGGGGACAAACGATTTCTTATGGGGCGCAGTAAGACAAGTACAGACAATTAAAAAGCTCCACTCATGCCGACGATGCAGCATGAAGAAGCGCAACCTAACGTTTGACAGACAAAAGCCGGGCGCCCTACGAGCAATATGAAATCAAACTGACAGCACACGGCGTTTCGCGCTGACTCAAAAGTGATCTCGACAGACGCTGTTCTCTGCATAACTCTGAAAGAGCTAAAGAGCGTTTCTGTTGAGACGTAAGAAGCTTGTTTCTTTCTACCATGATGTTACCATGACAAAATCTGTCTTTAAACACCTTGCTCAGTCTCTGACGAGACTGTCGAAAATTGTTTTCGCCGATTGTATTGCAAACCGGCGGAAGCGGGGTATTGGGAAAAGTTTTCAACTAGCAATAATCGCGCCTCGGCTATACCTCACAGGCTACGATACTGCCACTGCGCAAAGCTGACGGTTGCCAGGCAACCGCGGGGATCCTATGGAAATCGTTGTCAATCGTCTCATGGCATGTCGTTGCTGTAACGCTTCATATTTGCGGCCGGACACTTCCCGCCTCCCAAAGAAAAGAGCGCCAATCAGACAGGCGGAGACCGAGGACTCGCAGAGCAAACGGCCACAGTCGCCGTAATAAGAGCGATTGTGAGCGGTTTTGTTTTCTCTCTTTGACCAGCCCAGCTGCGCCCCACCCGAAGGCAGGGAAGCACAAAAATTGTATGGAACTCATTCATGCTCCTCTCCATGGAAATCTTTAGTAAAAGGCAAAAGATTTGTACGAGATGAAGAGAAACCAGAGTGCGTGGCTGGACAGCTGCAGGAGCCCAGGCCGCCTTCAAGGCCTCTGCCCTGCCGGTCGTGGTTGGTAATGCACCTGGCCTTACAAACGAGCCAGTGGGGCCCGTTCAGCTCCGGGCTCATCGCCTGCGGCTCTCGGCTTACCTGGCAGGGGAGATACCTTGATCAGCCTGTAGTTGGAGTAGTTGGATTGTTTTCTTGTTTTGTGGAAGCAGTGTTTGTTTTGCAGTTTGAGATGGCAACCTTTGGATCCCGCAAGAATGCTGTACGTTTTGAGCTTTTGGGTGACCTCTTCATGGATCGTATGCAGTTCAGCAGAAAAGTGTTACAGAAGGAACTTGGCTTTGAACCTCGGCACTTGGATTTCATCTTCGCTCTCCCAGGTCAGAAAGCATTTGAGGTTGTTTTTGCTACCTATTCTCTGTTTGAACAATTTGTGGATGTGTTTGAGGCAAAAAGAGGGAAAGTTCCTGCCCTTGAGAAGATCATCTTGCAGCCTCTGACACGGATAGAGAGGAAAACGGTGCATGTTGTTATGTTCTCGGAACTGGCAAAGACGGAGGACATTCACACCTGGCTTAAGCAGTACTGCACCATCCACCATGGAACTGAGGTTAGAGATGTTGACGGTATAAAAACAGGAGCAAGGAAATTCGAGGTTTGCTTGCTACCGGACAATGTAAATGGAGGCTTAAGGCACCTGCCCTCTACAATCCGGCTGGGCGCCTGCAATGGCTATGTTTTTTATGTGGGACAACCAAAGGTGTGTCGGCGCTGTGGTGCTGTGGGACACCTGGCATCGTCCTGCACTGTGAAATGCTGCAAGACCTGTGGCAAACAGGGACATTTAGCCTCTGACTGTTCAATGCTGCCAAAGTGCAATTTATGTGGCTCGGAAGGACACGTTTTTAAGAACTGCCCTCACGCCTACGCCAATTAACTCAAAATGAGAAAGGATGAGGCAGTGCTTGTTTCAGCCAAACCGGCCCGAAAAGCCAAAGCAAACAACAAGTCAAACAAAGAACCCTTGTTGGACAAAGAGTCTCAGCCTCCAGCCAGGATCAGTCCTGCTGTGGCTCTGGGCCCGGTGGAAGAGAAATCCACTACGCCCCCACAACCGCAGACTGCACCAGACAAGCACGAGGGTTTGAAAACCCCCGAGAACAGCGAGGACCCCTCCCCCATTCCTGCTCCTCAGAACGAGGGCCAGTGTGGGGCCCCCCGGTGGAGCGGGTCCAGCGAGGATACCCAGGATTCAGCGGAGCTGCTTTTCTCAGACTCTGCAAGTGCTACAGATGCCCTCCTCTCCTCCATCCAGTCCATCACGGAGGATCTGCAGCAGCTGGTGGGTGAGGGGGAAGAGGAGACTGGTGCATCGGCTGCACCCCTTTCCCCTCAGTGCTCCCAGGAGCTGGACTTGAGGAAAAGGAAAAATGACTCTGTTTTCTCCCCGAGCGAGGAGGAAGGAGAGCATGGCGATGGGGACAGCTGGAACCCCTCCACCCCTCCCTCTACCCCCTTCCTTGAAATGGACTCCGTGAATGCTTTTACTGCTGCCACCCTGATGAAGGCTCATTCAGAGGATGGCTGGCAGGAAATTGGTAAGAAGAAAAAGAAAAAGAAGAAGGTAACAGGTGAGACCGAAGAGAAATGTGTTTTGTAAAGACTGGTTCCACTTTCTTATGTAATATGGCTCTAAACATAATTTCTCTTAACACCAGAGGTATCAATGACAGAGTTAAATGCCAGTCTGTCTTTGATTACCTCCAGCAGAGAGAGAGAGATGTGTTGATGTTGCAGAAGTGTGCTATAGCCTATCAAGAGAGGTATAAAAGCTTTGAAGATAGGTGGGATAAAGGGCCTTCTGTTTGGTCAGGGGACAATAACAACAGAGCCTCTGGCGTGGCCATTCTTTTCAAAGGATGGGCTTTCAAATTGAAAAGTATTCAGAGGGTCATAGATGGCAGGTTGCTGTGTGTGGATGTGGAATGGGGGACCGTTAACCTGCGGCTAATCAATGTGTATTGTCCTACTGACGTGGGAGGAAGGGTGGAGCTACTCAAGGCACTCTCTCCCCTATAGTTATGTAGCACAGAAGTGATAGTGGGAGGGGATTTTAATTGTATCTTAGAGCACACAGACAGGCAGTCTAGCTCTCCGATAAAATTGGATTCCAGCTCACTGGCCCTGCAAAACTTAGTTCAAGACTTTAAACTCTCAGACACATATAGATGTATATATCCCACAACAGCAGGATATACATGGTCAGGGAGGAATAGCAGCTCCAGAATTGACTATTGCTTTGTCTCAGAGAGAGTGAAAGTTGTTGGGGTCACTCTTCAGCCTGTCTTCTTCTCAGTCCGGAGTGCGGACTGATGGCGCACGGAGGGTCCACATACTGTGGATCCCTCAGTATATCCCTAAACACCTAGCGCAGTCTCACGAGAGACTGTCAAAAATCGCTTTCTCCGTTTGTGCTGCAAGTAAGTGAAAACGCGGTCTCAACCCAGAGCCACTTGGCAGCAGCGGCACGTAAATACTGTTACTGCCACTGGTCGATACCAACGTTAGCCTACTATACCATGTTCAGCCACCGCTAGAAAATGTAAGGCTCTAGTACTGGAGCAAACAAAAGGAGGGCCAACGTCAAACGTAGAGAGCGACGAGGATGGGATTTGAACCCATGCGTGCAGAGCACAATGGATTAGCAGTCCATCGCCTTAACCACTCGGCCACCTCGTCGATGAAACTGGGCTGTCAAGACATGGGTTGGCGCGCTCCAAATGATCTTTTTCTTTTTTTTCCCTCGTACTCGAGGGTCCTTTTCCTGTTCCACATGCGATTTCAACATTTTCCTTGGGAGATGTCAAGCCAGCAAGCCACTGCTGTGCTTCAGTGGCCAGTGTGGAGTTCAGTGGCCCTGTTGTACACAGAAAGCACATTGAGCTCCTTGGACATGAAAAGTTCCAGATAAAAGCCATTTGTCATCCTTTCTCTTGGTGTCGATGTTGCTATTGTATGTAAAGGTGGCAACTTGCTCAGCGAGCAGGCGGAGCACACACCGAATGCAGATGTGTCTGAGTGGTGTGTCCAAATGGCTGCAAAAGGACACCCCTCCCGGGGCGCCGTGGCTTAGTTGGCTAAAGCGCTTGTCTCTTAAACAGGAGATCCTGAGTCCGAATCCCAGTGGTGCCTTCTTTGTTCTGTCTTCTCGAACAGAACTGGTCCTTACAGACAACCGCCTACAGCTAGACTTAATTAAATGCAAGTATTCATTTCCTGTCTTTAACACGACTTGTTTTTCTTAAAATGGATGCAACTTGCAAAACAAACATTGCTAATCAGCGCTAGCGGCTGGCAAAAAAAAAGAAGTCAGCAATGTTAGACGACCGAGTCTATGCAGCCTAAACGGTGCTCATGTCGGGTTCTTAGCTGAAAGGGTGGTAAATCACGCTCACCCCAGTCCTTAATCTTTTAAAAGGATACAAAATTGAACCTAGTCGCCACATCACATACATCCTGTTCAACGATAAAAAGGTGACATCTATCCTCGATCCAGAGTAAATCCCACGTTGAGGGCATATTTTTTTCCACTTTACCATGAGTCGGGCTCAGCTGCACAGAGGCGAGAGCAGAGCAATGAGGTCACGGGGACAGGGGAGTCACACGCTGGCGGTTTAAACACGCGGAAGAAAACTGAGGGATCCACAGTATATGGACCCTCCGTGCGCCATCAGTCCACACTCCAGACTCTGAATCCTGCCATCCGAGTTAAGATCTTGGCGGAACCTGAGGCGCAGTTCCTTCTTAAAACGTAATCTGGTGAGCATTTCTAGAATCGTACTTGTATAGATGCAGCCTTTAATGTGTTGCTAGGTTAAAATTGATGACTTCTTGAACTTCAGTAGGCAACTGCCCTCTTGATTTCGGATTTAATTTCTTTATTACAGGGGCGCTTTTATGATGACAGAGTCATGTTCAGGTACTTTGCTTGATGGAGGAAGCTCATTTCGGACTCTGTGATCTGCTCACCTGGAAAGGTCTGCTGTACTACTACAAGAGAGAAGTAGAGTCTGGAAGAATCGACAATTTTATGATGCTTTGGAAGATAATGTTTTTTTTTTCTTTGAAATCGAAATGAATCAGAATATCAGTGCAAAAGACAAAGTCTTGGTTTGGTTTAAAGAGATATGGTTTTAAAACAGACAAAATGTAGAAAACAGGTGTTTCTCACTTTTGGAAAAAAATGGACCGGGGGTAATATTTTACTAGTTGCAGTGCTGATCTCACTGGGTTACAGTCCTGCAGTGTCACACCAGGGCCAGTGGCGCAATGGATAACACGTCTGACTACGGATCAGAAGATTGCAGGTTTGACGCCTGCCTGGCTCGGGTCGTTTTTAAACGCATCGGGCAACTCCCTACGTAGTCTGTGCTACTTACTGCATTGTAATCGTACCCAGTAAGAGATTTCCTTCATGTAAATGAACTGCACCTGACAGCTTTAGAAAAACACCTGGGCTCAGTACGGTGCTGAGAGCTCAGCGTTGCTGTTCTAATTAGCACGCACTGCATCGGCTATGAGCCCGAACCTTTCAATTATTCCGATCAGTAAGTCAACACGTAGTCCACATGAACGGTAGAAATATTCTCGTCTGTCTCTTGTTTGTATAGAACTGAATGTCCCTGACAATGTACTGTTAGTTTTAATTGAAGAACGGCATTTGTGTTCAAATATACCAGACAAGTTTATGTAACTGCTCATGCGACACTCAGTTGTAATTAGTCAAGAAATAAAGTCGAACAACAGCTGCGGGTTTGATTCTGAACGTATCAGATTGCAGCGCCTTTTACTTCCATTGACAAATGATAGAGATTCGAAGAGAGATCCTTCAGACCAGCAAGCAAACCCACGGCTATTTCGGTTTTCTATCTAGGGAACGTTGGTGTTTGCAATAGCATACATGAAAGCGTGATGCAATTTCTGTGGCTACATTTGTTGCACGTCATGCACAGTAAGAGTGTTTCTAACACCAAATAAAAAGTCAACAATTAGCGATCACACCTTCTCCTCAGTTAACCCACTGAAACCCTTGCTGTTAACAGTTCTTTACTGCGTGCTTTACCAGCACCTACATATCGTGTCGGTTCTTTCAGCTTTATTCATTAGGTTTTCAAAGGCATAAGCAGAGCACCAGAGGTGCGAAGGAAAAGTGTGTGGTTATCTGAAGAATTGATGTCCATGGCAGCAGGTCCAAGCGATTTCGCGTTGTTATAGTACCAGGAAAGGAGAAGCGGCACTTCGCCTCTGCCGCGCAGGCACAAGGCGACATGCGGCAGACGCCGGAGTCGGCAGGTTTCGAACCTGCGCGGGGAGTCCCCAACGCATTTCGAGCCCATCGCCTTAACCACTCGACCACGACAAAAGCGAGCCCGCCACCGCCGTATTCCTCCTATAATCAAACACGGACTGCGAGGTGGCTGCGGATACCTTTTTAAAGTTGCTCTCCGTTAAAAAAAAATACCTTTCACAAGATACGTGCCGGCAGACAGACACACCTCAGAGGGTTTAAGGCTGGCTTCACGTTCAAATGATAAAGTCCCCCCGTCCGGATGTCAAAATGCAACTTTGGCAGACAGAACAAACATCAACAAACCACAAATGTGGACAAGGATTTTACAAGCTGCACCACACTGCACTTTCAAAAGCATTTACGTTCGTGTTAGACGCAGGACTTGCCTTTGATTTGCGCGCTTACGAACGCCATGGAAAACGAAACAAAACTAAAACCCTCAGCTCCTGCACGTGATTATAATGGCGTTACGTGTCGAAGCAGTAATTTACGTCATCCTACCACTGCAACACGGGGAATGGAGAGAAATGAGCACGCTACGAATCGTCTCAATCACTCCCTAGAGTCGTAAGGCGCATTGAAGGGTGCACCCCCATCATTAATCGTTGCGCCTCTGTGAAAGGAAAGCTCTTGGGCAGTCTTTGAAACAGCTCGGATGAAACACTTGATTGCTTCCATGTGCATCTGGAGCCCACCCAGTGGGCAAAAGACGTATAATAAACGTCTATTAAACGCATACCTTATACGTCTAAATGTGGTCTACAATTCGTCTAGAATGAAATTCTAATATACGTCTAAAGTTATACGTCAATTATACGTCTATGTTTAGACGTTCATTATACATAAATGGTTGGAGTTCTATTATACGGATAAATTTAGAGGACTATTATACATATATGGTTGGAGTTCCGGATAACTTTAGAGGTCTATTATACGGATAACTTTAGAGGACTATTATACGTATATGGTTAGAGGTCTATTATACGTATAACTTTAGAGGTCTATTATACGTATATGGTTAGAGGTCTATTATACGTATAACTTTAGAGGTCTATTATACGTATATGGTTAGAGGTCTGTTATACGTATATGGTTAGAGGTCTATTATACGTATAACTTTAGAGGTCTATTATACGTATATGGTTAGAGGTCTGTTATACATATATGGTTAGAGGTCTATTATACGGATAACTTTAGAGGTCTATTATACGTATATGGTTAGAGGTCTATTATACGCATAACTTTAGAGGTCTATTATACGTATATGGTTAGAGGTCTATTATACGTATAACTTTAGAGGTCTATTATACGTATATGGTTAGAGGTCTGTTATACGTATATGGTTAGAGGTCTATTATACGGATAACTTTAGAGGTCTATTATACGTATATGGTTAGAGGTCTATTATACGTATATGGGTAGAGGTCTATTATACATCAAAGATAGATTTTATAGGTGTAGAAACAAGTAAACCAAGCCAATGATTAGATTTAGAAATGTATTCTGAAAATACACATTCACACCTGAAACATATGTATTTCAAATTATACATTGTATACAATCAATCAACAATCAACATATGGGCAATAATCATAAAAAACACAACTAGTCTTAAACTTCAGCTACAAATTCTGGTAACATGGCAATATACAGTATAGTAATGACAAACACAAAACTAATTACATTAACACACTAACTCAAAACCACATTTTGATTCAAATATACATTTTAAAATGTACAACTTCTATATTTCCAAGAAAAAAAAATATTACAATGGAAGTTAAGATGATTTTTTTCCACTATTTGCAAACCCTGTCTAATTGTCCTAACAGTTAGAACCAAAAACCTATTATTTTCAGTGTCCAGATCTCCTGGCCCCCTGTCTTTCATATGCATTCTTCAAGTAACACATTGCATGCTCCTTTATTTCTTTTTCTGTTGATGTAGGGTGGGACTTCAGCACCGCAGCTAGGAGAAAATTATATAATATTACTTCCCAAATAAATGATGATTAATATCTTCTTTAGTATAATCTAAAAAGTGAACGGTTTACTAAGCTCAAAACTGAAATAAATGTATAAAATTTGGCTTGCATCATAGCAGTTGAGCAATAAAGTCTGTCCTAATTAAAGAGTACCCAAAGTTTGAAAGTACAACATAGAATAAGAATAGAGAAACGGCAAAACGATTTTGTGTCATCTTCCCCATTCACACTATTTTATGTTCCATTTTTTGCTTATTCACGTACTATTTTAATCAAAATAATATTAAGAAAGATCTGTATGTATTCAGATAGTATTATTATTGTTCATACTTACTCGTCAAAAGAGGATTGCTGAGATATTTGCGGATATACTTCTACGTTTGAAAAACGTGTCCAAAATTGTGACCAACGAATACTAGCAATGCATTGTGGTATATAACCGGAAAATATGCTGGGTTCGATATTTTCTCAACGTATGCGTTTATTAATGTTGTCGATATTATGGTTGAAATTTAACATTGATAATACATCGCGGCTATGTGCCCCCTGCTATGAGCTGATGTGCAATTTTAACGCATGTAGTTAGTAAGGATCGGTCACTGTTGTATGGTATTATATATAATGACATTATGGAATAGGATGGGGACAGGCCTGGCATCACGGGGGGAGGGGGGAATGTTGCCCCTTCAGTTTTGGGCAAAAAGATTTACCTAACTTAATTTGCGCCCTAAAAAAATAGTTGTACTTTGTCAATGGTCAGACAACACTAAATGACAGGAACAGTCACTCAGTCTGTTTGATGGGCAGGAGGGCTATCCGTCCAGGAACTGCACATATCAGTGTCGTTATTGAGTGTCAACATTACGATCCTGTTTGCTCAGGTGGACCGATTCCTTGCAGTAGTTTATCATTATACTTAAAATCGTTATATAACTAGGACTAGTTATAGCAGTCTGTGCTTTCTGTTGGTTTTACAACATTTTTTCTTAACGATTCAGAACGTCCATGTAGCTGCAAAAATGAACGCTTATGGTACTTTTCGCTCCAGGCAATACTCTCCAGTGAGAGTGACGAAAAATGTGAAACTGAACTTCATCGCAAATACCAGATTGCTAGTCGATATCTTCTATCATAAAGCACTAATTAATGGCATAGCTGCGAGATTTCATTTGGGTAGCTGCACCGTACAGCTCCGTTTCAACCGAAATATCACCCCCGCTCAGAATTTCAGACGCCCCCCTACAGATTTTTCCCCGGGCACCGCGCACTGATGGGGGACGGGGTTTCCAGGAAATGGTATCAACTTTTCTCAAGAAAATAAAAATAGAAACTCTATAGGCACTCAAACATTTTACTGTTTTTTTTTTTCAGGCAGGTGGCAAGACCCCTCCGCAAAACCCTTGTATGCCAAGCTGTGGGCATTGATTCGTCGAATATACGTATATTCAAGGCGAAAATACGGCTATACGTATATATACGTCGCCTCGACGTATAATCATCGTCGAATTGCAACCGTAAAATCGACGACATTAATAAATGCATATATAACGTCGAAAACACATCTAACACTAGGAGTATACGGCACTCTGCACAGTGTACGAAGTAAATTATTTTCGCAGTAATTAATTTACACGTGTATAATAAATATAGTAAATATAATTAATTACTGCGAAAATAATTTACTTCGTACACTGTGCAGAGTGCTGTATACTCCTAGTGTTAGATGTGTTTTCGACGTTATATATGCGTTTATTAATGTTTATTTTACAGTGTCGTGCACCTTTTCATTGCTCTCGCTTTCAGAGCCTCCGCACGGCACACGACTCGACATCAGGAAGCACATTGAAGTGAAAGCAGGGAGCGCTGCGACATGCACTGTGCAGATCCCGCCACACTAAGAGGTGAGTGGGTCTGTTCGATGCACAAAGAACGCTTTGATAAGCGTCAAAGGCAAATCATTCTGAGTTGGTCGTTTGTGTTTTCCGTTCAGACGCGAAATGCTGAAATGATCTCTCGGCTCCTCGGTTGTCATTTCTGCTCCGTAAAGGAATCACAGCACGAGTCGGCTTCCAGCACGGTGGGTCGGGACACGATGCCGGGGGTCGGAGCGTGTGATGTCTTCATTGTTAGTATAGTGGCAAGTATCCCCGCCTGTCACGCGGGAGACCGGGGTTCGATTCCCCGACGGGGAGTAGCTTTTCTTTTACCTCCTTAGAGAAAGGACTGCCTTTCACTTCTCTGTTTTCTAACACAGCGTCGTGCACCTTTTCATTGCTCTCGCTTTCAGAGCCTCCGCACGGCACACGACTCGACATCAGGAAGCACATTGAAGTGAAAGCAGGGAGGGCTGCGACATGCACTGTGCAGATCCCGCCACACTAAGAGGTGAGTGGGTCTGTTCGATGCACAAAGAACGCTTTGATAAGCGTCAAAGGCAAATCATTCCGAGTTGGTCGTTTGTGTTTTCCATTCAGACGCGAAATGCTGAAATGATCTCTCGGCTCCTCGGTTGTCATTTCTGCTCCGTAAAGGAATCACAGCACGAGTCGGCTTCTAGCACGCTGGGTCGGGACACGATGCCGGGGGTCGGAGAGAGCGATGTCTTCCTCGTTAGTATAGGACCTGTCACGTGGACCTGTCACCTGTCCCCACCTGTCACGCGGGAGACCGGGGTACATCAGGACGCGCATTGAAGTGAAAGCAGGATGCGCTGCGACATGCACTGTGCAGATCCCGCCACACTAAGAGGTGAGTGGGTCTGTTTGATCACAGCACTAGGCGAATCCCCAATCCCCTTTTGTGCGTGGCGACAGAAGAAGTCTGGTCTGTTTCCGCCCGGTTTCGATCCGGGGATCTTTCGCGTGTGAGGCGAACGTGATAACCACTACACTACGGAAACTGTGGTCAGATGTGCCCAGCGGCCCAGCGCTGAGCTTCGCCAATGCGATTCAGCTGCTTCCAGTGCCTTTATTGGGGTGCGCTGATGGACCGTGCTCTCTCTCCAGAGACCAGCACGCCTGTCATGGACGGAGCAGGAAAGACGGCGCCACATTCTACAGCCCTCTCCACGCAATCGACGAAATCGGGCTACTGAAGTGGAGAAAATCGCCTCTCCAGAAAGTGCAAATATCATCTTGGAGAGTATAAATCCTATTGCCGAAGGTCAGCCCTGTCTACCAGAGTGACCCTCCCACCTCCTGCAGCGATGGTCAGCTCGTCTCACACGCGAGAAGTTTCGGCTGGAAACAAGCGCCCCCTCTTTTCGCACGTTTTGCACGTTGAGTAGTTTTAATGCGGCTCCTTCGTACACAGTGCTGATCTTTTGGAAAGCAGGAGGCAAAATTGACACGTTCCCATACCGGGAGTCGAATCCGGGCCGCCTGGGTGAAAACCAGGAATCCTTACCGCTAGACCATATGGGAGTGCACAACCCTGCTGTTCCGGGCATCATGCAAGCAAACTACATAAATATGAGAAAACACGCAAGAGAGTTGTCACTCAGAGTGTCGAAGGGTCGATGTATACTGGGGCTCAGTTGAAATGCAACGTCAGGACTTTCCCGAATTATGTCACACGAAGAGAGCACAGCCTTTTCCGCCCTGCCACGTGTGTATCGGTAACTCGCCGTGATGGTATAGTGGTCAGTACTTTGCGTTGTGGCCGCAACAACCCCGGTTCGAATCCGGGTCACGGCAGAATAGGGGCGTCTGCTTTTACTACTTGCACGAATGAAGGCAAAAAAAAGCCAATTGATGTGAACGAACGGCGCTTTACAGAGGAGTACTGCCTGACTGGATCGTTGATGAACGACAGAGACCACTCCGACCTCTTCTCGGGTTTCTTCAATGACTTACTAAGGATCTTCTTCACATTCGCCCATGCAGGGGAAGCCAGTTACACCAAAGCAAACGCAGGAAAGTGCAATTCAAGCAGAGACCAGGAGGGACTTGTTTAAACCGAGAGTGGTCGGAGAATGGAACAATGCGCCCAGCCCTGTTGCTGGAGCCGATTCTTGATGAGATCTTGGGCTCACTAAGAAGCCCCCGCTGGATGCTAATCTTTCTGTTGTTCTTGCAGGTCCTGCGCTGCTTTTGAGCCGACAGAGCTCGTCCTGATCTGTCGGCACAGCCCAATTGCAAATGATCGGCTCCGCATACAGAAGGAACGTGCGTTTGGTACAAGAGTGCATGAAGGCACCGGAAATACATTGGGAACAAATGACCGGTCGCTCAAGACCTCTGTGAAGTACAGGAGCGTGCAAAACGAGGCTGTTGCCGCCCGGTCTCGAACCGGGGACCTTTCGCGTGTTAGGCGAACGTGATAGCCGCTACACCACGGAAACCTGCAGGGACTGTTGCTGCTTGCGTTTCGGGCTGAGAAAGGGACGCGTCACTTTAGGCAGGGGGCGCTGGAGAGAGGAACAAAGGGCGCGATGAAACAAAACACCGAAACCCGGGATCTTTAGATCTTCAGTCTAACGCTCTCCCAGCTGAGCTATTTCGGCGGTGCACAGAGCCCACAGCCACCTGCTCCAGCCTTCCTGTGTTGCGGCATGAGCGCACCAAGAGTAGCGGGAGAGTGTTGCAGGAACGTCACTCAGAAGGAAAGCCACCCAGGTGCGCCCTCTGAGCTCTGTCCAGCGCATCTTCCTCGCATGGACTCCTGCCTGCGACGGGCAGGAAACAATTAGCAAGAACAGAACAACACCCCATGGGTGTCTCATGACCACACCTTAGGTTGTGACACGTGCAGGTGTGAGGGGTTGCCGGGCTACTTTGGAGCAGAGCTTGGGCGGAGGGGGGGCGGGAAAGCAGACAAAGAGGTGACACCTCAAGGTCTGCACGATCACAGCTCTCCGCCGCCCCAGGCTTCCGCTCGATAAGCTGCTGGACACACCCGCCCCTCCTCACACAGACCGTGGAAAAGCCCCCGAGTCGGAGGGCTCTCTCTTCCTCCCAGGAGCTCTTGGACACGACGCACAGACAGGGTGCGGGGAGTTGCCGCCTGCAAACACGGCTCCAGGCAGGACTCCACTCCGTAGGAGCCGCAGAGCAGAGGAGATGGGGGCAGCTTAGCTCCTGTGCAGAGACCTGAGCTGCTGTTGCTGCAGACGCTGTCTTTTCTGCACTCGGGGTAGGAGTGAATGTTGAGTTGCCCTTAGAAATGAAGGAGAGTACTTCAACGGCACGGGTGTGTGTGTGTGCGTGCGCCCTGGTGATTCTGGGAGACAGATCGAACCTGGGCTAAAAGAGAGGAGGCTTAGCCCTCTTCCATTTGCTACTTCAAAGTTGTACAACCCATTTGTATCTGCTAGGCGGCGCAGTCGTCGTGCACAAAGAACGCTTTGAAAAGCGTCCAAAGCAAGTCATTCCGAGTTGGTCGTTTGTGTTTTCCGTTCAGACGCGAAATGCTGAAATGATCTCTCGGCTCCTCGGTTGTCATTTCTGCTCCGTAAAGGAATCACAGCACGCGTCGCCTTCCAGCACGCTGGGTCGGGACACGATGCCGGGGGTCGGAGCGTGTGATGTCTTCCTCGTTAGTATAGTGGCAAGTATCCCCGCCTGTCACGCGGGAGACTGGGGTTCGATTCCCTGACGGGGAGTAGCTTTTCTTTTACCTCCTTAGAGAAAGGACTGCCTTTCACTTCTCTGTTTTCTAACACAGCGTCGTGCACCTTTTCATTGCTCTCGCTTTCAGAGCCTCCGCACGGCACACGACTCGACATCAGGAAGCACATTGAAGTGAAAGCAGGGAGCGCTGCGACATGCACTGTGCAGATCCCGCCACACTAAGAGGTGAGTGGGTCTGTTCGATGCACAAAGAACGCTTTGATAAGCGTCAAAGGCAAATCATTCCGAGTTGGTCGTTTGTGTTTTCCGTTCAGACGCGAAATGCTGAAATGATCTCTCGGCTCCTCGGTTGTCATTTCTGCTCCGTAAAGGAATCACAGCATGAGTCGGCTTCCAGCACGGTGGGTCGGGACACGATGCCGGGGGTCGGAGAGAGCGATGTCTTCCTCGTTAGTATAGGACCTGTCACGTGGACCTGTCGCCTGTCCCCACCTGTCACGCGGGAGACCGGGGTACATCAGGACACGCATTGAAGTGAAAGCAGGATGCGCTGCGACATGCACTGTGCAGATCCCGCCACACTAAGAGGTGAGTGGGTCTGTTCGATCACAGCGCTAGGCGAATCCCCAATCCCCTTTTGTGCGTGGCGACAGAAGAAGTCTGGTCTGTTTCCGCCCGGTTTCGATCCGGGGACCTTTCGCGTGTGAGGCGAACGTGATAAACACTACACTACGGAAACTGTGGTCAGATGTGCCCAGCGGCCCAGCGCTGAGCTTCGCCAATGCGATTCAGCTGCTTCCAGTGCCTTTATTGGGGTGCGCTGATGGACCGTGCTCTCTCTCCAGAGACCAGCACGCCTGTCATGGACGGAGCAGGAAAGACGGCGCCACATTCTACAGCCCTCTCCACGCAATCGTCGAAATCGGGCTACTGAAGTGGAGAAAATCGCCTCTCCAGAAAGTGCAAATATCATCTTGGAAAGTATAAATCCTATTGCCGAAGGTCAGCCCTGTCTACCAGAGTGACCCTCCCACCTCCTGCAGCGATGGTCAGCTCGTCTCACACGCGAGAAGTTTCGGCTGGAAACAAGCGCCCCCTCTTCTCGCACGTTTTGCACGTTGAGTAGTTTTAATGTGGCTCCTTCGTACACAGTGCTGATCTTTTGGAAAGCAGGAGGCAAAATTGACACGTTCCCATACCGGGAGTCAAACCCGGGCCGCCTGGGTGAAAACCAGGAATCCTAACCGCTAGACCATATGGGAGTGCGCAACCCTGCTGTTCCGGGCATCATGCAAGCAAACTACATAAATATGAGAAAACACGCAAGAGAGTTGTCACTCAGAGTGTCGAAGGGTCGATGTATACTGGGGCTCAGTTGAAATGCAACGTCAGGACTTTCCCGAATTATGTCACACGAAGAGAGCACAGCCTTTTCCGCCCTGCCACGTGTGTATCGGTAACTCGCCGTGATCGTATAGTGGTCAGTACTTTGCGTTGTGGCCGCAACAACCCTGGTTCGAATCCGGGTCACGGCAGAATAGGGGCGTCTGCTTTTACTACTTGCATGAATGAAGGCAAAAAAAAGCCAATTGATGTGAACGAACGGCGCTTTACAGAGGAGTACTGCCTGACTGGATCGTTGATGAACGACAGGGACCACTCCGACCTCTTCTCGGGTTTCTTCAATGACTTACTAAGGATCTTCTTCACATTCGCCCATGCAGGGGAAGCCAGTTACACCAAAGCAAACGCAGGAAAGTGCAATTCAAGCAGAGACCAGGAGGGACTTGTTTACACCGAGAGTGGTCGGAGAATGGAACAATGCACCCTGCCCTGTTGCTGGAGCCGATTCTTGATGAGATCTTGGGCTCACTAAGAAGCCCCCGCTGGATGCTAATCTTTCTGTTGTTCTTGCAGGTCCTGCGCTGCTTTTGAACCGACAGAGCTTGTCCTGATCTGTCAGCACAGCCCAATTGCAAATGATCGGCTCCGCATACAGAAGGAACGTGCGTTTGGTACAAGAGTGCATGAAGGCACCGGAAATACATTGGGAACAAATGACCGGTCGCTCAATACCTCTGTGAAGTACAGGAGCGTGCAAAACGAGGCTGTTTCCGCCCGGTCTCGAACCGGGGACCTTTCGCGTGTTAGGCGAACGCGATAGCCGCTACACCACGGAAACCTGCAGGGACTGCTGCTGGTGTCTCGCTTG
The DNA here is from genome assembly GCF_059453375.1 of Lepisosteus platostomus. Classification (NCBI taxonomy): domain Eukaryota; kingdom Metazoa; phylum Chordata; class Actinopteri; order Semionotiformes; family Lepisosteidae; genus Lepisosteus; species Lepisosteus platostomus. Next base: position 1,522,520 of record NW_028291658.1, on the reverse strand, counting down.
CGTTTCGGGCTGAGAAAGGGACGCGTCACTTTAGGCAGGGGGCGCTGGAGAGAGGAACAAAGGACGCGATGAAACAAAATGCCGAAACCCGGGATCGAGCCAGGGACCTTTAGAACATACTCTCACGAATCGTTAGAATACGTGCATTTGATCATCAATTGCGTAACAACCACATTCGTTCGACTTGAGCCATCAAGCTCATAGTTTTCAAATCTTGAAAGCTGTCATTGAGCACATCATAGTGTGCAGTACGCCCCGTAACTTGCGCACTTCAACAGAAAGAAGAGCAGACAGCTCCATAAATATGCGAGGCGCAGAGAGTGCAAGGCGAGCCGCACACGTTTCGGTGGCTGAGAGAGGGCAGTTTTTGCTTCTGCATTTCCCAAGTAAGGACGCATGACAACAAGCGATCGCGGTGCTCATTTACGACATAGTGGTGATGAGTTTTCAGTACGTGTTCTTTTGAACGAGCAATGAGGTTGCTGCCTTGGACAGCTGACTGCACGCTCTCATTGTGCCACGTGATGAGTATTCACCAGGCTCGTTCAGTCATTAGTCACATTCCATCGTTTGCCATAAGCAGATGCTGCAAGGTGATGTGGATATCAGTTCCCAGTCTTGTGGACGAGGACAAAAAGAACACACAAGGGCTCATCCGCGAGTTGAACCCAGGACCTCCCACACCCTAAGCGAGAATCATACCCCTAAACCAATGAGCCACGGCAGCACTTTCCATTTTATTCTGTCAGCGAGCTTGAGGACGGGGGAGAGGCGTCATTCGCTCGTCCAGTCAGACCTTCATCAATAAGTCAAGAAAGCCGCAATTACACGACTGCCTTGCAGACGAAAGGCAGTGAACTGCACCCGGTAAGAGGGGAACAAGCGGCACTAGGCGACACCGAGGCATGAGCCCCAGCGAGGGGGGTTAGCTTGCATGGTACAGCGCTCGCTTTGCATGCGAGAGGTAGCGGGATCATTTCCCACGTCCTCCAGGTGTGTGCTTAGAGCTTGATGTGCCGAAAGGTGTCCTTTAGCCTGTGGTCACGCCTTGCATGGAGAGCGTCATGCAGCTGTCAATCATTTCGCAGCCACGCCCCCTGTTCATCTTCTCTCTGCCTTAAGCGTCTCCGCCACTCTCTCTTGACATTTCATGTCAGCATGTCAGAAGTCCGAGTGACGTTTTTAATGGCTGAGTGAGGGCACGATGCTGAAGCAGAGAGGCCACTTCAGCCAGAGAGACTTGTGCTAGGTGAGATCTGAAAAACAGACTCGCAACAGAAACAGACCAAAAAAGTATCGGTGAGATCAAAAGGCAAATGCAACATCCAGCAGAGGGCGTCTAAAGATTAGGGAACGGGCGACTGAAATCCATATGAGGCAAACTTTCTGGCTGTGTACTGCAGCTGGTCTCGTTGGCGTAGTTGGTAGCACGTCAGTCTCATCATCTGAAGGTCCTGAGTTTGATCCTCACACGGGGCAGGGCTGCTTCCTCTCTTGCTCTTTTCAAACACTTGCGGCAACTGTTCGCTCATAACCACGTCTGGAATGCGTGACCTTTACACGGGGGAGAAGCAACGCCGCATCCCTTTTCTAAAGAACATTCACATTCAGAAATAAGTCAAGAAATTTGCCATTACTTTCGCTCGCGCTGCTGTCAGCCTGCCCATGTTGCCAAAGAAAGATTCACTCGGCGTCAACATGACAGAACAGCGATCACTTGAAAACACTGTTCCACACTCCGTAAGCAAGAACTTCAGTGTTTGCAGTCACCCAATATGCCGATAGTTAAAGGAGCACAAAACACGAAGCGTCAAAAGACAAGATGAGTTGATGGAAAGAGCGTTGAATTGATGAGCACAAAAGTTCAGCTCGTACAATAGGCAACGAAGGTCCTGGCGTCATCATCGCACTTGAAAGGACTGCCTTGCAGACTAAGGGCAGTGGGAGGTTGCTGTTTTGAGATGGAGGCATTGGGATGGTGGGCCGAGATCTATTCTTCTTAAGGAATTCTTCATCGTGAAAGATCGGTCCACAGGTCATCCAAAGAACTTACAAATTTTTTGGACTCAGGGAATCGCGTGCTTCCGGAAGGGAGTGAAGTGCTCAAACACATGACATGCCCCCTTGATCTCACATGCACAATTCTGCTGCAACATGCACAGCTACCGTCCACACCAGGCAGTGGTGCTTCAGCAGAATTTGCTACGCCACCTGCAATTACATATCCAGCTGCACACATATACATGGCCCCTCTGTCCTTTTCAGGATCTCAAAAAAAAGCATAGTGTGGTTTTCCTGCAACCTGATTGACCGCATCTCCCTCAGAATGTGCCCCGTTGCATTCATTGCTGAAGCAGGACGGAGGCTAACGGACATGCCAGAACAGTTAGGCTCAGCGATCTCTCCAAAATATTGTGGTTGTAGTGGAAGAAATATGGTTTAAATTGTACCTTGGTATTTCAAACTCTCTCTAGAATGTTATCCATTTCTATTTTATTTTGACAGGAACTGGCTAATGACACTAGATGAAAAGAGAAGAAAGAAAACGCAACGTTTCGGCCGTGGAGCCTTCTTCAGGTGTGAGGGCTCACATTTCTTCTTCTTCTAGCTTGAGGTTTTGAAGAATTTCATGACAGACAAGGGCTCCGTTGGGAACAAAGGGCGTTGTGAGAAAACCGTTGCTTATTTTCAGCAGCAGAAATACAACCCTTTAAATACAAGATGACAGAACAATGACGAAGGGCATGCCGGGAGGAACTCATGCACTACAGAGGAAAGGGGGCGGGCACGTACAGTTCACATTCAAGCCACAAGTACTCTTCTTGGATGTTGCACAAACAAATCCTAACGTCTTGAAAGCATTGCAGCATGTTTGTGTCCCACTTCCCGTGGCTGCGGGACGACTGACACGAACGGACAAACACAATCTGTGGCGTTTAGCGTGACATAGTCTTGCAGGCATCGTGCTGTCTCACTGCAATACTATACCGCTGGAGGAAACAGTCCATCTGGCCATGAAACTCATTTGAACGTCTAGCTACAGCAACTAACAATATCATGATTTATTCAGAATGTGTGGAATCAGCACGTCCCGGAGACAGCTTCCGAAATCGTGAGCATTCTCTGGTGGTAGGGGCGTTCAAGATGGCGCTCAGGTGGGAGGTAAAGTTTAGTGGTTGGGGAGTTTTTTTGAGTTTTTCATGACCTGAATGTTAATTTTTGCTTTTTTTGACTACAGAAAAATAAGGACTTAACACTAGTTGTTTAAACTTCAGTTATAATTGAAAGAAAAAAAAAACGATTTTTTTTTAGGTTTAAAAAGTCCGATATGAGTAACACTGGGAAAAGAAAAGAGAGTGCTGGGTCTTCGAAGGTGAACTCTAAGATACCTCAATCGTATATGTATAGCACTACAAAAAAATCGATGGCAACTAAAGGGAAAAGTGAAGCAGCTGCAGGGGCAGCAAGAGGGCGGAGGCGCCGCGCGCCCGGCCGACGTGTTGGACCGGTGCGCTTTACGTGCTGAAATAAACACGCGACAGCCCCGAAATGTTTCCAGAGTGCTGTGCACTGAAGACTTGCCTTGTGCTCCTCCGTGCAGATTGTTTGTCCTCCTCCAGTGCGGGACGAGCCAACACAAGGGAGCGCATTCGCCAACATCCAGGCACGCAAAGCGATTTGGAAAGCAGCTCCTTTCCAAAGAGTTGCACACGAACGATCCTTCAGTCCCGCTCGGGGGGCACGGAACCCCTGCCACACACAGCTTCAAGTAGCGAGTCAGGCGCCGGGGCTTTCGCTTACGGCCACACCACCCTGAACACGCCCGATCTCGTCTGATCTCGGAAGCTAAGCAGCGTCGGGCCTGGGTAGTACTTGGATGGGTGACTGTCTGGGAATACCAGGTGCTGTAAGCTTTTGCTCTCCCGGCCAGCAGGGGTCGCCGTTGGTGCCGTAGGCTTTGGGAGGAAAACCTGCAGGATGGAAAGGTGATCTATAGCCTCATCTCTAGAGATGTTTTGTTGCTGTGGCATGTGTGTGACCCATATTCCAAAAAAAAACCCCGTCTGTAAAACGAATATCGAAGCTGCCTCTAAATCTGCAAATGAAGATGAGTCGATAAACCACTCGTTTTTCGTATAACTAGACATATATTCATTTGTTACCGATTTCATTCATTGAGCACGGATACAATAGAGGTACAGCCATTCACTGTTTGACATGTCTGCACTGGTACAGAACCGAGCAATCAGAAAACGGGTGAAACTGTCTTTAGACTCAGCATACAGTACCGAGGCCCCCCATGACCAAATAAAGGCTAACCTCGATAATCAGCCTAAAGAACGCAGACTACAGCAAAACGACTGACTTTGAAAAGGGAATGAACGTCCGGAAGGAGTAGTGGAACTAGCTTGAGATGCTTCTCCGGACCCCTAACTAAAAGCCAGCGAGAACCAGCAGCGGCGTCCACTCTTGTCGAACCGGGATTCTTCCGCAGCCACGCAGCTCGTGGTGTCCTAACCCTCCCGTATCTGATTTTGGACCAAGCACATCAGGGGAGAGCGCAAACGCAGTCCCCCACTACCAGAAATTATGCAGTCGAGATTCCCACATTTGGGGAATTCGCAGGGGTCAGCACAGCCGGAGTGCAATGGCCGAGCCTCGCCCTGGGTGAACCTCCTTCTTGATCAAGGTATCTCCCCTGCCAGGTAAGTATGAGTTAAACAGGCCCCTGCAAGCGGCCCGCACCCACAGCACAAATCGCGCAGCCTAGGCCACCTCCTCGCCCCGCACGCCACCGCCTCCTGCTGGGCCCACTCTTTCACACACTCACACGCCACACTAACACTCAAAAGTGTGGGCAAAACGAGAAAACGAGCGCGCCGTTTCCTACACATCTGCAGTCGCCGTTGCGCATTCGCAGCATGTCCCGGGATGCAATTCGGCCTCATTTGCATAACTCCAGACCGGCAGATCGCCACGCAAGCTCGCGACGTGCGCCTGCCACACACCGAACAAACCTTTTCAGCAATTTCCAAAAAACAGGCCTGCTCGCCTGCCCACAAGGCTCCGTCTCTTACCTGCTCTCCAGAGCCTGCTGCCTTCTGTGCTTTTCTCTCGGCACCGCTGCAGTGCACACAACTCGGGACGAGCCAACACAAGGGAGCGCATTCGCCAACATCCAGGCACCTGACTCGCTACTTGAAGCTGTGTGTGGCGGGGGTTCCGTGCCCCCCGAGCGGGACTGAAGGATCGTTCGTGTGCAACTCTTTGGAAAGGAGCTGCTTTCCAAATCGCATTGCGTGCCTGGATGTTGGCGAATGCGCTCCCTTGTGTTGGCTCGTCCCGCACTGGAGGAGGACAAACAATCTGCATGGAGGAGCACCAGGCAAGTCTTCACCAGACAAAAACCTCCAGTGCACAGCACTCTGGAAACATTTCGGGGCTTTCGCGTGTTTATTTCAGCATGTAAAGCGCACCGGTCCAACACGTCGGCCGGGCGCGCGGCGCCTCCGCCCTCTTGTGGCCTTGCGGCGTCAGAGCAAGAGGATCCTTCTCGCTGCCCTTCCGCTGTGTTGCAGGGCCCCAAGAGGGAACCCGGAGCGCGCACTTTGTGGGGGGCGGGGGACCGCGTTCGCGCTCTGCCCCCGGTCTCTTGCGCGAGTACTAAATCTCACGGACAGGGGGGCCTCGTCATTGATTGTTACAGGTGAGACGGGGATTAGGAGGAGACCCCGACTGATGGGTAAAGGGGAGCACTAACACCAGAGGGACACCCCCGGCATCTCTTTTTGAGAGACGCCCTGGGGTTTCCTAATGGCCAAGGAGGGTCGGGACCTCGGTTTGACGCCTCCCCCGAAGGACGGCGCCTGTTTGTGCAGCAGAGTGTCGCCATCAGGAGGCTGGGGCGTAAGAGAGCCACACAGCCCGCAGGTTGAGCGCTCCCTACTGGTCCCAGTCACACCTCTTGCAGGAGCAGCAGCAACCGGAGCTTTTCCGGGGTGGAATCTCCCATCCGGGTGCCGGCCAGGCTCACACCTGCTAGGCTGCCCCGGGGGTGAGCCCAGTCGAGAGTTGCAGGGCCAGATCTAGTCACCGGGGAGAAACGATACAAGTGAAGGATTGCTCGGCTCTCGGCACTTGAAAAGACCGACAAATGTCTCGTTCCCGCCGGAGCTGAATGTACCCGCATGTGTGGTGTCGTCTTCTTCCCCCGCCCCGCTGTGTTTGCTGTATTGTCTCTGAAGCCGGCCCCCCCGAGACGAGACGGGCTGTTCCTGTGCCCCAATTAACACTTTACAGGTGCCATTCCCCGGCATTGTGGCCATTGTCGGTGCTCACACGCGATAAGATAAGGCGGAGGAGAGCGGGGCATGCCCAGCGGCAGACATTCAAGGAGGAGGCAGTGCGAGGTGAGGTGAGGTGCGACACGCCGGAGCCCCGACGCAGCTAATGCGGAGCACTTGTTGGACTGGCATCGAAAGGACATGTGCGCACGGAGCGAGCCTTCCCTGCGGCGGAGCGCGGGAAATTTCTCCCCCCCTCCCGCTGCAGGAGTTGTGTGCACTGCAGCGGTGCCGAGAGAAAAGCACAGAAGGCAGCAGGCTCTGGAGAGCAGGTAAGAGACGGAGCCTTGTGGGCAGGCGAGCAGGCCCGTTTTTTGGAAATTGCTGAAAAGGTTTGTTCGGTGTGTGGCAGGCGCACGTCGCGAGCTTGCGTGGCGATCTGCCGGTCTGGAGTTATGCAAATGAGGCCGAATTGCATCCCGGGACATGCTGCGAATGCGCAACGGCGACTGCAGATGTGTAGGAAACGGCGCGCTCGTTTTCTCGTTTTGCCCACACTTTTGAGTGTTAGTGTGGCGTGTGAGTGTGTGAAAGAGTGGGCCCAGCAGGAGGCGGTGGCGTGCGGGGCGAGGAGGTGGCCTAGGCTGCGCGATTTGTGCTGTGGGTGCGGGCCGCTTGCAGGGGCCTGTTTAACTCATACTTACCTGGCAGGGGAGATACCTTGATCAAGAAGGAGGTTCACCCAGGGCGAGGCTCGGCCATTGCACTCCGGCTGTGCTGACCCCTGCGAATTCCCCAAATGTGGGAATCTCGACTGCATAATTTCTGGTAGTGGGGGACTGCGTTTGCGCTCTCCCCTGATGTGCTTGGTCCAAAATCAGATACGGGAGGGTTAGGACACCACGAGCTGCGTGGCTGCGGAAGGATCCCGGTTCGACAGGAGTGGACGCTGCTGCTGGTTCTCGCTGGCTTTTAGTTAGGGGTCCGGAGAAGCATCTCAAGCTAGTTCCACTACTCCTTCCGGACGTTCATTCCCTTTTCAAAGTCAGTCGTTTTGCTGTAGTCTGCGTTCTTTAGGCTGATTATCGAGGTTAGCCTTTATTTGGTCATGGGGGGCCTCGGTACTGTATGCTGAGTCTAAAGACAGTTTCACCCGTTTTCTGATTGCTCGGTTCTGTACCAGTGCAGACATGTCAAACAGTGAATGGCTGTACCTCTATTGTATCCGTGCTCAATGAATGAAATCGGTAACAAATGAATATATGTCTAGTTATACGAAAAACGAGTGGTTTATCGACTCATCTTCATTTGCAGATTTAGAGGCAGCTTCGATATTCGTTTTACAGACGGGTTTTTTTTTTTTTGAATATGGGTCACACACATGCCACAGCAACAAAACATCTCTAGAGATGAGGCTATAGATCACCTTTCCATCCTGCAGGTTTTCCTCCCAAAGCCTACGGCACCAACGGCGACCCCTGCTGGCCGGGAGAGCAAAAGCTTACAGCACCTGGTACAGTGCCTTGCGAAAGTATTCGGCCCCCTTGAACTTTTCAACCTTTTGCCACATTTCAGGCTTCAAACATAAAGATATAAATTTTTTATTTTATGTGAAGAATCACCAACAAGTTGGACACAATTGTGAAGTGGAACGAAATCTATTGGATATTTGAAACTTTTTTAACTAATAAAAAAATGAAAAGTGGGGCGTGCAAAATTATTCGGCCCCTTTACTTTCAGTGCAGCAAACTCACTCCAGAAGTTCAGCGAGGATCTCTGAATGATCCAAAGTTGTCCTAAATGACTGATGGTGATAAATAGAATCCACCTGTGTGTAATCAAGTCTCTGTATAAATGCACCTGCTCTGTGATAGTCTCAAGGTTCTGTTGAAAGCGCAGAGAGCATCATGAAGACCAAGGAACACACCAGGCAGGTCTGTAATACTGTTGTGGAGAAGTTTAAAGCCGGATTTGGATACAAAAAGATTTCCCAAGCTTCAAACATCCCAAGGAGCACTGTGCAAGCGATCATCTTGAAATGGAAGGAGTATCAGACCACTGCAAATCTACCAAGACCTGGCCGTCCCTCTAAACTTTCAGCTCAGACAAGGAGAAGACTGATCAGAGATGCAGCCAAGAGGCCCATGATCACTCTGGATGAACTGCAGAGAACTACAGCTGAGGTGGGAGAGTCTGTCCATAGGACAACAATCAGTCTTACACTGCACAAATCTGGCCTTTATGGAAGAGTGGCAAGAAGAAAGCCATTTCTCAAAGATATCCATAAAAAGTCTCGTCTAAAGTTTGCCACAAGCCACCTGGGAGACACCCCAAACATGTGGAAGAAGGTGCTCTGGTCAGATGAAACCAAAATCGAACTTTTTGGCCACAATGCAAAACGATATGTTTGGCGTAAAAGCAACACAGCTCATCACCCTCAACACACCATCCCCACTGTCAAACATGGTGGTGGCAGCATCATGGTTTGGGCCTGCTTTTCTTCAGCAGGGACAGGGAAGATGGTTAAAATTGAGGGGAAGATGGATGCAGCCAAATACAGGACCATTCTGGATGAAAACCTGTTGGAGTCTGCAAAAGACCTGAAACTGGGATGGAGATTTATCTTCCAACAAGACAATGATCCCAAACATACAGCAAAATCTACAAAGGAATGGTTCACAAATAAACGTATCCAGGTGTTTGAATGGCCAAGTCAAAGTCCAGACCTGAATCCAATCGAGAATCTGTGGAAAGAGCTGAAAACTGCTGTTCACAAACGCTCTCCATCCAACCTCACTGAGCTCGAGCTGTTTTGCAAGGAAGAATGGGCAAGAATTTCAGTCTCTCGATGTGCAAAACTGATAGAGACATACCCCAAGCGACTTGCAGCTGTAATCGCAGCAAAAGGTGGCTCTACAAAGTATTAACGCAAGGGGGCCGAATAATTTTGCACGCCCCACTTTTCATTTTTGTATTAGTTAAAAAAGTTTCAAAAATCCAATAGATTTCGTTCCACTTCACAATTGTGTCCCACTTGTTGGTGATTCTTCACATAAAATAAAAAATTTATATCTTTATGTTTGAAGCCTGAAAAGTGGCAAAAGGTTGAAAAGTTCAAGGGGGCCGAATACTTTCGCAAGGCACTGTATTCCCAGGCAGTCGCCCATCCAAGTACTAACCAGGCCCGACGCTGCTTAGCTTCCGAGATCAGACGAGATCAGGCATGTTCAGGGTGGTGTGGCCATAAGCAAAAACCCCGGCGCCTGACTCGCTACTTGAAGCTGTGTGTGGCGGGGGTTCCGTGCCCCCCGAGTGGGACTGAAGGATCGTTCGTGTGCAACTCTTTGGAAAGGAGCTGCTTTCCAAATCGCATTGCGTGCCTGGATGTTGGCGAATGCGCTCCCTTGTGTTGGCTTGTCCCGCACTGGAGGAGGACAAACAATCTGCACGGAGGAGCACCAGGCAAGTCTTCAGTGCACAGCACTCTGGAAACATTTCGGGGCTGTCGCGTGTTTATTTCAGCACGTAAAGCGCACCGGTCCAACACGTCGGCCGGGCGCGCGGCGCCTCCGCCCTCTTGCTGCCCCTGCAGCTGCTTCACTTTTCCCTTTAGTTGCCATCGATTTTTTTGTAGTGCTATACATATACGATTGAGGTATCTTAGAGTTCTCCTTCGAAGACCCAGCACTCTCTTTTCTTTTCCCAGTGTTACTCATATCGGACTTTTTAAACCTAAAAAAAATCGTTTTTTTTTCTTTCAATTATAACTGAAGTTTAAACAACTAGTGTTAAGTCCTTATTTTTCTGTAGTCAAAAAAAGCAAAAATTAACATTCAGGTCATGAAAAACTCAAAAAAACTCCCCAACCACTAAACTTTACCTCCCACCTGAGCTCCATCTTGAACGCCCCTACCACCAGAGAATGCTCACGATTTCGGAAGCTGTGCTCACCACTATACCACCAACTCACGACCACAGGAGCCCTGCAGGACACCACCAGAGAATGCTCACGATTTCGGACGCTGTCTCCGGGACGTGCTGATTCCACACATCCTGAATAAATCATGATATTGTTAGTTGCTGTAGCTAGACGTTCAAATGAGTTTCATGGCCAGATGGACTGTTTCCTCCAGCGGTATAATATTGCAGTGAGACAGCACGATGCCTGCAAGACTATGTCACGCTAAACGCCACAGATTGTGTTTGTCCGTTCGTGTCAGTCGTCCCGCAGCCACGGGAAGTGGGACACAAACATGCTGCAATGCTTTCAGGACGTTAGGATTTGTTTGTGCAACATCCAAGAGGAGTACTTGTGGCTTGAATGTGAACTGTACGTGCCCGCCCCCTTTCCTCTGTAGTGCATGAGTTCCTCCCGGCATGCCCTTCGTCATTGTTCTGTCATCTTGTATTTAAAGGGTTGTATTTCTGCTGCTGAAAATAAGCAACGGTTTTCTCACAACGCCCTTTGTTCCCAACGGAGCCCTTGTCTGTCATGAAATTCTTCAAAACCTCAAGCTAGAAGAAGAAGAAGACGACAAATATGAAGCGTTATAGCAACGACATGCCATGAGACGATCGATAACGATTTCCATAGGATCCCCGCGGTTGCCTGGCAACCGTCAGCGTTGCGCAGTGGCAGTATCGTAGCCTGTGAGGTTTAGCCGAGGCGCGATTATTGCTAGTTGAAAACTTTTCCCAATACCCCGCTTCCGCCGGTTTGCAATACAATCGGCGAAAGCAATTTTTGACAGTCTCGTCAGAGACTGAGCAAGGTGTTTAAAGACAGATTTGGTCACGGTGATATCATGGTAGAAAGAAACGAGCTTGTTATGCCTCAACAGAAACGCTCTTTAGCTCTTTCAGCTTTATGCAGAGAACAGCGTCTGTCGAGATTACTTTTGTGTCAGCGCGAAACGCCGTGTGCTGTCAGTATGATTTCATATTGCTCGTAGCGGCGCCTGGCTTTTGTCTGTCAAACGTTAGGTTGCGCTTCTTCATGCTGCATCGTCGGCATGAGTGGAGCATTTTAAACGTCTGTACTTACTGCGCAAACCATAAGAAATCGTTTGTCCCCATTCAAAAGAGATTGTGCGATGTCCTGCAGCGTTCGCAAAGCAAACCTTTGACAGTTTGAAAAGAGGAATTTATTCTGCTTCCTGTGCGTGCAGTAGTTACAAAGTTGAACGTCTTTACACGATCTGCTGCAGTTTTCAGTGGGTGGGCTTTGTCAAATGGCTTGGAAAAACGCACTGTGTTTCGGCTCGGGAAACATCATGAGCAGTGTCCTGCATGTTTTCTGTGTATAGCTGTCTTTTAACGCATACAGAATTCATTCGAAATCATTGATTTCTCCAATTAACAAGGGTCCCTTTTTGAACCTGCCAGAAGCATTCTTTCAATGTAACAGATTTACTCCGGGGAAGGGCAGCATGACATTGAGAGTAGCTCAAGCTTTCAGCACCTTTATCTGACTGCATGTATGCAGACACTGCTCAGAATCCCCTGTAAGATTCTCCTTCAATTCCGTTTTGCAGTGCTTTAGCTCTTTCAAAAGGCTTCGCTTCGCTAGTCACAATCCAAGGCTCATGACAGCATTTGAAAACATTCGCAACTGCGTTGGCCGGGAATCGAACCTGGGTTAACTGCTTTGAAGGCAGCTATGCGCAACACTGGCTCGCTCCAGAATAAATCTCACGTCGAGGGCATATTTTTTTCCATTTTACCGTGAGTCGGGCTCAGCTGCACAGAGGAGAGAGCAGAGCAATGAGGTCACGGGGACAGGGGAGTCACACGCTGGCGGTTTGAATACGCGGAAGATCACTGAGGGATCCACAGTATATGGACCCTCCGTGCGCCATCAGTCCGCACTCCGGACTCTGAATCCTGCCATCCGAGTTAAGATCTCGGCGGAACCTGAGGCGCAGTTCCTTCTTAAAACGTAATCTGGTGAGCATTTCTAGAATCGTACTTGTATAGATGCAGCCTTTAATGTGTTGCTAGGTTAAAATTGATGACTTCTTGTATTTCAGTAGGCAACTGCCCTCTTGATTTCGGATTTAATTTCTTTATTACAGGGGCGCTTTTATGAAGACAGAGTCATGTTCAGGTACTTTGCTTGATGGAGGAAGCTCATTTCGGACTCTGTGATCTGCTCACCTGGAAAGGTCTGCTATACTACTACAAGAGAGAAGTAGAGTCTGGAAGAAGGGACAATTTTATGATGCTTTGGAAGATAATGTTTTTTTTTTCTTATACTGAAAATGAAAGGTAGTTGTTTCTATATGGACTCAGTCTTTGGAATTTGTATATTTTATGTTTCAGTGAACCCTCAGCCATTCCTTCTGTATTGTAATTCAATTTCTCTTTTAAAATTCCTTCCCCACTTCTAGGACCTGCAGTTGCTGAACTCCACAATGGCTTCTATTGGAAAGTCTGTGACTGAGACCATTATTTATTTATGAGCAATGAGCAATTCTTATATAAATGCAATAAAATCATTATGCTCAAACTATGAGAGAGAATTTTAAGGATAATTTAAGAAATCAGTCTTAGCTTGTTTCTATACACAGATGGTATTATTTATTTTCAAAGGAAACCCGTGAGGATTCCCCTGGTGTGCAAGATGTGCCTGAATACTTTTGATCAGCTTCCTGCTCACTTCAAGAGGGCGTGTATGAAGCACGCCACGGCAGAAGAGATCAGGTGGCCTCTCAACAGGCGAGGGAGGACATGATGAATCACCTGAAGAACGGGGTCATCGTGGATTACCACAGAATAGAGATCAAAGGACACTTTGTGGGCTTGAAATACAAAGAAAATCATGTTCTATGGGACAAGATAAATACAAAACTTAAGCTTTTATTTTAATTAGATTTATTTATAAAGCATAAGCAATCATTTATTACATTAATATATGTGAAAATAACATTTTAGTATCATACGTTTAGTATATTTAGTCCCTAATGCTGAAAGAAATGATCATAGAACATGACATTTAACCTTACCTGCTGTGTTTTTAATCCCTATTGCTCAATGCACGGTGAAAGCATTGCATACATATGTCTGACAATGAGGAATGGGCCCCTGAGACAGTCATTTGCCTGTTTCACAAATGATCGTATTTTACTAGAGATTCTGTTTGGGATTCAGATGTGCATTCGGACAGCAATCCCTTTCAAGAAATGATACGTTCTGGATGAGGTCAAAGGTGCAGGAACACTGTATTTAGGATGTGTTTGCAGAGACTGTGTGTCTCCTGCTTCAACGCAGTGAGAAATAGATGTGCTCCTGTAATTCATTGGTACATGCGCAGGGCAGTAAGCAGTCTGAGGATTTATTTCCAGACGGCATAGAGCAGTGAAGCAGTGAAGTAGTGCAACACACTGGATCATTATATTATTAGAATCTATTCTACTTAAATTATTACATTATACACAATTTGAGTTCATTTTAAAAAGTAAAAGGTAATGAAAGGAATGCATTTTCGTAAGAAAGATAATACCGATATGCATGTGATAATCTTCCTTATATCATGTAGTGCGTCATTTGGACACTTTGTGGGATTGAAATACAAAGAAAATCATGTTCTATGGTACAAGATAAATACAAAACTTAAGCTTTTATTTTAATTAGATTTGTTTATAAAGCATAAGCAATCATTTATTATATTAATATATGTGTGTAGCGGCGAGGCTTATTAATAAGGCAGAATTAAGTGTTCTGAGCCTTCCCAAATGAGGCCCCATTTCTCTGTTCATCTCTGTGGTGCAGCCACAGAGAGACTATTCATGCAGGGTGATTTAAGGTCCTAGGACAGCTCCCAAAGGGGGATGCACTTAGCTAAGCCTGGCTATCATGATCAATGGTCATCCATTGGCGCCTATCTGTCTAGGGAGTGCCAGTTGGACATCTGGACTGCATTACTAAGTGTCAGGACTAAGTGACTCATATCTCACCTTGATCAATCAATCAGGGACTGGTAGGGCCGAGTAACCCACGTGGGACTCTGATGCCCATGGAACTTTCAGCCAATCAATGAGCTGAAGTTCCTCCAGGTAAAAACAGGCAACACAGAGAGCCTGTGAGATTCAGTAAGATTCAGAAGGGAGGATTCAGAGGATTCTGTGGACAATTCTAAAGGGAATTCAAAGGAGAATTCCAGGGCAGGGCGGCCCAGGAGCAGAAGGCTCCCAAGGGCAGGACATTCTCGCAGCGCGCCTCCTGACCATCCTGAGACTCAGCCCGGACAACCACGGAACGGCCAGTGTGTCCGAGTGCCAGAACTTTCCTTTGTTCTAAGAGTCTAGAGCGGAGGTTGCCAGAGAATAACCAGAGGATCCACCCGAGGTTAGCACCAGCAGCAGGCCTCGTGAACAGGTCGGAACTGTGGACAGCTGAATCACTATTCAGAACTAGCTCTTCATCAGAAACGAACCGGTCCTCTTCCTGACTTGCTCGGACCCACAGTCATCTTTTCTCCTGTGCACAAACTTTGCTAGTTAAAGCCAACACTAACTAGCCGGTCAGTGAGCATCAGCAGCGCAGCGTTGCAAGCCGCACAGCACAGCCTGGCACGGAGCCAGAGAGCGCGGATTGGACAGCAACAGCCTGCAACTGTTTCTTTGTGCCCGCAGGAAGATCTGAATCCCCAAAGATTGGATGAGTATTCAACTTCAATGCATTACAGCTCGAGAATTCAATTGTTATCCCAACCAGTTGATATCAATTTAATTCCTAAGAGTTATGTACTTGTTTGAGTATCTAATGTAGAAGTTATAACCAAGTTCATTAACGAAACGGTCTTAATGAATGATATACTGAACGTATGTCCTCTTGATATGTGTAACACTTCGTAACTGACTGAATATATATCTTTTGTATTCTGATAACCCTCTCGATAAGATCTGTTAGGTTTACATGCATATTTTATGTATTAATAGATGTATCCTCGTGTATTAGTACCTGTGTGTGCGCGTTGTTTGAGTTATGTCGCATGGTTGGATTCTAAAGCCATCAAAAGAATCAACTTTGTGATTTACTGCTACAATTAATAATTGTCTCAGTAAATGCCCAAACCCTACAGAACTGGTGCCTTCAGAGAGCCACTACATTTAATTTTGCTATGGCAACATTACATATTTGGCGTCCCTGAGCCGGTTTTCTTACATTATTTGGCGTCCCTGGGTGGGCGTGGCAAGACTGAAATGAGTCAACCAAGCGGAATAATTCAATATAAAACGCTGCTGGTTTCATACACAACAATACGGTGTGCTGAAAGCCGAAAGAAAAAAAAGTTCCCCTTGTTCTTTAAGCAGTGCTTGATTGTTTTGTGATCTTTTGCGATCTACCGGGTTGATTGCATACTTGATCTTGTGGTTTTCTGTGGTAAAACTGTGATTTCGTACTTAAAAGTAATACTCTTTAAGTTTAACGATGGTTGCTAAAAGGTCTGAATTCGAGTCGCTATTAAGCACTCTCTCTAGCAGCGACAGGTCTGACCACGATCTCTTCCATATCTCCGTCAGCGGAGAAGCTAGAAGGATAAATCTCCATTCTCTGAGAGAGCTAGCGAAGGACATAGAGAGATTTGACCCCGCAGTGTCAGAGAATAATATCGAGAGTTATATTCAGGACCTCAGGTATACCCTGCAGTATCTGCCAAACGCCACAGAACAGGAGAAAGTGTTTCTGGTCAGGAAAACTACCAGCAGAGCTGTACATGAGTGGATGGCTAGGCAGATGAAAGAAGTCTGTAATGATTTTGAGACGCTTTGTCAAGCACTTATTGAAGAATACAGTGCGTTTATTGACCCGACTGCTGCGATAGCCGCCGCTCTTAACATTAAGCACGAGAGAGCAGAGTCCCCTCGCGAATATTACGAGAGACTTAGACAAACTTATTTTGCAGGGCGAAATGATGAGGGTTGCGAAGAGAACACACATTTCAAGGGTTTATTCATTGCGAATCTCCACCCGTCAGTCAGAAAGATGATCTTAATGCATACAGATGCACAGACCATGAAAATGACTGATATTAAGAGATTCGTGCAGAAAGCCTGGGAGTATGATGTCCAAAGTCGCTCTGAGCAAAAAGCTGTTAAAGTGACTGTGTTTGCCGTCAGAGCCAGCAGGGTTAATTCCCCCCTGCTCGAAGGAGCACAGGCTCCTGAGCTGGCTAAGCCCCGTTCCAAAGCATGCACACAGGACCGCACCCAGCGTCCTAAGTGCCATGAGAACACCGGGGGAGGGAAAGGGCTAGATAAAGCTGAACAAAAGGATTCAGTAGCCGCCCGCCTGGCCAGGCTTGAACAAGCTTTATTAGGACAGGGACAACCGCTCCCCAAGGCTGCCGGAAGCGTGAATGAGCTGATACTCTCCACTGGAGGAGGCGGAGACCCGCCCCCTCTCCCTCCCTCAGTCTATCTGATTGAGCGGAAGGGTTCCTGCCTGGATGAATTCAGCCACTCCCAAGTCAGTGCTGACTCCACCCCTGAAGTCACAGAGCAGGCAGTAAAACACAGAGGAAAAGCAAGTAGCTTTTACTTCAAGGCTGCCATGGGAGATGTCTTACACAGTGAGACACTGTTTGACACTGAGGTTGAAAGGTGTTTGATGTCACACGGCAAGCTCAAACGGGTTGAAAAAGAAAAGGGCATGCGACTCAGAGAGGAACCTTTGGTGGATCACCAGAAAGGCAAAGTGTGGAAACAGGTCAAGGCTCCTAAGCCTTCTGTACAGAAGGAAAGGGGGGCCAAGAGGCAGACTGTGCTCACACAGTGCCCACCGAACACAGAAGCCTATGTGGAGATTCCTTCTGTTCCCTCTGGACAAGAAATAAAAATATTTCCTTGTTCCCCGGATATACAGGGAAGTCGTGTCCCGGCCAAGGTCCCAACAGCCTCCATGCCACAGGAGCGGTGCTCCAAGCAGCCGCCTGATCCACCAGGTAAAGCACACACCTTTTACATCCCTAAAGAGGAGCAGATCTCCCCATCTGGCGATGAAAAGGAGCTTTCCCTGTGCACCCTGGCACCCAAGAGGGGTCAGGAACACCACCCTGCAGTGGTGGAAGGGATCCAGATGGCAGGAGAGCAGGTTGGTGATGTAGCCCTCACCCTTAGCCCTGAGAGGTCCTCTATTAGTGAGGATCTGCTTGAGCAGCTGTCACAGGGCCACCGCCAGGTGCCCCTGGTGCAACATTCACAGGTTAGACAGGAGGTCCAGCTGGACGCTGAGACTACTGCACTGTGGACACACCTGATCCCAGATGCCGATTCCCTCTGCTGTGACCCAGGGAACCTGCAGTCAGGTAACATTATTTCTCACAACTACCAGGTAGTGAGTGAGACTGACCTGATTGTTCCTGCCTCAACGGCAGGGTTGCCAACACACCCAGTCCCCCAGAAGGGACAGGGAATGAAAGCCGAGCCGGTTTTCTTACAGCCACCAGCTCAGTCTGTCAGTCTGAGTCTGACCAACAGTGGTTCAGCCAGACTGGAGCTGGATGGTCAAGTCACCCGCCTGCCAGTGCAGGACATCGCAAAGAGGGGTGTCAGAATCCCCGCCTGCACTGACATGGGCCTGGTGAGTGATAGTAAGTTCAAAGACAGTGAACTAGCTATCCCAGTACTGGGGCAGCTCCCCGAACCCCTAGCAAGGGAAGGGGGGAGCGAGCAGGTGTCCTACACCCACGCCCAGCGAACGATTGTAAACATGCCGATAGAGGGATTCCTCAATCAGGAAGTGTGCAGGGTGGACCTGAACAGTGAGAATGGGGTAACAATCCCAGATCACTCAGGTGCTCCAGATGACCACTCAGCCGAGGGTCAGGCATGCTCCACCGCTGCACCGCCCCCTGCAGGGTTCCTAGAGCACAGGCATGAACAAATCGAAAAAGCAGATGCCCTGGAAAAGGAGGAGCAGCATCAGCAGCTGCGTCAGATCTCCCCATATTTCCAGGATGTTGGTGCCCAAGATGCCACAGGGCATACTGAGAAAGACACCATGTACACGTGCGCCAGCTTAGAAAGGCGACAGTCATTCAGAAGGAGATGACTGGGATCAGCCACCCGAAAAGACTTTTGGGAGGACTGATTGCTGCCGCCACTGTTGCACGTTTGCTTTTTTCTGGTAGGTTTGTGTACTACTGGCACTCTCACCCTGACTGCCCCAAGAAGGCAGAGGTCAGAGATGCCGGAGGGTAGTGACAGACTGTATCGACAGCAGCAAAAGTTGGAAAGCTTAGGGAAAACCCTACAGGCGATTTCCTATGCAACAGGGTTAAACCTTATTCCCCAACCAGTGGACATGATTGTTGGTGTTATACAGTGGGTTTATGCTTGTGTGCAACAGGCCAGAATGTTGACACAAGACCTATTAAGGGAGCTTAGTGCCACTGTAGCCAGTCTAACCACGGCACGATTCCCAACCCACTTGATTCCACTCTTCTCAGTAGAGGAGTATGTGACATTAACCCCATCGCTCATAGCTCACCCAGAAGGCAATCCAAGATTGAATTTGGTTCCAAATCTTGAGATGGGTATGGCTACCAAAGCTATCCATTGGCTGTGTCTAAACGATTCACCAATGAAGGGTGTAAAGCTACTAACGAGCAGAGGGAGGTTAATGAACCCCATGAAGAGCAGGTAGGAAGTAAATGGCTGGTCAGCACACCACATTTAACTGACACTATGACTTGTGACAGGCATGATACAGCTACCACAATGCAGCTACCTAATCAAACAGTTTTCCTGCAAGTTCCTGAGGAGGCCATAGTACAGCATGGTAACTTAACACTGTACGGTCTGGAACCAGACAACATAAGACCAAACTTGAGGTCATGGATGCCTTCAGGTGCCACACTATTGAATTGGATAGAAATCCAAGAAACAGTAAGCCCTGAAGAGGTACAGGTAGTTAGTTTGCTTTAATGGAACAAACCTCCAAACCACCCTAGCAGATACCCAACACAGGTGATGTGGTTTATCGCGGGGCTGGGAACAGGAACTGGTTATATTTTAACACTGGGAAGCTGGATCATGACTGACAGTGTACTCTGAATGCTGTACTCTTGCATCAAAATGTAATCTGGGTAGCATGAATGAGTCAAAGGTAGCATGTCAAAAGAAAGGAAGTGATTTCTCCCCAAATATCTACTACAGAGGTATCAGATATTGACAGTGAACTTCCTGATGTGTAATTCCTAGACCTAGATAATGTCTCCTACCGTGTTTATACATACTCCAGATGTTATTCATCCTGTTTGTATCCAACACTGGTTCCGGTATGAATTCTCGAGGAGTAATGTGGACATTTAAGATTAATGTTCTAATGGCAAGGGACATCACTTAACTCTGTTTTGTTTTGAAGGCAACAACGCCTCAGGACCTCGTGACCTTCAAAAAGGGGGGATATGTAGCGGCGAGGCTTATTAATAAGGCAGAATTAAGTGTTCTGAGCCTTCCCAAATGAGGCCCCATTTCTCTGTTCATCTCTGTGGTGCAGCCACAGAGAAACTGTTCTGCAGGGTGATTTAAGGTCCTAGGACAGCTCCCAAAGGGGGATGCACTTAGCTAAGCCTGGCTATCATGATCAATGGTCATCCATTGGCGCCTATCTGTCTAGGGAGTGCCAGTTGGACATCTGGACTGCATTACTAAGTGTCAGGACTAAGTGACTCATATCTCACCTTGATCAATCAATCAGGGACTGGTAGGGCCGAGTAACCCACGTGGGACTCTGGTGCCTATGGAACTTTCAGCCAATCAATGAGCTGAAGTTCCTCCAGGTAAAAACAGGCAACACAGAGAGCCTGTGAGATTCAGTAAGATTCAGAAGGGAGGATTCAGAGGATTCTGTGGACAATTCTAAAGGGAATTCAAAGGAGAATTCCAGGGCAGGGCGGCCCAGGAGCAGAAGGCTCCCAAGGGCAGGACATTCTCGCAGCGCGCCTCCTGACCATCCTGAGACTCAGCCCGGACAACCACGGAACGGCCAGTGTGTCCGAGTGCCAGAACTTTCTTTGTTCAAAGAGTCTAGAGCGGAGGTTGCCAGAGAATAACCAGAGGATCCACCCGAGGTTAGCACCAGCAGCAGGCCTTGTGAACAGGTCGGAACTGTGGACAGCTGAATCACTATTCAGAACTAGCTCTTCATCAGAAACGAACCGGTCCTCTTCCTGACTTGCTGGGACCCACAGTCATCTTTTCTCCTGTGCACAAACTTTGCTAGTTAAAGCCCACAGTGAGCATCAGCAGCGCAGCGTCGCAAGCCGCATTAGTACCTGTGTGTGCGCGTTGTTTGAGTTATGTCACATGGTTGGATTCTAAAGCCATCAGAAGAATCAACTTTGTGATTTACTGCTACATATTTGGCGTCCCTGAGCCGGTTTTCTTACATGTGAAAATAACATTTTAGCATCATATTATTACATACAGGTCTCTAGCTTCAACACAGTGATATACATATACTCAGTGATTTATTGGTACATGCCCAGGTCAATAATCAGAATGAGGATTTATTTCCAGACGGGCTACAGGTAGTGTTGTGAAATACTTCAACACACTGGATCGCAGATTTAGACCCCCTGCACTCTTACTCCTTAAAAACCAAAGAAATGAAGATATGTAGCAATCACATTGCAACAGGGCTGACAGTGACTTAATGCTTATACTAGTGGACTTCTGGTACCTTTAGGGTACGGTGTTCCCTGAAGGGCTCTCAAACCCCGCATTTCAGATGCCTAGCTGTTTCGCTGATGTGTTGCACCTCAGAATCACTTTTAAACCTTACCTCTGGTATCTTTAATCCCTATTGCTCAACGCATGGTGAAAGTATTGCATAAATGTGTCTGAAAATGAGCAATGGGCACCTGAGAGACTCATTTGCCTGTTTCACAAATGATCATATTTGACTAGAGATTGGGATTCAGTTGTGCATTCTGACAGCAATCGCTTTCAAAAAACGATACATTCTGGATGAGGTCAAGGTGCAGGAACACTGTATTTAGGATGTGTTTGCACTTATTCTGTGTCTCTAGCTTCAACACAGCGATATATGTATATGCTCACTGATTTTTTGGTACATGCCCAGGGCAATAATCATTATGAGGATTTATTTCCTGATGTGCTAGGGGTAGTGTTGTGAAATACTTCAACACACTGGATCGCAGGTTTAAACCGCCTGCACTCTTACTCCTTAAAAACCAACAAATGCAGATATGTAGCAATCATATTGTAGCAGACACTCATTTGCCTGTTTCACAAATGATCATATTTTACTAGAGATTCTGTTTGGGATCCGGATGTGCATTCTGACAGCAATCTCCTTATCGCGGCTTTGCCCTTCTTGCCTCTTTGGACAATATCTCCATCTTGTGGTCGTTGTTGGTAATGTGTAGACAACATCTCCATCTTGTGGTCGTTGTTGGTAATGTCTTCTTATGCCCTTTTTTATTTTAATTCTCTATTAGTTGATTCTAGAATCTCTACAATGGAGATGAAAACATCAGTTTTATAGCAGACAATATGACATTATTTATAGTCCAATTAGAAACTTATTACCCTGTTTTTAACATAATAACAAATTAAAATTGATTAAAACTAAGTTTGGAACACCAGGGAACATAACAAATGATTTTTAGGAAAACCATGAGGTTCTCTGTGTCCAATGCCTGCAAGGGGAGAAAGCTAGAATCCTTTGATTTTTTCAAAATTTGAAAATAAACATCATATAACAACAGCTTTCATTCCTAGGATTGAAAAATAACCATTTTTGAAGACATAGTTTCTAAAACACTACAATAAAGTTAAAAACATCAGTTTTATATTACATTATTTTTAGTGAAATTAGTCATTTTTTGCACTATTTTTAATAAAATATCTAATTAAAAGTGATTAAAATTAAGTTTGGAACAACAAGGAACACAAAAAAAAAAGATTTTTAGGAAAACCATGAGGTCCTCTGTGCCCGATGCCTGCAAGGGGAGAAAGCTAGAATCCTAAAAAAAAGTTATCAATTCTAGAGCCTAAGAGGAAAACAAGACAAATGTATATCTCCAAATAATTTTATGTGCTTCAGAAGAGCCCAGGAAAGTTTTTTGCATACATGAAACCACGCCCGTTTGCACATAAGCAGACATGGTTGCACACACGACTGCATGAAAGCACACGTGCATGCGAAGTCATCCTGTTGAGCATTTGAAAAGCCGCACCACGCCACACTTGAAATAGCTCTTACATTAGTGGTAGACACAGGAATCGCCGCAGGAATCAAAATTGAACCTAGTTGCCACATCACATACATCCTGTTCAACGATAAAAAGGTAACATCTATCCTCGCTCCAGAGTAAATCTCACGTTGAGGGCATATTTTTTTCCACTTTACCATGAGTCGGGCTCGGCTGCACAGAGGCGAGAGCAGAGCAATGAGGTCACGGGAACAGGGGAGTCACACGCTGGCGGTTTGAACACGCGGAAGATCACTGCAGGATCCACAGTATGTGGACCCTCCGTGCGCCATCAGTCCACACTCCGGGCTCTGAATCCTGCCATCCGAGTTAAGATCTCGGCGGAACCTGAGGCACAGTTCCTTCTTAAAACGTAATCTGGTGAGGATTTCTAGAATCGTACTTGTATAGATGCAGCCTTTAATGTGTTGCTAGGATAAAATTGATGACTTCTTGAACTTCAGTAGGCAACTGCCCTCTTGATTTCGGATTTAATTTCTTTATTACAGGGGCGCTTTTATGAAGACAGAGTCATGTTCAGGTACTTTGCTTGATGGAGGAAGCTCATTACGGACTCTGTGATCTGCTCACCTGGAGTCTGGAAGAAGGGACAATTTTATGATGCTTTGGAAGATAATGTTTTTTTTTTCTTTGAAATCGAAATGAATCAGAATATCAGTGCAAAAGACAAACTCTTGGTTTGGTTTAAAGAGATATGGTTTTAAAACAGACAAAATGTAGAAAACAGGTGTTTCTCACTATTGGAAAAGAATGGACCGGGGGTATTTTACGAGTTGCAGTGCTGATCTCACTGGGTTACAGTCCTGCAGTGTTACACCAGGGCCAGTGGCGCAATGGATAAAGCGTCTGACTACAGATCAGGAGATTGCAGGTTCGACTCCTGCCTGGCTCGGGTCGTTTTTAAACGCATCGGGCTACTCCCCTAAGTAGTCTGTGCTACTTACTGCATTGTAATCGTACTCAGTAAGAGATTTCCTTCATGTAAATGAACTGCACCTGACAGCTTTAGAAAAACACCTGGGCTCAGTACGGTGCTGAGAGCTCAGCGTTGCTGTTCTAATTAGCACGCACTGCATCGGCTATGAACCCGAACTTTTCAATTATTCCGATCAGTAAGTCAACACGTAGTCCACATGAAAGGTAGAAATATTCTCTTGTCTGTCTCTTGTTTGTATAGAACTGAATGTCCCTGACAATGTACTGTTAGTTTTAATTGAAGAACGGCATTTGTGTTCAAATATACCAGACAAGTTTACGTAACTGCTCATGCGACACTCAGTTGTAATTAGTCAAGAAATAAAGTCGAACAACAGCTGCGGGTTTGATTCTGAACGTATGAGATTGCAGCGCCTTTTACTTCCATTGACAAATGATAGAGATTCGAAGAGAGATCCTTCAGACCAACAAGCAAACCCACGGCTATTTCGGTTTTCTATCTAGGCAACGTTGGTGTCTGCAATAGCATACATGAAAGCGTGATGCAATTTCTGTGGCTACATTTGTTGCACATCATGCACAGTAAGAGTGTTTCTAACACCAAATAAAAAGTCAACAATTAGCGATCACGCCTTCTCCTCAGTTAACCCACTGAAACCCTTGCTGTTAACAGTTCTTTAATGCGTGCTCTACGAGCACCTACATATCGTGTCGGTTCTTTCAGCTTTATTCATTAGGTTTTCAAAGGCATAAGTAGAGCACCAGAGGTGCGAACGCAGAATGTGTGGTAATCTGAAGAACTGCTTTCCATGGCAGCGGGTCCAAGCGATTTAACATTTTTATAGTACCGGGAAAGGAGAAGCGGCACTTTGCCTTTGCCGCGCAGGCACAAGGCGACGTGCGGCAGACGCCGGAGTCGGCAACTTCCGAACCTGCGCGGGGAAGCCCCAGCGCATTTCGAGTCCATCGCCTTAACCACTCGGCCATGACAAAAGCGAGCTCGCTGCCGCCGCATTCCTCCTATAATCTAACACGGACTGCGATTTGGCTGCGGAAACCTTTTTAAAGTCGCTCTCCGTTAAAAAAAAAATACCTTTCACAAGATTCGTGCCGGCAGACAGACATGCCTCAGAGGGTTTAAGGCTGGCTTCACGTTCAAATGATGAAGTCCCCCAGTCCGGATGTCAAAATGCAACTTTGGCAGACAGAAAAAACATCAACAAACCACAAATGTGGAAAAGGATTTTACAAGCTGCACCACACTGCACTTTCAAAAGCATTTACATTCGTGTTAGACGCAGGAATTGCCTTTGATTTGCGCGCTTACGAACGCCATGGAAAACGAAACAAAACTAAAGCCCTCAGCTCCTGCACTTGATTATAATGCCGTTACGTGTCGAAGCAGGAATTTACGTCATCCTACCACTGCAACACGGGGAATAGAGCGAAATGAGCACAATCTACGAATTGTCTCTAAACAGTCCCTACAGTTGTAAGACGCCTGGAAGCGTGCACCCCCATCATTAATCTTTGCGCATCTGTGCAAGGTAAACTCTGGAGCAGTCTCTGAAACGGCTCAAAGGAAACACGTGATTGATTCCATGTGCATCTGGGGTTCATTTCTTATTTACATTTAATTCAAGGGAAAGGCTTGGGTCAGTTTCAGACGGCCTCCAACAGCGAGATTCAAGCGTCCCACCTTCAGCCCAATCTGCGCCGCCAGAACGCCAATGGCTCCTCTGGTCTCCGGGGTGCGGTTGTGACTCCGTAACCTAAAGTGTTGGTGGCAGACAAATGGAGACTAACAGGTGATGTCCTAGGACATGACTACATTGTGACACTCGGTGGGGATGGTGACCATTGCTTGGAAAAGAGTGCGAGGCCCCTTTAGAAAAACATTTTGTTAACAGGCATTCTGCCTCAGCCTAAACACCTATAGCTTGCAAAGCACATGCTATTAGACAGGCACCTCTGCAAGACCTTAAGAGTCTCTTAAACTAGTGATAGAAAGGTGTTCCCAATGGGCGATGTTCGGCTTTCAAATCATCTCTCCGTGGAAGCGCCGAGATGCAGCTGTTTAAGGCTTAGAAGCAGCTGACTGTTTCACTACCTAGCTGATCACTGTCAGTCAGGGAGCTCAGAGGTGAAAAGCCTGTCTGAGAGACAATTCGTCGTCGATCAGTTCAATATGTTCCGTACCAGCTCGGCGCACCTGAGATCATCTTGGTAGCCGTGTAGCTCAGATGAGTGAGACAGTAAACCTTCTGCTGCCTAACTTCCCTAATTTTGGGGATCCCTTTGAAAAAGAAAAGGAAAAAAAAACTGGCTCTCATCAGCGTGATTGACCCTACCCAGTGGCCTAATGGCTAAGACACTGGCCTCCTAAAACAGGGATTGTGGGTTTGAGTCCCATCTGGGGTGCTCCTGTCCCATTTTGAGTGTACAAATGTCCTTGTGATTTGCAAAGCTACAACCCCACCTTACTCAGTGAGCGTCTCTGCTTTTCTCTCACATACAGTTGGGAGAAAAACTTTTGTAAACAGCCCTTCGGAATGATGTGGATTTCTGCATGAATGGCTCCTAACATGTGATCTTATCTTTATCTAAGTCATAATAATTAATAAAGAGAGTCTGATTTAACAAACAACACACGCCCAACATTTGACATTGCTGTTTCTTTATTGACCAAATGGTTTAAACAATCAAGGTCATTGATGGAAAAAGTACGTGAACCCTTATATTAAGGAGCTAGTGGAACCTCCTTTATGACAAAAACCTCAATCCCCACTTTCTGTAGCGGCTGGTCAGACCTGAGCAGCGGTTAGGAGGTATTTTGGCCTATTCCTCTATGCAAAACTGTTTCAGTTCATGTATATTTTTGGGATGTCTTGCGCTGAACGGCCTGCTTCAGATCACGCCACAGCACTTCAATGGGATTGGGGTCAGGACTCTTACTTGGCCATCCCAAAATATGGAATTTCTTCTGTTTCAGCCACTCTGTTGTTGATGTACTCCTTTGTTTTTGTCATGCTGCATGACCCAGCGTCTTTCGAGTTTTAGATCACAGGCAGACACCCTGACATTCTGCTGTAGAATTTCCTGATACATCTTGGAATTCATCGGTCCCTCGATGATTGCAAGCCGTACAGCCTCCGCCATGCTTCCCAGGTGGGATGAGGTTTTGGAGTTGGTATGCAGTGTTTTGTTATCTCCAAACATAACGCTGTGCACATTTACCAACAAGTTCAACTTTTGTCACGTCTGTCCACAGAACATTGTTCCAGGAGTTGCTGTGGAACATCCATGTGGTCTTTAGCAAACTTGAGAGGGGCAGTGGTGGTTTTTTTTGGGGGGAGAGCAGTGGTTTCCTCCGTGGTGACCTCGCATGATCACCACTCAGATTTCTGTTCAGATTTCTTCTTATGGTGGACTCATGGACACAGACGTAAGACAAAGTCAACCACCTGTTCGCTAGATCCCATACCCACTCAGCTAGTCAAAGATTCCCTCGAAGGACTGGCAGGACCTATAATTAGTATGATGAATGCATCGCTTGCGTCAGGCGTTGTACCTGATCAATTTAAGGTAGCGGTTGTTAGACCGCTCCTTAAGAAGTCAAATTTGGATCCACAAGTTCTTAACAACTACAGGCCTGTCTCAAAGGTCCCATTTCAATCTAAAAGTTTTGAGAGAATAGTTGTTGCCCAACGTCAATCGTATCTGGATTCAAATAATATACTTGAGAAATTTCAGTCTGGTTTCTGAAACAGCATTAACAAGAGCCTTAAATGATATTCTCTTAGCTACTGATGCGCGGAATGCAACAGTGCTAGGTTGCAACAGTGCTAGGAATGCAAACGTTAGGTTGCGCTTCTTCATGCTGCATGGTCGGCATGAGTGGAGCTTTTTAAACGTCTGTACTTAGTGCGCCTCATAAGAAATCGTTTGTCCCCGTTCAAAAGAGATTGTGCGATGTCCTGCAGCGTTCGCAAAGCAAACCTTTGACAGTTTGAAAAGAGGAATTTATTCTGCTTCCTGTGCGTGCAGTAGTTACAAAGTTGAACGTCTTTACACGATCTGCTGCAGTTTTCAGTGGGCGGGCTTTGTCAGATGGCTTGGAAAAACGCACTGTGTTTCGGCTCGGGAAACATCATGAGCAGTGTCCTGCATGTTTTCTGTGTATAGCTGTCTTTTAACGCATACAGAATTCATTCGAAATCATTGATTTCTCCAATTAACAAAGGTCCCTTAAAGGATGAGTCAAAGTAACGTCTAATCGGATTAGTTTCCTTAGAGCTGGTTTAGAGTTTGCTCAAGAGTTTACCTTTCACAGATGCGCAAAGAAGAATGTTGGCGGTGCACGCTTCAAGGCGCCTTACAGCTGTAGGGAGTGATTCGAGACGATTCGTGGCGTGTGCTCGTTCCCATATACCGTACACCCCGGGGTGCAGTGCTAGGATGACGTATAATACCGCTTGGGCAAGTAACGGCGTTATACGCAAGTGCGGGACGTGAGGGTTTTCGTTTGTTCGTTTTGTTTTGCTCTGCTTTGCTTTGTTTTGCTTTCCATCGCGTTGGTAAGAGCGTAAATAAAAAGGCGATTCCTGCGTCTACCACTAATGTAAGAGCTATTTCAAGTGCGACGTGGTGCGGCTTTTCAAATGCTTGTGGGCATTTCTCTGTTGTTGATTCTTTTTTTGTGTGTAACAAAGTGGCATTTTCATGTCCGGACGGGGAGACTTTATCATTCCGACATGAAGCCACCCTTAAGTCCTCTGAGGCGTGTCTGTCTGCAAGGCTTGTATTTTGGAAATGTTTTTTTGAAACGGAGAACGACTTTGAAATAGGCTTCCGCCGGCGCCTCGCGATCCAGGTAAGATTGTAGCAAGAACGCAGCGGCAGTGGGGCTTGCTGTAGTTGTGGCCGAGTGGTTAAGGCGATGGACTAGAAATCCATTGGGGTCTCCCCGCGCAGGTTCGAATCCTGCCGACTACGTTATCCGCCTCCAGGCGGTGTGTTTCGGCGCAAGCAAAGAAGCGCGCCTCTTTGCTGTTCCTGGTGGTTTTAAAACGCCCAATCGCTTGTACCCGCTGCCTTGGAAATAAGTTCTTCAGCGTCCGCGAATGGCATTTTGCAGCTGGAAGCAGATGTCGACGCGTTTTGCACAGAGCACCAAAAAAGCGTCTTTTTTGAAGGCCCAGGCACTGAGCATTGGTGGTTCAGTGGTAGAATTCTCGCCTGCCACGCGGGAGGCTCGGGTTCGATTCCCGGCCAATGCAGTGGCTTTTGCAGCGAGCGGCTCCATCACTTGCATCCCCTTGCAACTCGCAACTCAAAAAACCCACTGAAGCTAAGCAGGTGTGAGCCAGGTCAGTACCCGGATGAGGGTGAGCTACAGGGGAAAACAAAGCTTCCAGCTGGAAGCGGTGTTAATGGTGCCGGCGGTGGGGCGCTCGCCCTGAGGTCTGTGCGGGTCCCAATGCCCCAGTATAGTGACGGAGATGCTGTGTTGTAAAAGGGCGCTGTCTTTTGGATGAGATGTAAAACCGAGGTCACAGCGCTCTGTGGTCATTCAAAATGACCACCAAAACCTTTGACAAAAGCTCTTGGTAATTGATGGTCTTCAATAATGCTTCTCCTTTAGGTACATTTTAAATCAGCTGAAAAATGCTGTGAAATGGGGGGGCACTTCAGGCCAGTGTAGGATTTGGGTTACAAGAACCATGAAACTGCACGAGAAAGCCCGTACACTGAATTACACGGCTTTCTATTCAAAGGAGGACAAAAGAAATTCCCTGAGTTCGATTTTTTGCAGCACAGAGAGAAGCACTGTTGTGAGGCCAGTTAGCTCAGTTGGTTCGCGCGTGGTGCTAATAACGCCAAGGTCACGGGTTCGAGCCCTGCACAGGCCAGGAGAAGAGAAAAGTGTTTGAAGATTTAAGAGTGTCTTAGGTGGAGCCAAAATCAAGTGTCACAAATACAAGTGGGAGGATTTCCAATGTTTAATATGGTAAAAATAAGCGGAAGTTATCTGCCGGTCCGGCACAGTCTGCCATGCTTTTGTCATATACTGTAAAGTGGTGTCGAACTGGGTGTCGAACTGGAGCCTCACCATTTGCATATGTGAGGCTCCAGTTATACATCGAGTGTTGTTAAATAAAGCACTGACTTTATTTAACAACCACACCAAAACCTAACACAGGAGCTACACACACACGAGGAGACTGACGAAAACGTACGCACATTTAGGGTGGTAATTACCTAACAACACACTCTACTTTTACAGGACTACACAGGGCACTAGAATTACTAGGACATTATTTACACAGGTAGGGTCAGCCGCTGGTCATCGTGCTGACCCTCAGACTCTTCCCGGCTACCACTCCCAGCATGCCCAGCGGTACTACGAGCGCCTAGGGGCGCTTCCTCCTCACCACCAGGCGAGGGCGTTACAATATTTACTATATTTATTATACACGTGTAAATTAATTACTGCGAAAATAATTTACTTTGTACACTGTGCAGAGTGCCGTATACTCCTAGTGTTAGATGTGTTTTCGACGTTATATATGCATTTATTAATGTCGTCGATTTTACGGTTGCAATTCGACGTTGATTATACGTCGAGGCGACGTATATATACGTATAGCCATATTTTCGCCGTGAATATACGTATATTCGACGAATCAATGCCCACAGCTTGGCATACAAGGGTTTTGCGGAGGGGTCTTGCCACCTGCCTGAAAAAAAAACAGTAAAATTTTTGAGTGCCTATAGAGTTTCTATTTTTATTTTCTTGAGAAAAGTTGATACCATTTCCTGGAAACCCCGTCCCCCATCAGTGCGCGGTGCCCGGGGAAAAATCTGTAGGGGGGCTTCTGAAATTCTGAGGGGGGGTGATATTTCGGTTGAAACGGAGCTGTACGGTGCAGCTACCCAAATGAAATCTCGCAGCTATGCCATTGATTAGTGCTTCATGATAGAAGATAACGACTAGTAATCTGGTATTTGCGATGAAGTTCAGTTTCACATTTTTCGTCACTCTCACTGGAGAGTATTGCCTGGAGCGAAAAGTACCATAAGCGTTCATTTTTGCAGCTACATGGACGTTCTGGATCGTTAAGAAAAAATGTTGTAAAACCAACAGAAAGCACAGACTGCTATAACTAGTCCTAGTTATATAACGATTTTAAGTATAATGATAAACTACTGCAAGGAATCGGTCCACCTGAGCAAACAGGATCGTAATGTTGACACTTGTAGCGGCGAGGCTTAATAATAAGGCAGAATTAAGTGTTCTGAGCCTTCCCAAATGAGGCCCCATTTCTCTGTTCATCTCTGTGGTGCAGCCACAGAGAAACTATTCATGCAAGATGTTTTCTTTTGATAAGGACAGCTCCCAAAGGGGGATGCACTTAGCTAAGCCTGGCTATCATGATCAATGGTCATCCATTGGCGCCTATCTGTCTAGGGAGTGCCAGTTGGACATCCGGACTGCATTACTAAGTGTCAGGAGTAAGTGACTCATATCTCACCTTGATCAACCAATCAGGGACTGGTAGGGCCGAGTAACCCACGTGGGACTCTGATGCCCATGGAACTTTCAGCCAATCAATGAGCTGAAGTTCCTCCAGGTAAAAACAGGCAACACAGAGAGCCTGAGAGATTCAGAAAGGGAGATTCAACAAGATTCAGTAAGATTCTGGAGAGGATTCTGTGGACTGTTCTAAAGGGAATTCAAAGGAGAATTCCAGGGCAGGACGGCCCAGGAGCAGAAGGCTCCCAAGGGCAGGACATTCTCGCAGCGCGCCTCCTGACCATCCTGAGACTCAGCCCGGACAACCACGGAACGGCCAGTGTGTCCGAGTGCCAGAACTTTCCTTTGTTCTAAGAGTCTAGAGTGGAGGTTGCCAGAGAGTAACCAGCAGCAGGCCTCGTGAACAGGTCGGAACTGTGGACAGCTGAATTACTATTCAGAACTAGCTCTTCACCAGGAACGAACCGGTCCTCTTCCTGACTTGCTGGGACCCACAGTCATCTTTTCTCCTGTGCACAAACTTTGCTAGTTAAAGCCAACAGTGAACATCAGCAGCGCACCGTCGCAAGCCGCACAGCACAGCCTGGCACGGAGCCAGAGAGCGCGGATTGGACAGCAACAGCCTGCAACTGTTTCTTTGTGCCCGCAGGAGATCTGAATCCCCAGAAATTGGATGAGTATTCAACTTCAATGCATTACAGCTCGAGAATTCAATTGTTATCCAAACCAGTTGATATCAATTTAATTCCTAAGAGTTATGTACTTGTTCGAGTATCTAATGTAGAAGTTATAACCAAGTTCATTTATGAAACGGTCTAAATGAATGATATACTGAACGTATGTCCTCTTGATGTGTAACTCTTTGTAACTGACTGAATATATACCTTTTGTATTCTGATAACCCTCTCGATAAGATCTGTTAGGTTTATATGCATATTCTATGTATTAATAAATGTATCCTCGTGTATTAGTACCTGTGTGTGCACGTTGTTTGAGTTATGTCGCATGGTTGGATTCTAAAGCCATCAAAAGAATCAACTTTGTGATTTACTGCTACAATTAATAATTGTCTCAGTAAATGCCCAAACCCTACAGAACTGGTGCCTTCAGAGAGCCACTATGATTACATATTTGGCGTCCCTGAACCGGTTTTCCCTACATTATTTGGCGTCCCTGGGTCGGTTTAATCTACATTATTTGGCGTCCCTGGCACGGGCGTGGCAAGACTGAAATGAGTCAACCAAGCGGAATAATTCAATATAAAACGCCGCGGGTTTCATACACGATAATGCAGTGTGCTGAAAGCCGAAAGAAAACGTTCCCCTTGCTCTTTAAGCAGTGCTTGATTGTTTTGTGATCTTTTCCGATCTACCGGGTTGATTGCATACTTGATCTTGCGGTTTTCTGTGGTAAAACTGTGATTTCGTACTTAAAAGTAATACTCTTTAAGTTTAACGATGGTTGCTAAAAGGTCTGAATTCGAGTCGCTATTAAGCACTCTCTCTAGCAGCGACAGGTCTGACCACGATCTCTTCCATATCTCCGTCAGCGGAGAAGCTAGAAGGATAAATCTCCATTCTCTGAGAGAGCTAGCGAAGGACATAGAGAGATTTGACCCCGCAGTGTCAGAGAATAATATCGAGAGTTATATTCAAGACCTCAGGTATACCCTGCAGTACCTGCCAAACGCCACAGAACAGGAGAAAGTGTTTCTGGTCAGGAAAACTACCAGCAGAGCTGTACATGAGTGGATGGCTAGGCAGATGAAAGAAGTCTGCAATGACTTTGAGCAGCTGTGTCAAGCACTTATTGAAGAATACAGTGCGTTTATTGACCCGACTGCCGCGATAGCCGCCGCTCTTAACATTAAGCACGAGAGAGCAGAGTCCCCTCGCGAATATTACGAGAGACTTAGACGAACTTATTTTGCAGGGCGAAATGATGAGGGTTGCGAAGAGAACACACATTTCAAGGGTTTATTCATTGCGAATCTCCACCCGTCAGTCAGAAAGATGATCTTAATGCATATAGATGCACAGACCATGAAAATGACTGATATTAAGAGATTCGTGCAGAAAGCCTGGGAGTATGATGTCCAAAGTCGCTCTGAGCGAAAAGCTGTTAAAGCGACTGTGTCCGCCGTCAGAGCCAGCAGGGTTAATTCCCTCCTGCTCGAAGGAGCACAGGCTCCTGAGCTGGCTAAGCCCCGTTCCAAAGCAGGCACACAGGATCGCACCCAGCGTCCTAAGTGCCATGAGAACACCGGGGGAGGGAAAGGGCTAGAAAAAGCTGAACAAAAGGATTCAGTAGCCGCCCGCCTGGCCAGGCTTGAACAAGCTTTATTAGGACAGGGACAACCGCTCCCCAAGGCTGCCGGAAGCGTGAATGAGCTGATACTCTCCACTGGAGGAGGCGGAGACCCGCCCCCTCTCCCTCCCTCAGTCTATCTGATTGAGCGGAAGGGTTCCTGCCTGGATGAATTCAGCCACTCCCAAGTGAGTGCTGACTCCACCCCTGAAGTCACAGAGCAGGCAGTAAAACGCAGAGGAAAAGCAAGAAGCTTTTACCTCAAGGCTGCCATGGGAGATGTCTTACACAGTGAGACACTGATTGACACTGAGGTTGAAAGGTGTTTGATGTCACACGGCAAGCTCAAACGGGTAGAAAAAGAAAAGGGCATGCGACTCAGAGAGGAACCTTTGGTGGATCACCAGAAAGGCAAGGTGTGGAAACAGGTCAAGGCTCCTAAGCCTTCTGTACAGAAGGAAAGGGGGGCCAAGAGGCAGACTGTGCTCACACAGTGCCCACCGAACACAGAAGCCTATGTGGAGATTCCTTCTGTTCCCTCTGGACAAGAAATAAAAATATTTTCTTGTTCCCCGGATATACAGGGAAGTCGTGTCCCGGCTGAGGTCACAACAGCCTCCCTGCCACAGGAGCGGTGCTCCAAGCAGCCGCCTGATCCACCAGGTAAAGCACACACCTTTTACGTCCCTAAAGAGGAGCAGATCTCCCCACCTGGCGATGAAAAGGAGCTTTCCCTGTGCACCCTGGCACCCAAGAGGGGTCAGGAACACCACCCTGTAGTGGTGGAAGGGATCCAGATGGCAGGAGAGCAGGTTGGTGATGTAGCCCTCACCCTTAGCCCTGAGAGGTCCTCTATTAATGAGGATCTGCTTGAGCAGCTGTCACAGGGCCACCGCCAGGTGCCCCTGGTGCAACATTCACAGGTTAGACAGGAGGTCCAGCTGGACGCTGAGACTACTGCGCTGTGGACACACCTGATCCCAGATGCCGATTCCCTCTGCTTTGACCCAGGGAACCTGCAGTCAGGTAACATTATTTCTCACAACTACCAGGTAGTGAGTGAGACTGACCTGATTGTTCCTGCCTCAACGGCAGGGTTGCCTACACACCCAGTCCCCCAGAAGGGACAGGGAATGAAAGCCGAGCCGGTTTTCTCACAGCCACCAGCTCAGTCTGTCAGTCTGAGTCTGACCAACAGTGGTTCAGCCAGACTGGAGCTGGATGGTCAAGTCACCCGCCTGCCAGTGCAGGACATCGCAAAGAGGGGTGTCAGAATCCCTGCCTGCACTGACATGGGCCTGGTGAGTGATAGTGAGTTCAAAGACAGTGAACTAGCTATCCCACTGCTGGGGCAGCTCCCTGAACCCCTAGCGAGGGAAGGGGGGAGCGAGCAGGTGTCCTACACCTACCCCCAGCGAACGATTGTAAACATGCCGATAGAGGGATTCCTCAATCAGGAAGTGTGCAGGGTGGACCTGAACAGTGAGAATGGGATAACAATCCCAGATCACTCAGGTGCTCCAGATGACCGCTCAGCCGAGGGTCAGGCATGCTCCACCGCTGCACCGCCCCCTGCAGGGTTCCTAGAGCACAGGCATGAACAAATCGAAAAAGCAAATGCCCTGGAAAAGGAGGAGCAGCATCAGCAGCTGCGTCAGATCTCCACAGATTTCCAGGATGTTGGTGCCCAAGATGCCACATGGCATACTGAGAAAGACACCATGTACACGCTGCGCCAGCTTAGAAAGGCAACAGTCACTCAGAAGGAGATGACTGGGATCAGCCACCCGAAAAGACTTTTGGGAGGACTGATTGCTGCCGCCACTGTTGCACGTTTGCTATTTCTGGTAGGTTTGTGTGCTACTGGCACTCTCACCCTGACTGCCCCAAGAAGGCAGGTGTCAGAGATGCCAGAGGGTAGTGACAGACTGTATCAACAGCAGCAAAAGTTGGAAAGCTTAGGGAAAACCCTACAGGCAACTTCCTATGCAACAGGGTTAAACCTTATTCCCCAACCAGTGGACATGATTGTTGGTGTTATACAGTGGGTTTATGCTTGTGTGCAACAGGCCAGAATGTTGACACAAGACCTGTTAAGGGAGCTTAGTGCCACTGTAGCCAGTCTAACCACGGCACAAATCCCAACCCACTTGATTCCACTCTTCTCAGTAGAGGAGTATGTGACATTAACCCCATCGCTCATAGCTCACCCAGAAGGCAATCCAAGATTGAATTCGGTTCCAAATCTTGAGATGGGTATGGCTACCAAAGCTATCCATTGGCTGTGTCTAAATGATTCACCACTGAAGGGTGTAAAGCTACTAATGAGCAGAGGGAGGTTAATGAACCCCATGAAGAGCAGGTGGGAAGTAAATGGCTGGTCAGCACACCACATTTAACTGACACCATGACTTGTGACAGGCATGATACAGCTACCGCAATGCAGCTACCTAATCAAACAGTTTTCCTGCAAGTTCCCGAGGAGGCCATAGTGCTCTTGAACTTAACACTGTACTGTCTAGAACCAGACAACATAAGACCAAACTTGAGGTCATGGATGCCTTCAGGTGCCACACTATTGAATTGGATAGAAATCCAAGAAACAGTAAGCCCTGAAGAGGTACAGGTAGTTAGTTTGCTTTAATGGAACAAACCTCCAAACCACCCTAGCAGATACCCAACACAGGTGTTGTGGTTTATCGGGGGGGCTGGGAACAGGAACTGTTGTTATTGTAACACTACTGCCAGGTAGCTGGATCATGACTGACAGTGTACTCTGAATGATGTACTCTCACATCAAGATGTACTCTGGGTAGCACGAATGAGTCAACGGTAGCATGTCAAAAGAAAGGAAGTGACTTCTCCCCAAATATCTACTACAGAGGTATCAGATATTGACAGTGAACTTCCTGATGTGTAATTCCTAGACTTAGATAATGTCTCCTACCGTGTTTATACATACTCCAGATGTTATTCATCCTGTTTGTATCCAATGCTGGTTCCGGTATGAATTCTCGAGGAGTAATGTAGACATTTAAGATTAATGTTCTAATGGCAAGAGACATCACTTAACTCTGTTTTGTTTTGAAGGCAACAATGCCTCGGGACCTCGTGACCTTCAAAAAGGGGGGATATGTAGCGGCGAGGCTTAATAATAAGGCAGAATTAAGTGTTCTGAGCCTTCCCAAATGAGGCCCCATTTCTCTGTTCATCTCTGTGGTGCAGCCACAGAGAAACTATTCATGCAAGATGTTTTCTTTTGATAAGGACAGCTCCCAAAGGGGGATGCACTTAGCTAAGCCTGGCTATCATGATCAATGGTCATCCATTGGCGCCTATCTGTCTAGGGAGTGCCAGTTGGACATCTGGACTGCATTACTAAGTGTCAGGAGTAAGTGACTCATATCTCACCTTGATCAACCAATCAGGGACTGGTAGGGCCGAGTAACCCACGTGGGACTCTGATGCCCATGGAACTTTCAGCCAATCAATGAGCTGAAGTTCCTCCAGGTAAAAACAGGCAACACAGAGAGCCTGAGAGATTCAGAAAGGGAGATTCAACAAGATTCAGTAAGATTCTGGAGAGGATTCTGTGGACTGTTCTAAAGGGAATTCAAAGGAGAATTCCAGGGCAGGACGGCCCAGGAGCAGAAGGCTCCCAAGGGCAGGACATTCTCGCAGCGCGCCTCCTGACCATCCTGAGACTCAGCCCGGACAACCACGGAACGGCCAGTGTGTCCGAGTGCCAGAACTTTCCTTTGTTCTAAGAGTCTAGAGTGGAGGTTGCCAGAGAGTAACCAGCAGCAGGCCTCGTGAACAGGTCGGAACTGTGGACAGCTGAATTACTATTCAGAACTAGCTCTTCACCAGGAACGAACCGGTCCTCTTCCTGACTTGCTGGGACCCACAGTCATCTTTTCTCCTGTGCACAAACTTTGCTAGTTAAAGCCAACAGTGAACATCAGCAGCGCACCGTCGCAAGCCGCACAGCACAGCCTGGCACGGAGCCAGAGAGCGCGGATTGGACAGCAACAGCCTGCAACTGTTTCTTTGTGCCCGCAGGAGATCTGAATCCCCAGAAATTGGATGAGTATTCAACTTCAATGCATTACAGCTCGAGAATTCAATTGTTATCCAAACCAGTTGATATCAATTTAATTCCTAAGAGTTATGTACTTGTTCGAGTATCTAATGTAGAAGTTATAACCAAGTTCATTTATGAAACGGTCTAAATGAATGATATACTGAACGTATGTCCTCTTGATGTGTAACTCTTTGTAACTGACTGAATATATACCTTTTGTATTCTGATAACCCTCTCGATAAGATCTGTTAGGTTTATATGCATATTCTATGTATTAATAAATGTATCCTCGTGTATTAGTACCTGTGTGTGCACGTTGTTTGAGTTATGTCGCATGGTTGGATTCTAAAGCCATCAAAAGAATCAACTTTGTGATTTACTGCTACAATTAATAATTGTCTCAGTAAATGCCCAAACCCTACAGAACTGGTGCCTTCAGAGAGCCACTATGATTACATATTTGGCGTCCCTGAACCGGTTTTCCCTACACACTCAATAACGACACTGATATGTGCAGTTCCTGGACGGATAGCCCTCCTGCCCATCAAACAGACTGAGTGACTGTTCGTGTCATTTAATGTTGTCTGACCATTGACAAAGTACAACTATTTTTTTAGGGCGCAAATTAAGTTATTTAATAACGTGGATTAAATAACTGGATGGCGTGGATTTTTGTCTTAAAGGAAACAGAAGTAGGAGATATATATATGTATGTATGTTTTTGGTGTTTTCCTTGTTTGTGAAATACATATACACACGCACGACACTAACATAAACACACCTCATAATAAAAGAGCAAAGCATTAAGTAGCAGGATTTAAAGGACGTTGAGACCCGAGAATCGCCCTGATTGAGCTCAGTGTGTAAGTCCACCCTGGAGCAAAAGCAGCGATGCTGGCATTCTGGGCATGGTGAATTACTGATCAAGAAAGGGGGTTTTCGAGGTCTCGTTCCTTACCTGTGAACAGTGTGGTGTAAGTCCTCTCTAAAGTCTCTGAGAGGCATTTAGATCTGGAGGTAACAGACGCCCTTGGCTGAATGAGTGCAGGAATGCACAGGTTTTTCAAGTGAAAGCATCCCCTTACTGTATGAGCTGTTACCTCACACACGACAAAAGTAAAAGAGACCGAACATGTGTACTAACTGATGGTTTGAGAAAGTGGTGGAAGGGTCCGTTTATATATCGGAAAAGTGTAAGTTGAAGGAAAAGAAGGAGAAAAATATGGGAAAAGCTGAGTTTGTCAGAGGGAGTCTGGGGCGAAGACGCCTGTAAAATAAGCATATGCGTATTGATTGGCAAAAGCACAAGCATGTAGCTCCCACCCTGGTGCACGGCCGGCACCAGTGGTGGCAGATACATGAGAAAAAAAAGAAATTGGGATGTGACTTCTTAAGTGTGTTTACGGGGAAAACAAAAACCCGGAAGAAAAGATACTTTACTCGCTACGAAAGAGTATAAACAAAAGCGAAAAGAGGCAGTGCAGGAGAATCAGAAACTAAAAGAAGAATTAGTTCCTGGTCGCACTGCACTAGTTAATGTGTTATATCCTGCTCTCCCATAGGGGAACAGACAGGCAGGAAATGAAAATAATTGGGATCAATTCCCACAGTGACCATATGGAGACGGGGGGTCTGGGTGGGATGACACCTGGTACGAGTGTGATAGAGACAGAACAGGAACTCCCTTCTTAAACAGAGGGTGCCTGCAGACCTGTACTCTCACCCTAAGTGGGAGAGGGCCTGATGTAGCGGGGGCTGGCGCTGTTGATGACAGCGTCACTCTAAGTGTCTCGCACCCCATCGAGGGGGTCCGTACTCGCACCTACCTTCCCTGATTCCCCCATACGATCAAATCCAAAACCGGAAGATATTGACTGGTGGGCTAAAGTACCGCACCCAAAATTAGGAATGCAGCGAACCTGGAGTGCACTTCAGGAATTAAAAGGATTCATGTAGAAGTAAAACAAGAATACAGCACATTGTAGTACGAAGAGAAAAATATATTCTCGATGTGTATGTGTGTTTTATGAATTTGTGTGCCGGCATGTATGTGTGTAACTGTGAGTTTTTGTATACTAAATGACGGTGTGAGTGTGTTTAGCCAGCGGGACTGGCTAGAGACGTAACTAAAGAGACTTGATGAAAATCAACTTAAGGAGATTGGAAAATATAAGAGCGTCTGAAACGTATAAGTACAGTACAGGTGGACGTAAAAGTAGTTAGATAAACAGTGTTTGTATTTTTATACAATTAGTTGCAATAGTGAAAACAATTTGGGTTTATTCGAATGTCTCAGACATGCTGAAACGCTGTAGGTTTAGAATCGAGACTGGGGAGAATAACGTCTTGTGAGAAGATCTGTTTACCTAACGATTAGATCCTGTAAATCCCTTGTAGCCTACCTAAGTCTGTCCCAGTCCAGTGGATTAAAATGTACTGTTAATGGAGTGTTGGTTTCTCTGTTAGGGGATACTGGAGCACTACTGTCATGCTTGTTTCACTCCTCTGTTCAACAGTGTGCTATAGAGTAATGTATATGGGGAGATGGCAGGAGGCCACAGGAGTATTGGGGCACCAAGTTTTACTTGCTGAGTACCAGATTTTAATGGGTGGTTTTATCCCAGATCTATTGGGTTGGAATATTATGCATTACAAAGAATGACTATCCAGAACAGGGTATCACGTGGCTTCAACTGACTGTGATCACTCAGTATGTTGATGGTATTCTGAGTGCTTCCCCTGACGAGGAAACCCACAAGTCTGAGTTGCTTCAGCTTTAGAGTGTCTAATATTAAGCAGTTATGATAAGGCCCTTTTGTGTCGAGCATTGTGTGATTTTAACAGGGCCAGGGTGCAATATTTTTACGGGGTGAGCACAACTTTTAACAGATCTGCTTAAGGGGGGAGTGCAGTACAAGGACAAGATTGCCTTGGTACCAGCAGCAAAAGCCGCCTGTAATAATTTGAAACAAGCTCTCTTACAGGTGCTGAGACTGGGGTTTCCTCAGATGGATCAACCATTCTTTGTATGTAAGTGTGGACAAAGGGTTCTGGGCAGCTGTGCTGACGCAGGAGCATGGAGGTAGGCACTATTATACCATTCGATACTGTAGCCAAAGGGTGGGGGACGGTGAAAATTGAAGAAAATGTAATACTGTTTACTGATGGGTCCTCTCTGATGCATGAGGGAGAACAGAGAACAGGCTGAGCCGTTACAACAGAATTCGAGGTGCTAACAATCGGAAAATGCCCCTCCACTGCCTCAGCACAGCAAGCCAGTTAAGAGCACTGATGGAAGATTGTAAAAAGAAAGATGTTAAAAGGTTACTGTATATGTATATAATGTATGTATTTGTTGCATGTAGGCCACAATTCTGGATGGCTATGGAGAAATAAGGTTCTCTCACAACGGCAGGGACTCCAGTTAAGAATACTGGGATTGTCTCTGAACTGATTTGTAGTTTTACAGCTGCCGACAGAAGCAGCTTGAGTAAGGTGTCAATAACACAATAAATAAAGAATTCCAGTAACTCAAGGTAACAACCATGCAGATGCAGATGCCAGACGAGCGGCACTGGGAGGGCGGGAGTCTGAGACCCCTGTGAAACCTCTACTGGGGAAAAGGGAGAATTCAGGTTGAGGCCTTTAATAGATGTTTAATAGTGGTTAGAACAAATGTGTAAAGAATGTGGGGTTGTATGATGATGTGATGTGGGCTGGCACATACCCAAGTGTATGATAAAGATGATCCCGTGGTACGGACTGCCCTGCCCCTTGGATACTGATCTAGGGGCAGACTACACTGGGAAGGTGTGCCAGGCTGTAATTGCCTCACTAGGGGTAAGTTGGAAGTCACATTGCCCCCATCACCCACAGTCTGAA
Source organism: Lepisosteus platostomus (assembly GCF_059453375.1). Taxonomy (NCBI): domain Eukaryota; kingdom Metazoa; phylum Chordata; class Actinopteri; order Semionotiformes; family Lepisosteidae; genus Lepisosteus; species Lepisosteus platostomus. Next base: position 1,481,244 of record NW_028291658.1, on the reverse strand, counting down.
AGACCAACTAAGGAAATATCAACTGAAAGGACACCGTGGGTAGATGCTCTACCTGCAGTCCTGTGCGGTTTGCGGGCTGGAGCAAATGGAACTGTGAGACTGAGCCCATTTGAGATCATCACGGGCAGCCAAAGAAACTCCCTGGAGGCCAAGTTTGGCTAACGCACTGATGAATTAACTAACTCTCTATTAAAGTATTGTAGGTTTGTTAACTGAAGCGGTGCACAGGGCTTGTGAACAGGTGCCGGACGCTTGGGGACCTCCAGCAGAGGGGAGACACGACCGGATACCTGGCGAGTGGGTGTAGGTGAAGAAGAGATACCCTGCCAGACGTTGCAATCCTGCTGGGAGGGACCATATCAAGTGCCACTAACTACTGATTGTGCCATCTGAGTGACAGGATGAGATCGCTGGATCCGCGCATCGCACTTTCACCGACCCACGGCACCAGAGACTGAGTGAACAGAAAGAAGGATGTTGTTACCGTTTCTGTGTCTGATGCTTCCTAAGACCAACAGTGTGCTTGTTAGGCCTGAGGAGCATTACTGGGGATATGGTATCAATACATTCCAGATGTTGGCATATCTATTCAGCCAAAAAATTATAATCGGAGTTGGGTCAATATTGCTGTTCCAAGATCCTGACGATAGATCTCCACATGGCTGAGGTCTGTGTTTGGGTCCTGGGGTAGGACTTTATGTATTTGTAGGATTAGGATTGTTTTATGTGTAAAATTGTAACTATCACTTGTACAAAAACATCAATAACACCTTGTTGTAACCGTGGAACGCACAATGTCATGGTAATGCATGCCTGTACATCTAAAAAGGAAAGATCTGCCCTGACATTGTATTTGTAAAAATAGACAGTCCTGATGTATGCCATATTTTATAAGGGGGGAATGAAGTAAGAGACAAGATGTTAAAAGGGTTAATAACTTAAGTCAGTTCTGCCTGAATATTAGACTTCTAAGCAACAGGGGTTTATGGCAGGAAAGGGGGTTAACTGATAAGGATTCCAGATGCGAGCAAGGAACCCCCTGGGGGTATAATCTTAAACTGACCATTTAGCAAGGGCCTCTTAACTGGCCAAATACCATGACCCCCCCCCCCCCCCCCCTTACAATAACATCGAATGACATCTGAAGCAGCAAGCAAGGACTATATAACCTAAAAGTTTGTACCGGCACATCGAACAATACTTCGGTTTTGTTGTTTCTTGCGGGAAACAAGACTTTGGCTTTATTGTTCCTTGCATGCAATAAACTCATCTGTTTTACTTCATCTCGGGATCAAGAACCTTATTCCTTCTGTTACAACAGGGCTTTCTCACGCAGTTTCATGGTTCTTGTAAAAGCTCTTTACACGCTTGTAAAAGCTTTTACACGCGTTAACCACGGCCGGTGAGTTCAAGGTTGGTCAAAGCTGAAAGCTCAAAGCTGAAATAAATGTATAAAATTTGGCTTGCATCATAGCAGTTGAGCAATAAAGTCTGTCCTAATTAAAGAGTACCCAAAGTTTGAAAGTACAACATAGAATAAGAATAAGAGAAATGGCAAAACGATTTTGTGTCATCTTCCCCATTCACACTATTTTATGTGCCATTTTTTTGCTTATTCACATACTATTTTAATCAAAATAATATTAAGAAAGATCTGTATGTATTCAGATAGTATTATTATTGTTCATACTTACTCGTCAAAAGAGGATTGCTGAGATATTTGCGGATATACTTCTACGTTTGAAAAATGTGTCCAAAATGGTGACCAACGAATACTAGCAATGCATTGTGGTATATAACCGGAAAATATGCTGGGTTCGATATTTTCTCAACGTATGCGTTTATTAATGTTGTCGATATTATGGTTGAAATTTAACATTGATAATACATCGCGGTTATGTGCCCCCTGCTATGAGCTGATGTGCAATTTTAACGCATGCAGTTAGTAAGGATCGGTCACTGTTGTATGGTATTATATATAATGACATTATGGAATAGGATGGGGACAGGCCTGGCATCACGGGGGGAGGGGGGAATGTCGCCCCTTCAGTTTTGGGCAAAAAGTTTTACTTAACTTAATTTGCGCCCTAAAAAAATAGTTGTACTTTGTCAATGGTCAGACAACACTAAATGACACGAACAGTCACTCAGTCTGTTTGATGGGCAGGAGGGCTATCCGTCCAGGAACTGCACATATTATTGAGTGTCAACATTACGATCCTGTTTGCTCAGGTGGACCGATTCCTTGCAGTAGTTTATCATTATACTTAAAATCGTTATATAACTAGGACTAGTTATAGCAGTCTGTGCTTTCTGTTGGTTTTACAACATTTTTTTCTTAACGATTCAGAACGTCCATGTAGCTGCAAAAATGAACGCTTATGGTACTTTTCGCTCCAGGCAATACAAACCGTGAGAGTGACGAAAAATGTGAAACTGAACTTCATCGCAAATACCAGATTGCTAGTCGTTATCTTCTATCATGAAGCACTAATCAATGGCATAGCTGCGAGATTTCATTTGGGTAGCTGCACCGTACAGCTCCGTTTCAACCGAAATATCACTCCCCCCTCAGAATTTCAGACGCCCCCCTACAGATTTTTCCTCGGGCACCGCACACTGATGGGGGACGGGGTGTCCAGGAAATGGTATCAACTTTTGTCAAGAAAATAAAAATAGAAACTCTATAGGCACTCAAACATTTTACTGTTTTTTTTCAGGCAGGTGGCAAGACCCCCTCAGCAAAACCCTTGTATGCCAAGCTGTGGGCATTGATTCGTCGAATATACGTATATTTACGGCGAAATTACGGCTATACGTATATATACGTCGCCTCGACGTATAATCAACGTCGAATTGCAACCGTAAAATCGACGACATGAATAAACGCATATATAACGTCGAAAACACATCTAACACAGTGCCTGAGGCTTTTTACTGTATGTATCGTGTGCCGCAACTAGGAGTATACGGCACACTGCACAGTGTACGAAGTAAATTATTTTCGCAGTAATTAATTTATTATATTTACTATATTTATTATACACATGTAAATTAATTGCTGCGAAAATAATTTACTTCGTACACTGTGCAGAGTGCCGTATACTCCTAGTTGCGGCACACACGATACATACAGTAAAAAGCCTCAGGCACTGTGTTAGATGTGTTTTCGACGTTATATATGCGTTTGTTAATGTCGTCAATTTTACGGTTGCAATTCGACGTTGATTATACGTCGAGGCGACGTATATATACGTACAGCCGTAATTTCGCCGTAAATATACGTATATTCGACGAATCAATGCCCACTGGGAACAAGCTCGCTTCTTTCTACCATGATGTCACCATGACCAAATCTGTCTTTAAACACCTTGCTCAGTCTCTAACGAGACTGTCAAAAATAGCTTTCGCTGATTGTATTGCAAACCGGCGGAAGCGGGGTATTGGGAAAAGTTTTCAACTAGCAATAATCCCGCCTCGGCTAAACCTCACAGGCTACGATACTGCCACTGCGCAAAGCTGACGGTTGCCAGGCAACCACGGGGATCCTATGGAAATCGTTATCAATCGTCTCATGGCATGTCGTTGCTGTAACGCTTCATATTTGTCGTCTTCTTCTAGCTTGAGGTTTTGAAGAATTTCATGACAGACAAGGGCTCCGTTGGGAACAAAGAAACCCGTTGATTCTTTTCAGCAGCAGAAATACAACCCTTTAAATACAAGATGACAGAACAATGACGAAGGGCATGCCGGGAGGAACTCATGCACTACAGAGGAAAGGGGGTGGGCACGTACAGTTCACATTCAAGCCACAAGTACTCTTCTCGGATGTTGCACAAACAAATCCTAACGTCTTGAAAGCATTGCGGCATGTTTGTGTCCCACTTCCCGTGGCTGCAGGATGACTGACACGAACGGACAAACACAATCTGTGGCGTTTAGCGTGACATAGTCTTGCAGGCATCGTGCTGTCTCACTGCAATACTATACCGCTGGAGGAAACAGTCCATCTGGCCATGAAACTCATTTGAACGTCTAGCTACAGCAACTAACAATATCATGATTTATTCAGGATGTGTGGAATCAGCACGTCCCGGAGACAGCTTCCGAAATCTTGAGCATTCTCTGGTGGTAGGGGCGTTCAAGATGGCGCTCAGGTGGGAGGTAAAGTTTAGTGGTTGAGGATTTTTTTTGAGTTTTTCATGACCTGAATGTTAATTTTTGCTTTTTTTGACTACAGAAAAATAAGGACTTAACACTACTTGTTTAAACTTCAGTTATAATTGAAAGAAAAAAAAACGATTTTTTTTAGGTTTAAGAATTTCGATATGAGTAACACTGGGAAAAGAAAAGAGAGTGCTGGGTCTTCGAAGGAGAACTCTAAGATACCTCACTCGTATATGTATAGCACTACAAGAAAATTGATGGCAACTAAAGGGAAAAGTGAAGCAGCTGGAGGGGACGTGGAAAGAGTGCTGGAGATGCGCTCGTACGCGAGCGCTCGCAGCCCAAGTGAGACTCAGCTGCCAGAGGAAGAGCCGGAGTCCCTGCCCAGCACACCTGTGAAAACCCCAGCAGCCAAGAGAGGAAGGGGCGACCTGACGCTGGAGGAGCTCCAGACCAACATCTTCAACATGATGGCACAGAGCATGGGTGAGCTGAAGGAAATGACTTGATCTAATACAGTCGCAATCGAAAGTCTTAAAAAGTCCATGGACTGTGTGTTTAAAGAGGTTGAAGACTTAAAGAGTGAAGTAAAAGTTCTTAAACAAGTAAATACCAAACAAGAAAAGCATATTAAAGAACTTGAATTGAAAGTGAACGATGTAGATAGATACCGTTGATGATGGAATTTAAAATTATTTGGAGTTAAAGAGGAACGTGATAAGGACCTTGTTGCAACAGTGAAGGGTATCTGTAAAAGGACCCTGCCGGACCAGGAGGACGTAATATCGGCCATTGACTTTGTTCACAAGCTCGGGAGAGCGAACATGTCTGGGCAAGTGCTCCCCAGATCGATTATAATACAGTTCACCAAGAGGACGGCGAGGGACATGCTGTGGCGAGCGGCGAGGGGGAATGAGTATTTGAATGGGAACAAACTGAGGTTTGCAGAGGACCTGTCTGCTGCGGACAGGAGTACCAGGAACCAGCTGTGGCCCCAGGTTGAAGCTGCCAGAAGAGAGGGGAGGAGAGCCTACTTTGTGGGAGCGAGGGCCTTTGTGGACGGGAAGGAGATTTGCTCCCAGTGACTGCTCAGTGAATGATTATGTTTGGTTTTATTTGTTATACCAGTATATACTAGTGTTTCTTTAGTGTTAGTTTGGAATGGTGTAGTTAAGTGTTAAGGACTGTTATAGTTCTGGTTCTTTGAAAAACTCAATAGTTTAGACAGTCTTAGAGTTAGTTATTTGCTTTTGTGTATGTCTTTTTCATGAATGCCAGAGGTACTCGAAATGTTGTTAAAAGAAAAACTGTGTGCTGAGTTTTATTTTTTACAGGAAACGCATGCATGTTGAAACTAAAGTTTATAAATAATTGAGAAATATTAAAGCAAGGAAAATATGATACGTGTAAAATATACAATTTGATCACATAATTACTTAATTACCTCTGGTAGTTAAATGCTTTTTTCTGCTGCGTTTTTTTTTCTCTTGTACATGACTCTGATCCTCTTGTTGTATTTGTATTTGTAAATTCTATGTTTAATAAAATTTTTTTAAAAAAAAGCATTCTCTGGTGGTGTCCTGCAGACTTCCTGTGGGCATGCGTTGGTGGTATAGTGGTGAGCATAGCTGCCTTCCAAGCAGTTGACCCGGGTTCGATTCCCGGCTAACGCAGTGGTGAATGTTTTCAAATGCTATCATGAGCCTTGGATTGTGACTAGCAAAGCGAAGCCTTTTGAAAGAGCTAAAGCACTGAAAAACGGAATTGAGGGAGAATCTTACAGGGGATTCTGAGTGGTGTCTGCATACACGCAGTCCGATATGGGTGCTGAAAGCTTGAGCTACTCTCAATGTCATGCTGGCTTTCCCCGGAGTAAATCTGTTACATTGAAAGAATGCTTCTCGCAGGTTCAAAAAGGGACCCTTGTTAATTGGAGAAATCAATGATTTCAAATGAATTCTGTATGCGTTAAAAGACAGCTATACACAGAAAACATGCAGGACACTGCTCATGAGTGTGGAGTTCAGCCGAAACACAGTGTGTTTTTTCAAGCCATCTGACAAAGCCCGCCCACTGAAAACTGCAGCAGATCGTGTAAAGACGTTCAACTTTGTAACTACTGCACGCACAGGAAGCAGAATAAATTCCTCTTTTCAAACTGTCAAAGGTTTGCTTTACGAACGCCGCAGGACATCGCACAATCTCTTTTGAACAGGGACAAACGATTTCTTATGGGGCGCAGTAAGTACTGTTACTGTCACTGCTCGATACCGACGTTGGCCTACTATACCATGTTCAGCCACCGCTAGAAAATGTACGGCTCTAGCACCGGAGCAAGCAACAGGAGGGCCGACGTCAAACAGGCACACGTGTCAGACATGGAGAGCAATGAGAATGGGATTCAAACCCATGCCTGCAGAGCACAATGGATTAGCAGTCCATCACCTTAACCACTCAGCCACCTTGTCGACGAAACTGGGCTGTCCGGACATGGGTTGGCGCGCTCCAGATGATCTTTTTCTTTTTTTTCCCTCATACTCGAGGGTCATTTTCCTGTTCCACATGTGATTTCAACATTTTCCTTGGGAGATGTCAAGCCAGCAAGCCACTGCTGTGGTTCAGTGGCCAGTGTGGAGTTCAGTGGCCCTGTTGTACACAGAAAGCACATTGAGCTCCTTGGACATGAAAAGTTCCAGATAAGAGCCATTTGTCATCCTTTCTCTTGGTGTCGATGTTGCTATTGTATGTAAAGGTGGCAACTTGCTCAGCAAGCAGGCGGAGCACACACCGAATGCAGATGTGTCTGAGTGGTGTGTCCAAGTGGCTGCAAAAGGACGGCACTCCTGGGGCGCCGTGGCTTAGTTGGTTAAAGCGCCTGCCTAGTAAACAGAAGATCCTGGGTTCGAATCCCAGCGGTGCCTTCTTTGTTGTGTCTTCTCGAACAGAACTGGTCCTTACAGACAACCGCCTACGGCTAGACTTAATTAAATGCAAGTATTCATTTCCTGTCTTTAACGCGACTTGTTTTTCTTAAAATGGATGCAACTTGCAAAACATGAAATACAAGCCTTGCTAATCAGCGCTAGCGGCTGGCAAAAAAAAAAGAAGTCAGCAATGTTTTTTTCTTTAACCTTAACCCTGCTAATGGAGAAGAGTTAAACGACCAAGTCTATGCAGCTTAAACGATGCGCAAGTCGGGTTCTTAGCTGAAAGGGTGGTAAATCACACTCACCCCAGTCCTTAATCTTTTAAAGAGGATACAAAATTGAACCTAGTCGCCACATCACATACATCCTGTTCAATGATAAAAAGGTAACATCTATCCTCGCTCCAGAGTAAATCTCACGTTGAGGGCATCTTTTTTTTCACTTTACCGTGAGTCGGGCTCGGCTGCACAGAGGAGAGAGCAGACCAATGAGGTCACAGGGACAGGGGAGTCACACGCTGGCGGTTTGAATACGCGGAAGATCACTGAGGGATCCACAGTATGTGGACCCTCCGTTCGCCATCAGTCCGCGCTCCGGACTCTGAATCCTGCCATCCGAGTTAAGATCTCAGCGGAACCTGAGGTGCAGTTCCTTCTTAAAACGTAATCTGGTGAGCATTTCTAGAATCGCACTTGTATAGATGCAGCCTTTAATGTGTTGCTAGGTTAAAATTGATGACTTCTTGTATTTCAGTAGGCAACTGCCCTCTTGATTTTGGATTTAATCTCTTTATTACAGGGGCGCTTTTATGAAGACAGAGTCATGTTCAGGTACTTTGTTTGATGGAGGAAGCTTATTTCGGACTCTGTGATCTGCTCACCTGGAAAGGTCTGCTGTACTACTACAAGAGAGAAGTAGAGTCTGGAAGAAGGGACAATTTTATGATGCTTTGGAAGATAATGTTTTTTTTTTCTTATACTGAAAATGAAAAGTAGTTGTTTCTATATGGACTCAGTCTTTGGAATTTGTATATTTATATATTTCAGTGAACCCTCAGCCATTCCTTCTGTATTGTAATTCAATTTCTCTTTTAAAATTCCTTCCCCACTTCTAGGACCTGCAGTTGCTGAACTCCACAATGGCTTCTATTGGAAAGTCTGTGACTGAGACCATGTAAGTGTTCACTTTTTTATGAAACCATTATTTATTTTGGAGCAATGAGCAATTCTTATATAAATGCAATAAAATCATTATGCTCAAACTATGAGAGAGAATTTTAAGGATAATTTAAGAAATCAGTCTTAGCTTGTTTCTATACACAGATGGTATTATTTATTTTCAAAGGAAACCCGCGAGGATTCCCCTGGTGTGCAAGATGTGCCTGAATACTTTTGATCAGCTTCCTGCTCACTTCAAGAGAGCGTGTATGAAGCATGCCACGGCAGAAGAGATCGGGATGGCCTCTCAACAGACGACGGAGGACATGATGAATCACCTGAAGAACGGGGTCATTGTGGATTACCACAGAATAGAGATCAAAGGACACTTTGTGGGCTTGAAATACAAAGAAAATCTTGTTCTATGGTACAAGATAAATACAAAACTTAAGCTTTTATTTTAATTAGATTTATTTATAAAGCATAAGCAATCATTTATTACATTAATATATGTGAAAATAACATTTTAGTATCATACATTTAGTATATTTAGTTCCTAATGCTGAAAGAAATGATCATAGAACATGACATCTAACCTTACCTGCGGTGTTTTTAATCCCTATTGCTCAATGCACGGTGAAAGCATTGCATACATCTGTCTGACAATGAGGAATGGGCCCCTGAGACAGTCATTTGCCTGTTTCACAAATGATCGTATTTTACTAGAGATTCTGTTTGGGATTCAGATGTGCATTCTGACAGCAATCCCTTTCAATAAATGATACGTTCTGGATGAGGTCAAAGGTGTTGGAACACTGTATTTAGGATGTGTTTGCAGTGATTGTGTGTCTTCTGCTTCAACGCAGTGATATATAGACGTGCTCCTGTAATTTATTGGTACAAGCCCAGGGCAGTGAGCAGTCTGAGGATTTATTTCCAGACGGCATAGAGCAGTGAAGCAGTGAAGTAGTGCAACACACTGGATCATTATATTGTTAGAATCTATTCTACTTAAATTATTACATTATACACAATTTGAGTTCATTTTAAAAAGTAAAAGGTAATGAAAGGAATGCATTTTCGTAAGAAAGATAATACCGATATGCATGTGATAATCTTCCTTATATCATGTAGTGCGTCATTTGGACACTTTGTGGGATTGAAATACAAAGAAAACCATGTTATATGGTACAAGATAAATACAAAACTTAAGCTTTTATTTTAATTAGATTTGTTTATAAAGCATAAGCAATCATTTATTACATCGCTTCTTGAATTAAATCTTTTGACAAGAGGTAAGACTTCTATTTTACATTTAAACCCATGTTTAGCTGTATTTTTTAGATTTAACTGAACCAATTTCTTTGTGTGATAATGTCCTTGAATTCTGACAACATCACACTAAATTACATGATATAAAACAGCTAATGTTTCTAGAGATAAAGTTTCTGGGATGCTTCTAATTACTTTTTATTACCAGGGACAGTTTAATTCACCTTGTACAGTACTGAAAGACCAAGATGCTTTTTTCTAAAGTTATTTAACATTTTATAGAACTTTGTCTACTATGGCAACATGATGAGCTTGGTGAAACTTGGAAAAATACTGCTTGGACACTTATCTTAAGATAAAGATAGGATAAAGGTTTATCTTTTGCACCTACCTGACCCCCAGGGAAGGCCAATGCTTTCTAAGTTGATGGTTCCCTACAGTAGACTGTACCTTATCTTCAAAGGTAATGTATATTGACCCAAATCAGTTTTGGACTCCAATCTACTGACGAAATGGAGCCTATCCTTTTTTCAGGATTTTAGCATCATACGTTTGGTATATTTAGTCCCTAATGATGAAAGAAATGATCATAGAACATTTGGACACTTTGTGGGCTTGAAATACAAAGAAAATCATGTTCTATGGTACAAGATAAATACAAAACTTAAGCTTTTATTTTAATTAGATTTATTTATAAAGCATAAGCAATCATTTATTACATTAATATATGTGTGTAGCGGCGAGGCTTATTAATAAGGCAGAATTAAGTGTTCTGAGCCTTTCCAAATGAGGCCCCATTTCTCTGTTCATCTCTGTGGTGCAGCCACAGAGAGACTATTCATGCAGGGTGATTTAAGGTCCTAGGACAGCTCCCAAAGGGGGATGCACTTAGCTAAGCCTTTCTATCATGATCAATGGTCATCCATTGGCGCCTATCTGTCTAGGGAGTGCCAGTTGGACATCTGGACTGCATTACTAAGTGTCAGGACTAAGTGACTCATATCTCACCTTGATCAATCAATCAGGGACTGGTAGGGCCGAGTAACCCACGTGGGACTCTGATGCCCATGGAACTTTCAGCCAATCAATGAGCTGAAGTTCCTCCAGGTAAAAACAGGCAACACAGAGAGCCTGTGAGATTCAGTAAGATTCAGAAGGGAGGATTCAGAGGATTCTGTGGACAATTCTAAAGGGAATTCAAAGGAGAATTCCAGGGCAGGACGGCCCAGGAGCAGAAGGCTCCCAAGGGCAGGACATTCTCGCAGCGCGCCTCCTGACCATCCTGAGACTCAGCCCGGACAACCACGGAACGGCCAGTGTGTCCGAGTGCCAGAACTTTCCTTTGTTCTAAGAGTCTAGAGCGGAGGTTGCCAGAGAATAACCAGAGGATCCACCCGAGGTTAGCACCAGCAGCAGGCCTCGTGAACAGGTCGGAACTGTGGACAGCTGAATCACTATTCAGAACTAGCTCTTCATCAGAAACGAACCGGTCCTCTTCCTGACTTGCTCGGACCCACAGTCATCTTTTCTCCTGTGCACAAACTTTGCTAGTTAAAGCCAACACTAACTAGCCGGTCAGTGAGCATCAGCAGCGCAGCGTCGCAAGCCGCACAGCACAGCCTGGCACGGAGCCAGAGAGCGCGGATTGGACAGCAACAGCCTGCAACTGTTTCTTTGTACCCGCAGGAAGATCTGAATCCCCAAAGATTGGATGAGTATTCAACTTCAATGCATTACAGCTCGAGAATTCAATTGTTATCCCAACCAGTTGATATCAATTTAATTCCTAAGAGTTATGTACTTGTTTGAGTATCTAATGTAGAAGTTATAACCAAGTTCATTAACGAAACGGTCTTAATGAATGATATACTGAACGTATGTCCTCTTGATATGTGTAACACTTCGTAACTGACTGAATATATATCTTTTGTATTCTGATAACCCTCTTGATAAGATCTGTTAGGTTTACATGCATATTTTATGTATTAATAAATGTATCCTCGTGTATTAGTACCTGTGTGTGCGCGTTGTTTGAGTTATGTCGCATGGTTTGATTCTAAAGCCATCAAAAGAATCAACTTTGTGATTTACTGCTACAATTAATAATTGTCTCAGTAAATGCCCAAACCCTACAGAACTGGTGCCTTCAGAGAGCCACTACATTTAATTTTGCTATGGCAACATTACATATTTGGCGTCCCTGAGCCGGTTTTCTTACATTATTTGGCGTCCCTGGGTGGGCGTGGCAAGACTGAAATGAGTCAACCAAGCGGAATAATTCAATATAAAACGCCGCGGGTTTCATACACAACAATACGGTGTGCTGAAAGCCGAAAGAAAAAAAAGTTCCCCTTGCTCTTTAAGCAGTGCTTGATTGTTTTGTGATCTTTTGCGATCTACCGGGTTGATTGCATACTTGATCTTGTGGTTTTCATGGTAAAACTGTGATTTCGTACTTAAAAGTAATACTCTTTAAGTTTAACGATGGTTGCTAAAAGGTCTGAATTCGAGTCGCTATTAAGCACTCTCTCTAGCAGCGACAGGTCTGACCACGATCTCTTCCATATCTCCGTCAGCGGAGAAGCTAGAAGGATAAATCTCCATTCTCTGAGAGAGCTAGCGAAGGACATAGAGAGATTTGACCCCGCAGTGTCAAAGAATAATATCGAGAGTTATATTCAGGACCTCAGGTATACCCTGCAGTATCTGCCAAACGCCACAGAACAGGAGAAAGTGTTTCTGGTCAGGAAAACTACCAGCAGAGCTGTACATGAGTGGATGGCTAGGCAGATGAAAGAAATCTGTAATGATTTTGAGCAGCTTTGTCAAGCACTTATCGAAGAATACAGTGCGTTTATTGACCCGACTGCTGCGATAGCCGCCGCTCTTAACATTAAGCACAAGAGAGCAGAGTCCCCTCGCGAATATTACGAGAGACTTAGACGAACTTATTTTGCAGGGCGAAATGATGAGGGTTGCGAAGAGAACACACATTTCAAGGGTTTATTCATTGCGAATCTCCACCCGTCAGTCAGAAAGATGATCTTAATGCATACAGATGCACAGACCATGAAAATGACTGATATTAAGAGATTCGTGCAGAAAGCCTGGGAGTATGATGTCCAAAGTCGCTCTGAGCAAAAAGCTGTTAAAGTGACTGTGTTTGCCGTCAGAGCCAGCAGGGTTAATTCCCCCCTGCTCGAAGGAGCACAGGCTCCTGAGCTGGCTAAGCCCCGTTCCAAAGCATGCACACAGGACCACACCCAGCGTCCTAAGTGCCATGAGAACACCGGGGGAGGGAAAGGGCTAGATAAAGCTGAACAAAAGGATTCAGTAGCCACCCGCCTGGCCAGGCTTGAACAAGCTTTATTAGGACAGGGACAACCGCTCCCCAAGGCTGCCGGAAGCGTGAATGAGCTGATACTCTCCACTGGAGGAGGCGGAGACCCGCCCCCTCTCCCTCCCTCAGTCTATCTGATTGAGCAGAAGGGTTCCTGCCTGGATGAATTCAGCCACTCCCAAGTGAGTGCTGACTCCACCCCTGAAGTCACAGAGCAGGCAGTAAAACACAGAGGAAAAGCAAGAAGCTTTTACCTCAAGGCTGCCATGGGAGATGTCTTACACTGTGAGACACTGATTGACACTGAGGTTGAAAGGTGTTTGATGTCACACGGCAAGCTCAAGCGGGTTGAAAAAGAAAAGGACATGCGACTCAGAGAGGAACCTTTGGTGGATCACCAGAAAGGCAAAGTGTGGAAACAGGTCAAGGCTCCTAAGCCTTCTGTACAGAAGGAAAGGGGGGCCAAGAGGCAGACTGTGCTCACACAGTGCCCACCGAACACAGAAGCCTATGTGGAGATTCCTTCTGTTCCCTCTGGACAAGAAATAAAAATATTTCCTTGTTCCCCGGATATACAGGGAAGTCGTGTCCCGGCCAAGGTCCCAACAGCCTCCATGCCACAGGAGCGGTGCTCCAAGCAGCCGCCTGATCCACCAGGTAAAGCACACACCTTTTACATCCCTAAAGAGGAGCAGATCTCCCCACTTGGCGATGAAAAGGAGCTTTCCCTGTGCACCCTGGCACCCAAGAGGGGTCAGGAACACCACCCTGCAGTGGTGGAAGGGATCCAGATGGCAGGAGAGCAGGTTGGTGATGTAGCCCTCACCCTTAGCCCTGAGAGGTCCTCTATTAGTAAGGATCTGCTTGAGCAGCTGTCACAGGGCCACCGCCAGGTGCCCCTGGTGCAACATTCACAGGTTAGACAGGAGGTCCAGCTGGACGCTGAGACTACTGCGCTGTGGACAAACCTGATCCCAGATGCCGATTCCCTCTGCTGTGACCCAGGGAACCTGCAGTCAGGTAACATTATTTCTCACAACTACCAGGTAGTGAGTGAGACTGACCTGATTGTTCCTGCCTCAACGGCAGGGTTGCCAACACACCCAGTCCCCCAGAAGGGACAGGGAATGAAAGCCGAGCCGGTTTTCTTACAGCTACCAGCTCAGTCTGTCAGTCTGAGTCTGACCAACAGTGGTTCAGCCAGACTGGAGCTGGATGGTCAAGTCACTCGCCTGCCAGTGCAGGACATCGCAAAGAGGGGTGTCAGAATCCCCGCCTGCACTGACATGGGCCTGGTGAGTGATAGTAAGTTCAAAGACAGTGAACTAGCTATCCCAGTGCTGGGGCAGCTCCCTGAACCCCTAGCAAGGGAAGGGGGGAGCGAGCAGGTGTCCTACACCCACGCCCAGCGAACGATTGTAAACATGCCGATAGAGGGATTCCTCAATCAGGAAGTGTGCAGGGTGGACCTGAACAGTGAGAATGGGGTAACAATCCCAGATCACTCAGGTGCTCCAGATGACCACTCAGCCGAGGGTCAGGCATGCTCTACCGCTGCACCACCCACTGCAGGGTTCCTAGAGCACAGGCATGAACAAATCGAAAAAGCAGATGCCCTGGAAAAGGAGGAGCAGCATCAGCAGCTGCGTCAGATCTCCCCATATTTCCAGGATGTTGGTGCCCAAGATGCCACAGGGCATACTGAGAAAGACACCATGTACACGCTGCGCCAGCTTAGAAAGGCGACAGTCACTCAGAAGGAGATGACTGGGATCAGCCACCCGAAAAGACTTTTGGGAGGACTGATTGCTGCCGCCACTGTTGCACGTTTGCTTTTTTCTGGTAGGTTTGTGTGCTACTGGCACTCTCACCCTGACTGCCCCAAGAAGGCAGGGGTCAGAGATGCCGGAGGGTAGTGACAGACTGTATCGACAGCAGCAAAAGTTGGAAAGCTTAGGGAAAACCCTACAGGCAATTTCCTATGCAACAGGGTTAAACCTTATTCCCCAACCAGTGGACATGATTGTTGGTGTTATACAGTGGGTTTATGCTTGTGTGCAACAGGCCAGAATGTTGACACAAGACCTATTAAGGGAGCTTAGTGCCACTGTAGCTAGTCTAACCACGGCACGATTCCCAACCCACTTGATTCCACTCTTCTCAGTAGAGGAGTATGTGACATTAACCCCATCGCTCATAGCTCACCCAGAAGGCAATCCAAGATTGAATTTGGTTCCAAATCTTGAGATGGGTATGGCTACCAAAGCTATCCATTGGCTGTGTCTAAACGATTCACCAATGAAGGGTGTAAAGCTACTAACGAGCAGAGGGAGGTTAATGAACCCCATGAAGAGCAGGTAGGAAGTAAATGGCTGGTCAGCACACCACATTTAACTGACACTATGACTTGTGACAGGCATGATACAGCTACCACAATGCAGCTACCTAATCAAACAGTTTTCCTGCAAGTTCCCGAGGAGGCCATAGTACAGCATGGTAACTTAACACTGTACGGTCTGGAACCAGACAACATAAGACCAAACTTGAGGTCATGGATGCCTTCAGGTGCCTCACTATTGAATTGGATAGAAATCCAAGAAACAGTAAGCCCTGAAGAGGTACAGGTAGTTAGTTTGCTTTAATGGAACAAACCTCCAAACCACCCAAGCAGATACCCAACACAGGTGTTGTGGTTTATCGCGGGGCTGGGAACAGGAACTGTTGTTATTGTAACACTGCTGCTGGGAAGCTGGATCATGACTGACAGTGTACTCTGAATGCTGTACTCTTGCATCAAAATGTAATCTGGGTAGCATGAATGAGTCAAAGGTAGCATGTCAAAAGAAAGGAAGTGATTTCTCCCCAAATATGTACTACAGAGGTATCAGATATTGACAGTGAACTTCCTGATGTGTAATTCCTAGACTTAGATAATGTCTCCTACCGTGTTTATACATACTCCAGATGTTATTCATCCTGTTTGTATCCAACGCTGGTTCCGGTATGAATTCTCGAGGAGTAATGTGGACATTTAAGATTAATGTTCTAATGGCAAGGGACATCACTTAACTCTGTTTTGTTTTGAAGGCAACAACGCCTCAGGACCTCATGACCTTCAAAAAGGGGGGATATGTAGCGGCGAGGCTTATTAATAAGGCAGAATTAAGTGTTCTGAGCCTTCCCAAATGAGGCCCCATTTCTCTGTTCATCTCTGTGGTGCAGCCACAGAGAAACTGTTCTGCAGGGTGATTTAAGGTCCTAGGACAGCTCCCGAAGGGGGATGCACTTAGCTAAGCCTGGCTATCATGATCAATGGTCATCCATTGGCGCCTATCTGTCTAGGGAGTGCCAGTTGGACATCTGGACTGCATTACTAAGTGTCAGGACTAAGTGACTCATATCTCACCTTGATCAATCAATCAGGGACTGGTAGGGCCGAGTAACCCACGTGGGACTCTGATGCCCATGGAACTTTCAGCCAATCAATGAGCTGAAGTTCCTCCAGGTAAAAACAGGCAACACAGAGAGCCTGTGAGATTCAGTAAGATTCAGAAGGGAGGATTCAGAGGATTCTGTGGACAATTCTAAAGGGAATTCAAAGGAGAATTCCAGGGCAGGACGGCCCAGGAGCAGAAGGCTCCCAAGGGCAGGACATTCTCGCAGCGCGCCTCCTGACCATCCTGAGACTCAGCCCGGACAACCACGGAACGGCCAGTGTGTCCGAGTGCCAGAACTTTCCTTTGTTCTAAGAGTCTAGAGCGGAGGTTGCCAGAGAATAACCAGAGGATCCACCCGAGGTTAGCACCAGCAGCAGGCCTCGTGAACAGGTCGGAACTGTGGACAGCTGAATCACTATTCAGAACTAGCTCTTCATCAGAAACGAACCGGTCCTCTTCCTGACTTGCTCGGACCCACAGTCATCTTTTCTCCTGTGCACAAACTTTGCTAGTTAAAGCCAACACTAACTAGCCGGTCAGTGAGCATCAGCAGCGCAGCGTCGCAAGCCGCACAGCACAGCCTGGCACGGAGCCAGAGAGCGCGGATTGGACAGCAACAGCCTGCAACTGTTTCTTTGTACCCGCAGGAAGATCTGAATCCCCAAAGATTGGATGAGTATTCAACTTCAATGCATTACAGCTCGAGAATTCAATTGTTATCCCAACCAGTTGATATCAATTTAATTCCTAAGAGTTATGTACTTGTTTGAGTATCTAATGTAGAAGTTATAACCAAGTTCATTAACGAAACGGTCTTAATGAATGATATACTGAACGTATGTCCTCTTGATATGTGTAACACTTCGTAACTAACTGAATATATATCTTTTGTATTCTGATAACCCTCTTGATAAGATCTGTTAGGTTTACATGCATATTTTATGTATTAATAAATGTATCCTCATGTATTAGTACCTGTGTGTGCGCGTTGTTTGAGTTATGTCACATGGTTGGATTCTAAAGCTATCAAAAGAATCAACTTTGTGATTTACTGCTACAATTAATAATTGTCTCAGTAAATGCCCAAACCCTACAGAACTGGTGCCTTCAGAGACCCCCTACATTTAATTTTGCTATGGCAACATTACATATTTGGCGTCCCTGAGCCGGTTTTCTTACATGTGAAAATAACATTTTAGCATCATATTATTACATACAGGTCTCTAGCTTCAACACAGTGATATATATATATACTCAGTGATTTATTGGTACATGCCCAGGTCAATAATCAGAATGAGGATTTATTTCCAGACGGGCTACAGGTAGTGTTGTGAAATACTTCAACACACTGGATCGCAGATTTAGACCCCCTGCACTCTTACTCCTTAAAAGCCAAAGAAATGAAGATATGTAGCAATTACATTGCAGCAGGGCTGACAGTGACTTAATGCTTATACTAGTGGACTTCTGGTACCTTTAGGGTACGGTGTTCCCTGAAGGGCTCTCAAACCCCGCATTTCAGATGCCTAGCTGTTTCGCTGATGTGTTGCACCTCAGAATCACTTTTAAACCTTACCTCTGGTATCTTTAATCCCTATTGCTCAACGCATGGTGAAAGTATTGCATAAATGTGTCTGAAAATGAGCAATGGGCACCTGAGAGACTCATTTGCCTGTTTCACAAATGATCATATTTGACTAGAGATTCTGTTTGGGATTCAGTTGTGAATTCTGACAGCAATCGCTTTCAAAAAACGATACATTCTGGATGAGGTCAAGGTGCAGGAACACTGTATTTAGGATGTGTTTGCACTTATTCTGTGTCTCTAGCTTCAACACAGCGATATATGTATATGCTCACTGATTTTTTGGTACATGCCCAGGGCAATAATCATTATGAGGATTTATTTCCATATGTGCTAGAGGTAGTGTTGTGAAATTCTTCAACACACTGGATCGCAGGTTTAAACCCCCTGCACTCTTACTCCTTAAATACCAACAAATGCAGATATGTAGCAATCATATTGTAGCGGACACTCATTTGCCTGTTTCACAAATGATCATATTTTACTAGAGATTCTGTTTGGGATACGGATGTGCATTCTGACAACAATCTCTTTCAAAAAATGATTTTACCTTATCGCAGCTTTGCCCTTCTTGCCTCTTTGGAAAATATCTCCATCTTGTGGTCGTTGTTGGTAATGTCTAGACAATATCTCCATCTTGTGGTCGTTGTTGGTAATGTCTAGACAACATCTCCATCTTGTGGTCGTTGTTGGTAATGTCTTCTTATGCCCTTTTTTATTTTAATTCTCTATTAGTTGATTCTAGTATCTCTACAATGGAGCTGAAAATTTTCCAGAAAGTGGTTGCAAGCCCGATATCATGCGAAGAAACTTCAGGATTCGGGGATCAGTCAATGGATTTTCTTCAAAGTTGGATTTTTGCACTCTGTGGACCAAGAGATGTTGTTCTATAATGTTTTTTTTTTTCAAATTTAAAAATATCATTTTTTCATTGAGCTTTGAATGGGATGGATTCACCCTCCTTTAGCTAGGACAGAGCTCCAGGAGCCTGGGTAGGATTCTAGCTTTCTCCCCTTGCAGGCACCTGGCACAGAAGACAATATTTTTTTCCTTAAAATCTTTTTTTTTGTGTTCCTTGTTGTTCCAAACTTAATTTTAATCACTTTTAATTAGAGATTTTATTAAAAATAGTGCAATAAATGACTAATTTCACAAAAATTAATGTAATATAAAACGGATGTTTTCAACTTTATTGTAGTGTTTTAGAAACTAATATGTCTTCAAAAATGGTTGTTTTTCACTCCTATGAATGAAAACTGTTGTTATATGATGTTTTTTTTTTCAAATTTTAAATGATCATTTTTTCATGGAGCTTTGAAGGGGATGGATTCACCCTCCTTTAGCCAGGACAGAGCTCCAGGAGCCTGGGTAGGATTCTAGCTTTCTCCCCTTGCAGGCACCTGGCACAGAAGACATAATTTTTTTCCTTAAAATCTTTTTTTTTTGTGTTCCTTGTTGCTCCAAACTTAATTCTATTCACTTTTAATTAGAGATTATATTAAAAATAGTGCAATAAATGACTAATTTCACTAAAAATACTAAAAGTAATATAAAACGGATGTTTTTAACTTTATTGTAGTGTTTTAGAAACTAATATGTCTTCAAAAATGGTTATTTTTCACTCCTAGGAATGAAAGCTGTTGTTATATGATGTTTATTTTCAAATTTTGAAAAAGCAAAGGATTCTAGCTTTCTCCCCTTGCAGGCATCGGACACAGAGAACCTCATGGTTTTCCTAAAAATCATTTTTTATGTTCCCTGGTGTTCCAAACTTAGTTTTAATCAATTTTAATTTGTTATGTTACAAACAGGGTAATAAAGTCTTAATTGGACTATAACTAATGTCATATTGTCTGCTACAAAACTGATATTTTCAGCTCTATTGTAGAGATTCTAGAATCAACTAATAAAGAATTGAAATAAAAAAGGGCATAAGAAGACATTACCAACAACGACCACATGATGGAGATATTGTCTAGACATTACCAACAACGACCACAAGATGGCGATATTGTCTAAACATTACCAACAACGACCACAAGATGGAGATATTTTCCAAAGTGGCAAGAGGGGCAAAGCTGCGATAAGGTAAAATCATTTTTTGAAAGAGATTGTTGTCAGAATGCACATCCGTATCCCAAACAGAATCTCTAGTAAAATATGATCATTTGTGAAACAGGCAAATGAGTGTCCGCTACAATATGATTGCTACATATCTGCATTTGTTGGTATTTAAGGAGTAAGAGTGCAGGTTTAAACCTGCGATCCAGTGTGTTGAAGAATTTCACAACACTACCTCTAGCACATATGGAAATAAATCCTCATAATGATTATTGCCCTGGGCATGTACCAAAAAATCAGTGAGCATATATATATATATCACTGGGTTGAAGCTAGAAACACAGAATAACTGTAAACACATCCTAAATACAGTGTTCCAGCACCTTTGACCTCATCCAGAACGTATCATTTCTTGAAAGGGATTGCTGTCCGAATGCACATCTGAATCCCAAACAGAATCTCTAGTCAAATACGATCATTTGTGAAACAGGCAAATGACTGTCTCAGGGGCCCATTTCTCATTGTCAGACACATGTATGCAATGCTTTCACTGTGCATTGAGCAATAGGGATCAAAAACACAGCAGGTAAGGTTAGAAGTCATGTTCTATGATCATTTCTTTCAGCATTAGGGACTAAATATACTAAACGTATGATGCTAAAATGTTATTTTTACATATATTAATGTAATAAATGATTGCTTATGCTTTATAAACAAATCTAATTATAATAAAAGCTTAAGTTTTGTATTTATCTTGTACCATAGAACATGATTTTCTTTGTATTTCAAGCCCACAAAGTGTCCAAATGATGCACCTTTGACCTCATCCAGAACGTATCATTTCTTGAAAGGGATTGCTGTCCGAATGCACATCTGAATCCCAAACAGAATCTCTAGTAAAATACGATCATTTGTGAAACAGGCAAATGACTGTCTCAGGGGCCCATTTCTCATTGTCAGACACATGTATGCAATGCTTTCACTGTGCATTGAGCAATAGGGATCAAAAACAGAATGGAAACCAACAAGGATGGGATTTGAACCCATGCGTGCAAAGCACAATGGACTAGCAATCCATCGCCTTAACCACTCGGCCACCTCGTCAACAAAACTGGGCTGTCCCAACTGGGTTGGCGCGCTCCAGATGATCTTTTTCTTTTTTTTCCCTCGTACTCGAGGGTCATTTTCCTGTTCCACATGCGATTTCAACATTTTCCTTGGGAGATGTCAAGCCAGCAAGCCACTGCTGTGGTTCAGTGGCCAGCGTGGAGTTCAGTGGCCCTGTTGTACACAGAAAGCACATTGAGCTCCTTGGACATGAAAAGTTCCAGATAAAAGCCATTTGTCATCCTTTCTCTTGGTGTCGATGTTGCTATTGTATGTAAAGGTGGCAACTTGCTCAGCGAGCAGGCGGAGCACACACCGAATGCAGATGTGTCTGAGTGGTGTGTCCAAGTGGCTGCAAAAGGACAGCACTCCCGGGGCGCTGTGGCTTAGTTGGTTAAAGCACCTGTCTAGAAAACAGGAGACCCTGGGTCTGAATCCCAGTGGATAACCGCCTACGGCTAGACTTAATTAAATGCAAGTATTCATTTCCTGTCTTTAACACGACTTGTTTTTCTTAAAATGGATGCAACTTGCAAAACATGAAATACAAACCTTGCTAATCAGCGCTAGCAGCTGGCAAAAAAAAAAGAAGTCAGCAATGTTTTTTTTCTTTAACCTTAACCCTGCTAATGGAGAAGAGTTAAACGACCGAGTCTATGCAGCTTAAACGGTGCGCACGTCGGGTTCTTAGCTGAAAGGGTGGTAAATCACGCTCACCCCAGTCCTTAATCTTTTAAAGAGGATACAAAATTGAACCTAGTCGCCACATCACATACATCCTGTTCAATGATAAAAAGGTAACATCTATCCTCGCTCCAGAGTAAATCTCACGTTGAGGGCATATTTTTTTTTCACTTTACCGTGAATCGGGCTCGGCTGCACAGAGGAGAGAGCAGAGCAATGAGGTCACAGGGACAGGGGAGTCACACGCTGGCGGTTTGAATACGCGGAAGATCACTGAGGGATCCACAGTATATGGACCCTCCGTGCGCAATCAGTCCGCACTCCGGACTCTGAATCCTGCCATCCGAGTTAAGATCTCGGCAGAACCTGAAGCGCAGTTCCTTCTTAAAACGTAATCTGGTGAGCATTTCTAGAATCGTACTTGTATAGATGCAGCCTTTAATGTGTTGCTAGGTTAAAATTGATGACTTCTTGTATTTCAGTAGGCAACTGCCCTCTTGATTTCAGATTGAATTTCTTTATTACAGGGGCGCTTTTATGATGACAGAGTCATGTTCAGGTACTTTGCTTGATGGAGGAAGCTCATTTCGGACTCTGTGATCTGCTCACCTGGAAAGGTCTGCTGTACTACTACAAGAGAGAAGTAGAGTCTGGAAGAAGGGACAATTTTATGATGCTTTGGAAGGTAGTTTTTTTTTTCTTTGAAATCGAAATGAATCAGAATATCAGAGCAAAAGACAAACTCTTGGTTTGGTTTAAAGAGATATGGTTTTAAAACAGACAAAATGTAGAAAACAGGTGTTTCTCACTTTTGGAAAAGAATGGACCGGGGGTATTTTACTAGTTGCAGTGCTGAGCTCACCGGGTTGCAGTCCTGCAGTGTCGCACCAGGGTCAGTGGTGCAATGGATAACACGTCTGACTACGGATCAGGAGATTGTAGGTTCGACTTCTGCCTGGCTCGGGTCGTTTTTAAACGCATCAGGCTACTCCCTAAGTAGCCTGTGCTACTTACTGTATTGTAATCGTACCCAGTAAGAGATTTCCTTCATGTAAATGAACTGCACCTGACAGCTTTAGAAAAACACCTGGGCTCAGTACGGTGCTGAGAGCTCAGCGTTGCTGTTGTTCTAATTAGCACGCACTGCATCGGCTATGAACCCGAACTTTTCAATTATTCCGATCAGTAAGTCAACATGTAGTCCACATGAAAGGTAGAAATATTCTCTTGTCTGTCTCTTGTTTGTATAGAACTGAATGTCCCTGACAATGTACTGTTAGTTTTAATTGAAGAACGGCATTTGTGTTCAAATATACCAGACAAGTTTACGTAACTGCTCATGCGACACTCAGTTGTAATTAGTCAAGAAATAAAGTCGAACAACAGCTGCGGGTTTGATTCTGAACGTATGAGATTGCAGCGCCTTTTACTTCCATTGACAAATGATAGAGATTCGAAGAGAGATCCTTCAGACCAACAAGCAAACCCACGGCTATTTCGGTTTTCTATCTAGGCAACGTTGGTGTCTGCAATAGCATACATGAAAGCGTGATGCAATTTCTGTGGCTACATTTGTTGCACATCATGCACAGTAAGAGTGTTTCTAACACCAAATAAAAAGTCAACAATTAGCGATCACGCCTTCTCCTCAGTTAACCCACTGAAACCCTTGCTGTTAACAGTTCTTTAATGCGTGCTTTACGAGCACCTACATATCGTGTCGGTTCTTTCAGCTTTATTCATTAGGTTTTCAAAGGCATAAGTAGAGCACCAGAGGTGCGAACGCAGAATGTGTGGTAATCTGAAGAACTGCTTTCCATGGCAGCGGGTCCAAGCGATTTAGCATTTTTATAGTACCGGGAAAGGAGAAGCGGCACTTTGCCTTTGCCGCGCAGGCACAAGGCGACGTGCGGCAGACGCCGGAGTCGGCAAGTTCCGAACCTGCGCGGGGAAGCCCCAACGCATTTCGAGTCCATCGCCTTAACCACTCGGCCATGACAAAAACGAGCTCGCTGCCGCCGCATTCCTCCTATAATCTAACACGGAGTGTCGAAGCAGTAATTTACGTCATCCTACCACTGCAACACGGGGAATAGAGAGAAATGAGCACACGCTACGAATCGTCTCAATCACTCCCTAGAGTCGTAAGGCGCATTGAAGGGTGCACCCCCATCATTAATCGTTGCGCCTCTGTGAAAGGAAAGCTCTTGGGCAGTCTTTGAAACAGCTCGGATGAAACACTTGATTGCTTCCATGTGCATCTGGAGCCCACCCAGTGGGCAAAAGACGTATAATATACGTCTATTAAACGCATACCTTATACGTCTAAATGTGGTCTACAATTCGTCTAGAATGAAATTCTAATATACGTCTAAAGTTATACGTCAATTATACGTCTATGTTTAGACGTTCATTATACATAAATGGTTGGAGTTCTATTATACGGATAAATTTAGAGGACTATTATACATATATGGTTGGAGTTCCGGATAACTTTAGAGGTCTATTATACGGATAACTTTAGAGGACTATTATACGTATATGGTTAGAGGTCTATTATACGTATAACTTTAGAGGTCTATTATACGTATATGGTTAGAGGTCTATTATACGTATAACTTTAGAGGTCTATTATACGTATATGGGTAGAGGTCTATTATACATCAAAGATAGATTTTATAGGTGTAGAAACAAGTAAACCAAGCCAATGATTAGATTTAGAAATGTATTCTGAAAATACACATTCACACCTGAAACATATGTATTTCAAATTATACATTGTATACAATCAATCAACAATCAACATATGGGCAATAATCATAAAAAAACACAACTAGTCTTAAACTTCAGCTACAAATTCTGGTAACATGGCAATATACAGTATAATAATGACAAACACAAAACTAATTATATTAACACACTAACTCAAAACCACATTTTGATTCAAATATACATTTTAAAATGTACAACTTCTATATTTCCAAGAAAAAAAAATATTACAATGGAAGTTAAGATGATTTTTTTCCACTATTTGCAAACCCTGTCTAATTGTCCTAACAGTTAGAACCAAAAACCTATTATTTTCAGTGTCCAGATCTCCTGGCCCCCTGTCTTTCATATGCATTCTTCAAGTAACACATTGCATGCTCCTTTATTTCTTTTTCTGTTGATGTAGGGTGGGACTTCAGCACCGCAGCTAGGAGAAAATTATATAATATTACTTCCCAAATAAATGATGATTAATATCTTCTTTAGTATAATCTAAAAAGTGAACGGTTTACTAAGCTCAAAACTGAAATAAATGTATAAAATTTGGCTTGCATCATAGCAGTTGAGCAATAAAGTCTGTCCTAATTAAAGAGTACCCAAAGTTTGAAAGTACAACATAGAATAAGAATAGAGAAACGGCAAAACGATTTTGTGTCATCTTCCCCATTCACACTATTTTATGTGCCATTTTTTGCTTATTCACGTACTATTTTAATCAAAATAATATTAAGAAAGATCTGTATGTATTCAGATAGTATTATTATTGTTCATACTTACTCGTCAAAAGAGGATTGCTGAGATATTTGCGGATATACTTCTACGTTTGAAAAACGTGTCCAAAATTGTGACCAACGAATACTAGCAATGCATTGTGGTATATAACCGGAAAATATGCTGGGTTCGATATTTTCTCAACGTATGCGTTTATTAATGTTGTCGATATTATGGTTGAAATATAACATTGATAATACATCGCGGCTATGTGCCCCCTGCTATGAGCTGATGTGCAATTTTAACGCATGTAGTTAGTAAGGATCGGTCACTGTTGTATGGTATTATATATAATGACATTATGGAATAGGATGGGGACAGGCCTGGCATCACGGGGGGAGGGAGGAATGTTGCCCCTTCAGTTTTGGGCAAAAAGATTTACCTAACTTAATTTGCGCCCTAAAAAAATAGTTGTACTTTGTCAATGGTCAGACAACACTAAATGACAGGAACAGTCACTCAGTCTGTTTGATGGGCAGGAGGGCTATCCGTCCAGGAACTGCACATATCAGTGTGGTTATTGAGTGTCAACATTACGATCCTGTTTGCTCAGGTGGACCGATTCCTTGCAGTAGTTTATCATTATACTTAAAATCGTTATATAACTAGGACTAGTTATAGCAGTCTGTGCTTTCTGTTGGTTTTACAACATTTTTTCTTAACGATTCAGAACGTCCATGTAGCTGCAAAAATGAACGCTTATGGTACTTTTCGCTCCAGGCAATACTCTCCAGTGAGAGTGACGAAAAATGTGAAACTGAACTTCATCGCAAATACCAGATTGCTAGTCGATATCTTCTATCATAAAGCACTAATTAATGGCATAGCTGCGAGATTTCATTTGGGTAGCTGCACCGTACAGCTCCGTTTCAACCGAAATATCACCCCCGCTCAGAATTTCAGACGCCCCCCTACAGATTTTTCCCCGGGCACCGCGCACTGATGGGGGACGGGGTTTCCAGGAAATGGTATCAACTTTTCTCAAGAAAATAAAAATAGAAACTCTATAGGCACTCAAACATTTTACTGTTTTTTTTTCAGGCAGGTGGCAAGACCCCTCCGCAAAACCCTTGTATGCCAAGCTGTGGGCATTGATTCGTCGAATATACGTATATTCACGGCGAAAATACGGCTATACGTATATATACGTCGCCTCGACGTATAATCAACGTCGAATTGCAACCGTAAAATCGACGACATTAATAAATGCATATATAACGTCGAAAACTCATCTAACACTAGGAGTATACGGCACTCTGCACAGTGTACGAAGTAAATTATTTTCGCAGTAATTAATTTACACGTGTATAATAAATATAGTAAATATAATTAATTACTGCGAAAATAATTTACTTCGTACACTGTGCAGAGTGCTGTATACTCCTAGTGTTAGATGTGTTTTCGACGTTATATATGCGTTTATTAATGTTTATTTTACAGTGTCGTGCACCTTTTCATTGCTCTCGCTTTCAGAGCCTCCGCACGGCACACGACTCGACATCAGGAAGCACATTGAAGTGAAAGCAGGGAGCGCTGCGACATGCACTGTGCAGATCCCGCCACACTAAGAGGTGAGTGGGTCTGTTCGATGCACAAAGAACGCTTTGATAAGCGTCAAAGGCAAATCATTCTGAGTTGGTCGTTTGTGTTTTCCGTTCAGACGCGAAATGCTGAAATGATCTCTCGGCTCCTCGGTTGTCATTTCTGCTCCGTAAAGGAATCACAGCACGCGTCGCCTTCCAGCACGCTGGGTCGGGACACGATGCCGGGGGTCGGAGCGTGTGCTGTCTTCATTGTTAGTATAGTGGCAAGTATCCCCGCCTGTCACGCGGGAGACCGGGGTTCGATTCCCCGACGGGGAGTAGCTTTTCTTTTACCTCCTTAGAGAAAGGACTGCCTTTCACTTCTCTGTTTTCTAACACAGCGTCGTGCACCTTTTCATTGCTCTCGCTTTCAGAGCCTCCGCACGGCACACGACTCGACATCAGGAAGCACATTGAAGTGAAAGCAGGGAGCGCTGCGACATGCACTGTGCAGATCCCGCCACACTAAGAGGTGAGTGGGTCTGTTCGATGCACAAAGAACGCTTTGATAAGCGTCAAAGGCAAATCATTCCGAGTTGGTCGTTTGTGTTTTCCGTTCAGACGCGAAATGCTGAAATGATCTCTCGGCTCCTCGGTTGTCATTTCTGCTCCGTAAAGGAATCACAGCACGAGTCGGCTTCCAGCACGGTGGGTCGGGACACGATGCCGGGGGTCGGAGAGAGTGATGTCTTCCTCGTTAGTATAGGACCTGTCACGTGGACCTGTCACCTGTCCCCACCTGTCACGCGGGAGACCGGGGTACATCAGGACGCGCATTGAAGTGAAAGCAGGATGCGCTGCGACATGCACTGTGCAGATCCCGCCACACTAAGAGGTGAGTGGGTCTGTTCGATCACAGCACTAGGCGAATCCCCAATCCCCTTTTGTGCGTGGCGACAGAAGAAGTCTGGTCTGTTTCCGCCCGGTTTCGATCCAGGGATCTTTCGCGTGTGAGGCGAACGTGATAACCACTACACTACGGAAACTGTGGTCAGATGTGCCCAGCGGCCCAGCGCTGAGCTTCGCCAATGCGATTCAGCTGCTTCCAGTGCCTTTATTGGGGTGCGCTGATGGACCGTGCTCTCTCTCCAGAGACCAGCACGCCTGTCATGGACGGAGCAGGAAAGAC
Source organism: Lepisosteus platostomus (assembly GCF_059453375.1). NCBI lineage: Eukaryota > Metazoa > Chordata > Actinopteri > Semionotiformes > Lepisosteidae > Lepisosteus > Lepisosteus platostomus. Next base: position 1,453,255 of record NW_028291658.1, on the reverse strand, counting down.
GGCGCCACATTCTACAGCCCTCTCCACGCAATCGACGAAATCGGGCTACTGAAGTGGAGAAAATCGCCTCTCCAGAAAGTGCAAATATCATCTTGGAGAGTATAAATCCTATTGCCGAAGGTCAGCCCTGTCTACCAGAGTGACCCTCCCACCTCCTGCAGCGATGGTCAGCTCGTCTCACACGCGAGAAGTTTCGGCTGGAAACAAGCGCCCCCTCTTCTCGCACGTTTTGCACGTTGAGTAGTTTTAATGCGGCTCCTTCATACACAGTGCTGATCTTTTGGAAAGCAGGAGGCAAAATTGACACGTTCCCATACCGGGAGTCGAACCCGGGCCGCCTGGGTGAAAACCAGGAATCCTAACCGCTAGACCATATGGGAGTGCACCACCCTGCTGTTCCGGGCATCATGCAAGCAAACTACATAAATATGAGAAAACACGCAAGAGAGTTGTCACTCAGAGTGTCGAAGGGTCGATGTATACTGGGGCTCAGTTGAAATGCAACGTCAGGACTTTCCCGAATTATGTCACACGAAGAGAGCACAGCCTTTTCCGCCCTGCCACGTGTGTATCGGTAACTCGCCGTGATCGTATAGTGGTCAGTACTTTGCGTTGTGGCCGCAACAACCCCGGTTCGAATCCGGGTCACGGCAGAATAGGGGCGTCTGCTTTTACTACTTGCACGAATGAAGGCAAAAAAAAGCCAATTGATGTGAACGAACGGCGCTTTACAGAGGAGTACTGCCTGACTGGATCGTTGATGAACGACAGAGACCACTCCGACCTCTTCTCGGGTTTCTTCAATGACTTACTAAGGATCTTCTTCACATTCGCCCATGCAGGGGAAGCCAGTTACACCAAAGCAAACGCAGGAAAGTGCAATTCAAGCAGAGACCAGGAGGGACCTGTTTACACCGAGAGTGGTCGGAGAATGGAACAATGTGCCCAGCCCTGTTGCTGGAGCCGATTCTTGATGAGATCTTGGGCTCACTAAGAAGCCCCCGCCGGATGCTAATCTTTCTGTTGTTCTTGCAGGTCCTGCGCTGCTTTTGAGCCGACAGAGCTCGTCCTGATCTGTCGGCACAGCCCAATTGCAAATGATCGGCTCCGCATACAGAAGGAACGTGCGTTTGGTACAAGAGTGCATGAAGGCACCGGAAATACATTGGGAACAAATGACCGGTCGCTCAATACCTCTGTGAAGTACAGGAGCGTGCAAAACGAGGCTGTTTCCGCCCGGTCTCGAACCGGGGACCTTTCGCGTGTTAGGCGAACGTGATAGCCGCTACACCACGGAAACCTGCAGGGACTGCTGGTGGTGTCTCGCTTGCGTTTCGGGCTGAGAAAGGGACGCGTCACTTTAGGCAGGGGGCGCTGGAGAGAGGAACAAAGGGCGCGATGAAACAAAACACCAAAACCCGGGATCTTTAGATCTTCAGTCTAACGCTCTCCCAGCTGAGCTATTTCGGCGGTGCACAGAGCCCACAGCCACCTGCTCCAGCCTTCCTGTGTTGCGGCATGAGCGCACCAAGAGTAGCGGGAGAGTGTTGCAGGAACGTCACTCAGAAGGAAAGCCACCCAGGTGCGCTCTCTGAGCTCTGTCCAGCGCATCTTCCTCGCATGGACTCCTGCCTGCGACGGGCAGGAAACAATTAGCAAGAACAGAACAACACCCCATGGGTGTCTCATGACCACACCTTAGGTTGTGACACGTGCAGGTGTGAGGGGTTGCCGGGCTACTTTGGAGCAGAGCTTGGGCGGAGGGAGGGCGGGAAAGCAGACAAAGAGGTGACACCTCAAGGTCTGCACGATCACAGCTCTCCGCCGCCCCAGGCTTCCGCTCGATAAGCTGCTGGACACACCCGCCCCTCCTCACACAGACCGTGGAAAAGCCCCCGAGTCGGAGGGCTCTCTCTTCCTCCCAGGAGCTCTTGGACACGACGCACAGACAGGGTGCGGGGAGCCGCCGCCTGCAAACACGGCTCCAGGCAGGACTCCACTCCGTAGGAGCCGCAGAGCAGAGGAGATGGGGGCAGCTTAGCTCCTGTGCAGAGACCTGAGCTGCTGTTGCTGCAGACGCTGTCTTTTCTGCACTCGGGGTAGGAGTGAATGTTGAGTTGCCCTCAGAAATGAAGCAGAGTACTTCAACGGCACGGGTGTGTGTGTGTGCGTGCGCCCTGGTGATTCTGGGAGACAGATCGAACCTGGGCTAAAAGAGAGGAGGCTTAGCCCTCTTCCATTTGCTACTTCAAAGTTGTACAACCCATTTGTATCTGCTAGACGGCGCAGTTTATCGTGCACAAAGAACGCTTTAAAAAGCGTCCAAAGCAAGTCATTCCGAGTTGGTCGTTTGTGTTTTCCGTTCAGACGCGAAATGCTGAAATGATCTCTCGGCTCCTTGGTTGTCATTTCTGCTCCGTAAAGGAATCACAGCACGCGTCGCCTTCCAGCACGCTGGGTCGGGACACGATGCCGGGGGTCGGAGCGTGTGATGTCTTCCTCGTTAGTATAGTGGCAAGTATCCCCGCCTGTCATGCGGGAGACCGGGGTTCGATTTCCCGACGGGGAGTAGCTTTTCTTTTACCTCCTTAGAGAAAGGACTGCCTTTCACTTCTCTGTTTTCTAACACAGCGTCGTGCACCTTTTCATTGCTCTCGCTTTCAGAGCCTCCGCACGGCACACGACTCGACATCAGGAAGCACATTGAAGTGAAAGCAGGGAGCGCTGCGACATGCACTGTGCAGATCCCGCCACACTAAGAGGTGAGTGGGTCTGTTCGATACACAAAGAACGCTTTGATAAGCGTCAAAGGCAAATCATTCCGAGTTGGTCGTTTGTGTTTTCCGTTCAGACGCGAAATGCTGAAATGATCTCTCGGCTCCTCGGTTGTCATTTCTGCTCCGTAAAGGAATCACAGCACGAGTCGGCTTCCAGCACGGTGGGTCGGGACACGATGCCGGGGGTCGGAGAGAGTGATGTCTTCCTCGTTAGTATAGGACCTGTCACGTGGACCTGTCACCTGTCCCCACCTGTCACGCGGGAGACCGGGGTACATCAGGACGCGCATTGAAGTGAAAGCAGGATGCGCTGCGACATGCACTGTGCAGATCCCGCCACACTAAGAGGTGAGTGGGTCTGTTCGATCACAGCACTAGGCGAATCCCCAATCCCCTTTTGTGCGTGGCGACAGAAGAAGTCTGGTCTGTTTCCGCCCGGTTTCGATCCGGTTATCTTTCGCGTGTGAGGCGAACGTGATAACCACTACACTACAGAAACTGTGGTCAGATGTGCCCAGCGGCCCAGTGCTGAGCTTCTCCAATGCGATTCAGCTGCTTCCAGTGCCTTTATTGGGATGCGCTGATGGACCGTGCTCTCTCTCCAGAGACCAGCACGCCTGTCATGGACGGAGCAGGAAAGACGGCGCCACATTCTACAGCCCTCTCCACGCAATCGACGAAATCGGGCTACTGAAGTGGAGAAAATCGCCTCTCCAGAAAGTGCAAATATCATCTTGGAGAGTATAAATCCTATTGCCGAAGGTCAGCCCTGTCTACCAGAGTGACCCTCCCACCTCCTGCAGCGATGGTCAGCTCGTCTCACACGCGAGAAGTTTCGGCTGGAAACAAGCGCCCCCTCTTCTCGCACGTTTTGCACGTTGAGTAGTTTTAATGCGGCTCCTTCGTACACAGTGCTGATCTTTTGGAAAGCAGGAGGCAAAATTGACACGTTCCCATACCGGGAGTCGAACCCGGGCCGCCTGGGTGAAAACCAGGAATCCTAACCGCTAGACCATATGGGAGTGCACAACCCTGCTGTTCCGGGCATCATGCAAGCAAACTACATAAATATGAGAAAACACGCAAGAGAGTTGTCACTCAGAGTGTCGAAGGGTCGATGTATACTGGGGCTCAGTTGAAATGCAACGTCAGGACTTTCCCGAATTATGTCACACGAAGAGAGCACAGCCTTTTCCGCCCTGCCACGTGTGTATCAGTAACTCGCCGTGATCGTATAGTGGTCAGTACTTTGCGTTGTGGCCGCAACAACCCCGGTTCGAATCCGGGTCACGGCAGAATAGGGGCGTCTGCTTTTACTACTTGCACGAATGAAGGCAAAAAAAAGCCAATTGATGTGAACGAACGGCGCTTTACAGAGGAGTACTGCCTGACTGGATCGTTGATGAACGACAGAGACCACTCCGACCTCTTCTCGGGTTTCTTCAATGACTTACTAAGGATCTTCTTCACATTCGCCCATGCAGGGGAAGCCAGTTACACCAAAGCAAACGCAGGAAAGTGCAATTCAAGCAGAGACCAGGAGGGACTTGTTTACACCGAGAGTGGTCGGAGAATGGAACAATGCGCCCAGCCCTGTTGCTGGAGCCGATTCTTGATGAGATCTTGGGCTCACTAAGAAGCCCCCGCTGGATGCTAATCTTTCTGTTGTTCTTGCAGGTCCTGCGCTGCTTTTGAGCCGACAGAGCTCGTCCTGATCTGTCGGCACAGCCCAATTGCAAATGATCGGCTCCGCATACAGAAGGAACGTGCGTTTGGTACAAGAGTGCATGAAGGCACCGGAAATACATTGGGAACAAATGACCGGTCGCTCAATACCTCTGTGAAGTACAGGAGCATGCAAAACGAGGCTGTTTCCGCCCGGTCTCGAACCAGGGACCTTTCGCGTGTTAGGCGAACGTGATAGCCGCTACACCACGGAAACCTGCAGGGACTGCTGCTGGTGTCTCGCTTGCGTTTCGGGCTGAGAAAGGGACGCGTCACTTTAGGCAGGGGGCGCTGGAGAGAGGAACAAATGGCGCGATGAAACAAAACACCGAAACCCGGGATCTTTAGATCTTCAGTCTAACGCTCTCCCAGCTGAGCTATTTCGGCGGTGCACAGAGCCCACAGCCACCTGCTCCAGCCTTCCTGTGTTGCGGCATGAGCGCACCAAGAGTAGCGGGAGAGTGTTGCAGGAACGTCACTCAGAAGGAAAGCCACCCAGGTGCGCCCTCTGAGCTCTGTCCAGCGCATCTTCCTCGCATGGACTCCTGCCTGCGACGGGCAGGAAACAATTAGCAAGAACAGAACAACACCCCATGGGTGTCTCATGACCACACCTTAGGTTGTGACACGTGCAGGTGTGAGGGGTTGCCGGGCTACTTTGGAGCAGAGCTTGGGCGGAGGGAGGGCGGGAAAGCAGACAAAGAGGTGACACCTCAAGGTCTGCACGATCACAGCTCTCCGCCGCCCCAGGCTTCCGCTCGATAAGCTGCTGGACACACCCGCCCCTCCTCACACAGACCGTGGAAAAGCCCCCGAGTCGGAGGGCTCTCTCTTCCTCCCAGGAGCTCTTGGACACGACGCACAGACAGGGTGCGGGGAGCCGCCGCCTGCAAACACGGCTCCAGGCAGGACTCCACTCCGTAGGAGCCGCAGAGCAGAGGAGATGGGGGCAGCTTAGCTCCTGTGCAGAGACCTGAGCTGCTGTTGCTGCAGACGCTGTCTTTTCTGCACTCGGGGTAGGAGTGAATGTTGAGTTGCCCTTAGAAATGAAGCAGAGTACTTCAACGGCACGGGTGTGTGTGTGTGCGTGCGCCCTGGTGATTCTGGGAGACAGACCGAACCTGGGCTAAAAGAGAGGAGGCTTAGCCCTCTTCCATTTGCTACTTCAAAGTTGTACAACCCATTTGTATCTGCTAGGCGGCGCAGTTGTCGTGCACAAAGAACGCTTTGAAAAGCGTCCAAAGCAAGTCATTCCGAGTTGGTCGTTTGTGTTTTCCGTTCAGACGCGAAATGCTGAAATGATCTCTCGGCTCCTCGGTTGTCATTTCTGCTCCGTAAAGGAATCACAGCACGCGTCGCCTTCCAGCACGCTGGGTCGGGACACGATGCCGGGGGTTGAAGCGTGCGATGTCTTCCTCGTTAGTATAGTGGCAAGTATCCCCGCCTGTCACGCGGGAGACTGGGGTTCGATTCCCCGACGGGGAGTAGCTTTTCTTTTACCTCCTTAGAGAAAGGACTGCCTTTCACTTCTCTGTTTTCTAACACAGCGTCGTGCACCTTTTCATTGCTCTCGCTTTCAGAGCCTCCGCACGGCACACGACTCGACATCAGGAAGCACATTGAAGTGAAAGCAGGGAGCGCTGCGACATGCACTGTGCAGATCCCGCCACACTAAGAGGTGAGTGGGTCTGTTCGATGCACAAAGAACGCTTTGATAAGCGTCAAAGGCAAATCATTCCGAGTTGGTCGTTTGTGTTTTCCGTTCAGACGCGAAATGCTGAAATGATCTCTCGGCTCCTCGGTTGTCATTTCTGCTCCGTAAAGGAATCACAGCACGAGTCGGCTTCCAGCACGGTGGGTCGGGACACGATGCCGGGGGTCGGAGAGAGCGATGTCTTCCTCGTTAGTATAGGACCTGTCACCTGTCCCCACCTGTCACGCGGGAGACCGGGGTACATCAGGACGCGCATTGAAGTGAAAGCAGGATGCGCTGCGACATGCACTGTGCAGATCCCGCCACACTAAGAGGTGAGTGGGTCTGTTCGATCACAGCACTAGGCGAATCCCCAATCCCCTTTTGTGCGTGGCGACAGAAGAAGTCTGGTCTGTTTCCGCCCGGTTTCGATCCGGGGATCTTTCGCGTGTGAGGCGAACGTGATAACCACTACACTACGGAAACTGTGGTCGGATGTGCCCAGCGGCCCAGTGCTGAGCTTCGCCAATTTGATTCAGCTGCTTCCAGTGCCTTTATTGGGGTGCGCTGATGGACCGTGCTCTCTCTCCAGAGACCAGCACGCCTGTCATGGACGGAGCAGGAAAGACGGCGCCACATTCTACAGCCCTCTCCACGCAATCGACGAAATCGGGCTACTGAAGTGGAGAAAATCGCCTCTCCAGAAAGTGCAAATATCATCTTGGAGAGTATAAATCCTATTGCCGAAGGTCAGCCCTGTCTACCAGAGTGACCCTCCCACCTCCTGCAGCGATGGTCAGCTCGTCTCACACGCGAGAAGTTTCGGCTGGAAACAAGCGCCCCCTCTTCTCGCACGTTTTGCACGTTGAGTAGTTTTAATGTGGCTCCTTCGTACACAGTGCTGATCTTTTGGAAAGCAGGAGGCAAAATTGACACGTTCCCATACCGGGAGTCGAACCCGGGCCGCCTGGGTGAAAACCAGGAATCCTAACCGCTAGACCATATGGGAGTGCACAACCCTGCTGTTCCGGGCATCATGCAAGCAAACTACATAAATATGAGAAAACACGCAAGAGAGTTGTCACTCAGAGTGTCGAAGGGTCGATGTATACTGGGGCTCAGTTGAAATGCAACGTCAGGACTTTCCCGAATTATGTCACACGAAGAGAGCACAGCCTTTTCCGCCCTGCCACGCGTGTATCGGTAACTCGCCGTGATCGTATAGTGGTCAGTACTTTGCGTTGTGGCTGCAACAACCCTGGTTCAAATCCGGGTCACGGCAGAATAGGGGCGTCTGCTTTTACTACTTGCATGAATGAAGGCAAAAAAAAGCCAATCGATGTGAACGAACGGCGCTTTACAGAGGAGTACTGCCTGACTGGATCGTTGATGAACGACAGAGGCCACTCCGACCTCTTCTCGGGTTTCTTCAATGACTTACTAAGGATCTTCTTCACATTCGCCCATGCATGGGAAGCCAGTTACACCAAAGCAAACGCAGGAAAGTGCATTTCATGCAGAGACCAGGAGGGACCTGTTTACACCAAGAGTGGTCGGAGTATGGAACAATGCGCCAAGCCCTGTTTCTGGAGTCGATTCTTGGTTAGATCTTGGGCTCACTGTTGTTCTCGCAGGTGTTGCGCTGCTTTTGAGCCGACAGAGCTCGTCTTGGTCTGTCGGGATAGCCCAATTGCAAATGATCGGCTCCAGGTACAGAAAAAACGTGCGTTTGGTACAAGAGTGCATGAAGGCACCGGAAATACATTGGGAACAAATGACTGGTGGTTCAAGACCTCTGTGAAGTGCAGGAGCGTGCAAGAAGAGGCTGTTTGCACCCAGTCTCGAACCGGGGACCTTTCGTGTGTTAGGCGAACGTGATAGCCGCTACACTACGGAAACCTGTAGGGACTGCTGCTGGTTTCTCGCTTGCGTTTCGGGCTGAGAAAGGGATGCGTCACTTTAGGCAGAGGGCGCTGGAGAGAGGAACAAAGGGCGCGATGAAACAAAATGCCGAAACCCGGGATCGAGTCAGGGACCTTTAGAACATACTCTCACGAATCGTTAGAATACGTGCGTTTGATCATCAATTGCGTAACAACCACATTCGTTCGACTTGAGCCATCAAGCTCATAGTTTTCAAATCTTGAAAGCTGTCATTGAGCACATCATAGTCTGCAGTACGCCCCGTAACTTGCGTACTTCAACAGAAAGAAGAGCAGACAGCTCCATAAATATGCGAGGCGCAGAGAGTGCAAGGCGAGCCGCACACGTTTCGGTGGCTGAGAGAGGGCAGTTTTTGCTTCTGCATTTCCGAAGTAAGGACGCATGACAACAAGCGATCGCGGTGCTCATTTACGACATAGTGGTGATGAGTTTTCAGTACGTGTTCTTTTGAACGAGCACTGAGGTTGCTGCCTTGGACAGCTGACTGCACGCTCTCATTGTGCCACGTGATGAGTATTCACCAGGCTCGTTCAGTCATTAGTCACATTCCATCGTTTGCCATAAGCAGATGCTGCAAGGTGATGTGGATATCAGTTCCCAGTCTTGTGGACGAGGACAAAAAGAACACACAAGGGCTCATCCACGAGTTGAACCCAGGACCTCCCACACCCTAAGCGAGAATCATACCCCTAAACCAATGAGCCACGGCAGCACTTTCCATTTTATTCTGTCAGCCAGCTTGAGGACGGGGGAGAGGCGTCATTCGCTCGTCCAGTCAGACCTTCATCAATAAGTCAAGAAAGCCGCAATTACACGACTGCCTTGCAGACGAAGGGCAGTGAACTGCACCCGGTAAGAGGGGAACAAGCGGCACTAGGCGACACCGAGGCATGAGCCCCAGGGAGGGGGGTTAGCTTGCATGGTACAGCGCTCGCTTTGCATGCGAGAGGTAGCGGGATCATTTCCCACGTCCTCCAGGTGTGTGCTTAGAGCTTGATGTGCCGAAAGGTGTCCTTTAGCCTGTGGTCACGCCTTGCATGGAGAGCGTCATGCAGCTGTCAATCATTTCGCAGCCACGCCCCCTCTTCATCTTCTCTCTGCCTTAAGCGTCTCCGCCACTCTCTCTTGACATTTCATGTCAGCATGTCAGAAGTCCGAGTGACGTTTTTAATGGCTGAGTGAGGGCACGATGCTGAAGCAGAGAGGCCACTTCAGCCAGAGAGACTTGTGCTAGGTGAGATCTGAAAAACAGACTCGCAACAGAAACAGACCAAAAAAGTATCGGTGAGCTCAAAAGGCAAATGCAACATCCAGCAGAGGGCGTCTAAAGATTAGGGAACGGGCGACTGAAATCCATGAGGCAAACTTTCCGGCTGTGTACTGCAGCTGGCCTCGTTGGCGTGGTTGGTAGCGCGTCAGTCTCATCATCTGAAGGTCCTGAGTTTGATCCTCACACGGGGCAGGGCTGCTTCCTCTCTTGCTCTTTTCAAACACTTGCGGCAACTGTTCGCTCATAACCACGTCTGGAATGCGTGACCTTTACACGGGGGAGAAGCAACGCCGCATCCCTTTTCTAAAGAACATTCACATTCAGAAATAAGTCAAGAAATTTGCCATTACTTTCGCTCGCGCTGCTGTCAGCCTGCCCATGTTGCCAAAGAAAGATTCACTCGGCGTCAACATGACAGAACAGCGATCACTTGAAAACACTATTCCACACTCCGTAAGCAAGAACTTCAGTGTTTGCAGTCACCCGATATGCCGATAGTCAAAGGAGCACAAAACACGAAGCGTCAAAAGAGAAGATGAGTTGATGGAAAGAGCGTTGAATTGATGAGCACAAAAGTTCAGCTCGTACAATAGGCAACGAAGGTCCCGGCGTCATCATCGCACTTGAAAGGACTGCCTTGCAGACTAAGGGCAGTGGGAGGTTGCTGTTTTGAGATGGAGGCATTGGGATGGTGGGCCGAGATCTATTCTTCTTAAGGAATTCTTCATCGTGAAAGATCGGTCCACAGGTCATCCAAAGAACTTACAAATTTTTTGGACTCAGGGAATCACGTGCTTCCGGAAGGGAGTGAAGTGCTCAAACACATGACATGCCCCCTTGATCTCACATGCACAATTCTGCTGCAACATGCACAGCTACCGTCCACACCAGGCAGTGGGGCTTCAGCAGAATTTGCTACGCCACCTGCAATTACATATCCAGCTGCACACATATACATGGCCCCTCTGTCCTTTTCAGGATCTCAAAAAAAAGCATAGCGTGGTTTTCCTGCAACCTGATTGACCGCATCTCCCTCAGAATGTGCCCCGTTGCATTCATTGCTGAAGCAGGACGGAGGCTAACGGGCATGCCAGAACAGTTAGGCTCAGCGATCTCTCCAAAATATTGTGGTTGTAGTGGAAGAAATATGGTTTAAATTGTACCTTGGTATTTCAAACTCTCTCTAGAATGTGATCCATTTCTATTTTATTTTGACAGGAACTGGCTAATGACACTAGATGAAAAGAGAAGAAAGAAAACACAACGTTTCGGCCGTGGAGCCTTCTTCAGGTGTGAGGGCTCCACGGCTGAAATGTTGTGTTTTCTTTCTTCTCTTTTAAGCATGGAATAGACCTATTACTTGTTCCTTTGCAGCCTACGCATGCTGACACAGCTCCCCACCTGAACTGCTAATGATGCCTGGTAGTTTGTGGTACTTGGGTATTGTCTTATGTTTGCTCAAACTGCATATGTGTGATTGCATATTTTTGGGTATTTTCATATGTCAATATTTAATTCACTGACATTCCTGTATGCTTGGAAGAAAGGTAGATTGGATTTGGCACAGGACGCCTGCCCATATTTGTTGATCATTGTTGGGCTGGAAAAACAATGATAAAAAGTGTATGAAAAAAGCTCTCTCCAATATTTCCCTTCTCTTCGCCATGGTTACACTGCCCGTTCTTTCCGTCTTTTGTCCTTCTACAAAGATTCCAGGGCTCTTTTTCCACCATAATATCAGAATATTTTTTTCTCTTTTAAAGGCTGTAGGTGGGGTGTGATGGACTGTACCACTATCATAGAAGATTTTTTCAGGACACATCGCAGTTCCATAGTAGAATTTATCAATAGTAGAATTCCATAGGACATTATTTACCAACATATTACCCAGTGTGAGACTCTGCCAGTAAACCTCAGAGCATTGAGTTCTCCACTGATAAAGATGGCTGTCTGAAGTCATGAAATCCACTGCTGGGATGCCTGAGAGACAGTAATTGAATCTTGGCTGGAATTAGGCTTTCTATTAGTGTTGATCTTTGGGAATTATGTGGTAAAAAGGGAAAACTCCTTTACTTTAGTCACTTTGAATGTTCAAATGTACAGAACCTGCAAAACTAAGCAATGAAAAAAATCCATCACCACTCTCATGATAGCATAACTCATAGTCTCTGCTGTTGTGTAACAATACACACTTTCAATTTTCTTATCGCCTGTCTCCAGAGAGAATGTTGTTAGTGCTGATGACCTTGAATTAGACCTTGTTGACTCTGTAAAACAATCTTCCTCTGCTTAGATTTTCACTCAGATTGATTTTGTTCTCAGATTATTCCTGGCAGGACTGAGTTTCTAGGAAATGAAAAGTGAAAGAAAAAGTACAGAAGATCAGCCCTTGAATATACAACATTGTGCAGTGAGATTGTTAAATGTATTAGCTGCTATCCTGAGTTAGAGCCTGTCGTGGTAAGCAGTGGATGACAGGATCTAGCACAGATACTAATGAAACACTGTTAATGAAAGATAAAACACTTGAGTCTTATTTTAGTTTTCCATTTCCCTTTCATTTGTGATGTACTGTACAACAGGCCACAGAACATGCACAAAAACAGATATGCACACATTCACACCAGGCAATGACAGTCTGCCCAGTCAGAATCTGAGCTGAGGTATCAGAATTCTGAATTCCCTGAATTCTGTCATGGATCATCCACAATAAGGGCAATGTTTGAACACGAGGATCCCCAGGAGAGAGCCTAGTAACACAAATCTTGGAGCAAAAGCAGATGATTAACTTCATAGTTTGTGTGGTTGAGCCAAAGTTGAGCATGAGGATATGTGAGTCACCATTCTTAGAAATGGATCCAACTTCAGACAGGCGTCAAAAGTAAGAGTATACAGTGCTGGGGCAATGACACTTCAATGATCAGAAGGATAACAAGAGTTTTAATGCATTGAAATTGATTTTCTGGTGATGCACACTGTCATGGAACTATTAATTTTTTAAGGATCACTTACTGACGTCAGACAGCTGCCAATTCTCCAGACTGGAAGGATGAACAGTTTATCCCCCTAGGTACCATATTTCCATATTTCGAAGCATTGGAATAATACATGTCATACAGCAACATAAAAACAGGAAGACAAGTATCACAGCCCCTATAATCGGTGTTAGTAACTTAAAAGAAAAACATTCCCCCTGGCCCAAACTGTGATTCTAACCAGGAGAGAAAAGCCGGTGTATCTTTTATGCCTCTCTCTTTATTCACCTTGTCTTTTAGTTCTTTCAAATGCTGAATAGCGAGCGTAAGATTTCCATAATCATCGTCATTAGCTGGAATATATGTACAACAGGAGTCTCCTACTAAAGCATAGACTCCTCCAGATGCTGCATTTTGAAGGTCCAGCACGAACCTGTTCTGAAGTGCCATTAATCTAACTCCCCTTAATTCTTGTTTGATAGCGTCTAAGCCTTCTAACGTGATATTAATAAAAGAGTACATTTCATAAAAAGTCGCATGGGTGAGGCTGTAGAATGAGGCATTAAAGCACATATATAACAAGATGCATTAAATTTCTTTAACTTTACAGTATGATTTATAAATTTATACCACAAATTACTCATGTCCCCCTCATTATCAGTTTCATTCAGCCAGTTTGTATACAAAGAGGCTTCGTGTTTAGATTCTTCCTCTTTTGGGGTGGTGACAGGCTTCTACATAAAAAGGAAAAAGGCTGTGCACATCAGTCCCAAGCAGGTTATCCCCATCTGTCCTTGTGGAGACATCACTCCTGCGCTTTGCTCAGTTCGTTTGTGACCTTTTTACAGTGGGAAGCATGAATCCAGGGCAC